>NW_022111300.1:37948867-37959057 GCF_000313985.2 Echinops telfairi
TCTTTCTTTCTTTCTTTCTTTCTTTCTTTCTTTCTTTCTTTCTTTCTTTCTTTCTTTCTTTCTTTCTTTCTTTCTTTCTTTCTCCAACAGAATGATATCCAGGCAGGGGTCTGCTCTGTGTGCCCTCCTGTCACCCACTGATGCTGCTTATCTTCCAGGGTTTTAGGATTCTCCCTCCAGGTATGTCAGTGTAGTTAAGCACGGGCTGCGTTTTAGAAACTGATTATTAATTTGGTGCCAGAGGACTCACAAGCAACAGCTGAACAGTAGGATGAAGTTCATGATTAGGGGAACAAGAGTTAGTTTCAATAGAAACATATGCAAGCTTAGATGATAGGAACAATGTTTTCCCCCTTAACCATCCATGTGTATTTTGAATTAAAGAATTGAAGAAAAGAATGTGCTAGAAATGTTAATCCCCGTGTTGGTGTGTCTTATTAGATTCGGGGGTGGGGGGTGGGGTGCGATTACAAAGTCACTGCATGGATCCCTCTCTGATGGGTCCAGTCTAGTAGAGAGGAAAGCCACAAACTGGACACATCACTTCCTCCATAGGTCATGCTTATTGAAGGCAACGTTGGCTTCAAGCCCGTCACAAACCACTCCACCCAATACAGCCAAAGCTCATTCATTTACTCACAACATATTCCTGACTTCCTGGCATGTTCAAGAGGAGCACTTATGGTGTAATGAGGGGGCTGCTAACTACAAGGTGAGCAGTTTGAAACTACCAGCCACTCCAAGGGAGAACAATGTGGCTATTTAATCCCCTAAAGAGTTACAGTCTCGGACACTCACACGAGCAGTTCTACCGTGTCCTACAGCTCGAGAATCGACTGGACAGCAGCAAGTTTCACTGCTGTCACTGCCCATAGTTCACGATGGGCAAAGGAGTCCTTGGGTGGCACCAATGATTAGGTCCTGGCTATCATGGTTTGAATCCACCCAATGGCATCTTAGAAGAAAGGTATGGTGATCGGTTTGGGAAGATCACAGCCTTCGAAACTCTATGGAGTGCAGTTCTACTCTGACCCAAATTCCCTGGAGACCTCCAAGGCTCTGGTGACCCTCCAGCCACGATAGGCACTTTTTTGGTCAAGTGTGGACTGGTCTCCTAACTCATACGTGGTTATTTACCTAATTCCAGAAATCACAGGAAAGACATGTCAGCAATTGGCAGCATCTTCACACAGGTAGGATCCATTCGCATATTTCCTTCTGGGTTTCTAAGTGTAGTGTTTGCCCAGTTCTCAGACTAGTCCCATGTAGAGGGCCACCCACCCATAGGTGGCTATTCCCTGGGGCTGTGTTGGCAGAATGGTGATCCATTCTGGCTTCTGGCCTCCTTGCCCTTGAGACCTGGTGCCTTACCCCACTGGGGAGGGTGCTGCAGACTCTAGCAGGGAGAAGAGGATGGGAAAGGGGAGATGAGTTGCCATTCTGTCATGCCTCCCTGTGTGTCCCTGGGTAAGTCCCCTTGCCTTTCCGAGCCTCAGCTTTCTCATGTGTGGAAGAAGAGTCTAAGTGAGAAGTCAGCCGTGGCTGTTCCTTGGAATCACTCTGAAAACCACTAATCTCTAAGCCCTATTCTAGATATTTTGATTTAATTGATTTGGGGTGGGAGTTTCCAAGACTGACGGTTTTAATGTCTCCCCCAGTGATCCACATGTGCAGTTGGGGACAAGCCTTACTGGACAAGCTCATTCCCCATGTCTCTGCCAGCTCTCTCAGGCCGAGTCTCTGACATGGCCATCCCGAACCCCTAGACAGAACGTGGGAATCATGGGAAGTCAAAGCTCCTAAGGGCCTTTGGAGGAAAAGAGCCTATAAACATCTGTTTTCAAAATTTGTATCTGTAGTATTTCTTCTCAGACAGAGAACTTCTACTGGGCAGAACACAGAGCAAGCGGAAACAAGGGTGTGGCCGGAGCAGTCAATATTCCAGCCAGTTTCGTGGCATTAGGGAGGAGCGTACCCGCATATGGCTCTGACATCTGCCTGTACCCTAGAGGATGTTGCTGGCTTCCCTTGAGTTGACCTCTAACTCATCGTGACCTCATGCATAATGGAGAGAGATACTGCCCGGTCCTGCCCACCCATGTGGCTGGCAGAGTAGGCTAGGGTCACCCATCGGGATTTCATTGGCTGTCATTGATTTATTTTTGGAGTTAGATCATCAGGCTTTTCCTCCTAGTCTGTCTAACTCTGGAAGGTCCACTGAAACCTGTCCAGTCTCATAGCAACACACAAGTCCTCATTGTCACACGGGAGGTCGCCGTGCACGAGATGTGTTGACTGGGATTCAAACCTGGGTCTTCTTCATGGAAGGCTAGCATTTTACCACTGAGCTCCGCAAACCCCAAATCGGACCATGTTCTTGCTCGGCATCTTGCCATGCCACTGCTGTTCTTCCACTACGGCAAGAGACTCCCCGCCTTCTGCTGGTTGATGTCTGGTCTCACCTCCTTCATCTCTAAGGGAGCCTTTGAGGAAGGGTGGTTTCCCCTCGGGGAACTATTAGGATGGGTTCTAGTTTCTGCACCCAGTTCACCCACGACTCGCTGTGTCACCTGGGAGGGTCATTGCATCTCTTTGGGCCCCACTTTTCTCATACAGAGCTCAATGGGGTCTTCTGGATAAAATGCTCTATGTTGATGGTTTACGGAAACCCTGCTCATCAACCCCGAATGCCTGGAGAGACAAAGCGTATGGGTTTTCTACTATCCGAAAGGTTATGAGTTAGAGTCTACTGAGAGGCTACTCAGAAGAAAGTTCTAGAGATCGATTTTGGAAAATCCGCCATCAAAAACCCTACTCAGGGAGCGCAGTGATACTCTGGCACCCACGGGCCGCCCCGTGGCTGGTTTGTTTTGTGCTGATCCATCCAGAACACTAAATGATGGACCCTAAGCGGTTGCAAACCTCTTGTGTTTTCTGATAGCCGAAATAGATTCGTGGGGAGCATCTTTGCAACTTGATCCACCCTGAAAGACCAGGCTGCCTTTTCCCATCTGCCCCAGTCAGCAGCAAACCCAGCACTTGGAGCGAGGGCTGCTAGATGGCGCTGTTTCCCTAGGTTTCCAGGGGGAAATCTATGTTTCAGCAGCCGGCTGCTGGAGGAGAATGAACAATTAATGTCCGCTGTACCAGCCAAAGCCCCCAGAAAATATGTTCTACTCCAGGAACTACAAAGAGCTGAGATTGCTCAGAGGGGTTCTGCTGCCAGCTTGGTCCTCTGCTGGCCAAGAGTGTAATCGTACACAGCCCGGCCTATCCCCAAGCGGGTCCCACAAATAACAGGCATTAACAACAAGGATAAATAATGAATATTGTAATAAATGACACGGACACTTATTTTGTCAGCCTTATTACCTTCTTCTCTGGAAGCTTTCCTGCACCGAACACCGAGAAACCAAGCTCCCCTCTGCTGAAGGATAAGGTAAAGTTGACTCTGATGTGCAGGAACGTTGCAATAACTTAAAGAGAATTCGTAGAACTCAGAATAGAAAAATGAGTCCGTAGGGAAGCTCACGGTCGTTGTGGGTCTTCCAGTCAATTCTGACTCATGGCGACCCCGTAAGACAGGGCACGGCGGCCACATGGGTTTTCCCAGGCTGAGATCTTTACAGGGGTAGATTGGCTCAGTCACTGTGCCACCCTGGCTCCCTTATGGAAGCGTATAGGGCATCCCAGACGGAGGGGCAGGGGCTGTAATCACCAGGCGATTTGTGTCAAGAACTTAAACTTTGCAGATACCATTCTCCTTCTCAAAAGGCAAACGTGTTCTTTGGGGGCCCACCTGGGGGAGATGGGGGTGGTGGGCGGGGTTAGAAGAGTCAGTAAGAGGAAAGGACAGAGAGGCAGAGTCTAACTGCTCACAGCTGGGCTGCTTGTTTGTACCTCCGCCAGCCGCCCCTGCTCTTGGTAACCTTCATGGGCATTGTTTTATTCCTATTTCCGCCCAGCTCTGATACACTCATCAGAAGAATCGGATTTGGGGAGAGGTGTCCTAAGGCATTTCTCGGCCTGTCTGGAACTTGTAGATGTGGCCCTGTGGAGGTTAGCCGGTGGGGCAGCATCTGGCGTGGCCTGGAACATCGCAGGGCCATTCTCTGTTGCAAGCAGAAACTCCAAACCTACACCATCCACCATCTTCCAGTAACGCCCCCCGCTCCCCGCCCCTCTCCACCGTCCCCTTCACTTTCTGCCTCTGACTTCTCCCTTGCTGAGGTGCAGCCCAATGACAAAGTCCCATCATTCAAGGCTGTCCCCTCTCTCTGCCACCCGGGATTGCGGCCGCCCCCCTCTCTCAGGCTGGGGAGCGGGGACGGAGAGAAACACAGCAGGGCATTGGCCCCAAGGTTCCCTTCCCATTTAATGTTTGTTTAGATGTGGAAAACGGATCCCAAGCCTGTCCACTCAGCAGCTCAGGTGGCAGGCTGTAGGAGGGGGATGCGGTGCCAGCCGCAGGGCTGGGGAGGGGAGCAGCACCGCCACTGGCAGAGAGGGGCTGGGCCTCTGGACCTGCGGTGCCAATTACTAGTTTAACTGTCCTCCCCTGCCCGCCGCTGCGAGGCAGCTGGGAAGGACGCTGCACACTGGGACTTCCCCCTGCGATTTGCAGGCTCCCAAAGGCTTCCAGGCTGCGGCCCATCTGGTGAGGCCTCTGGAGCAGGGGGCCTAATTAGGCGTCAGCTGGCCACCTGAGAAGGCCCCATGACCTCCCCAGGCGCCCCCCTCCTCCAGGCAGGATGCCCGCTCTGCCCGCTGCGGGATCTCAGGAGTGCGTTTGGTTTCGCAGCTGCCCTGGTTAATTACTGGAGAGCAGGGTCCCCAGGTGGCAGGATCAGGCTGGAAGGGGGCAGAGGAGCATAAAGAGGCAGGGAGGGGAGCAATACGAGGGGTGGTGACGGAGGGGTCTGAGCAAGAGGAAGCAGAGTAGCGATGGACCCGCATCACAATTAAAATCTGCTCTGGACCAGAGGAAGCTTTGGCCTCTGAGCCAGGGGAGAACCAGCGCCCGACCCACCAGCCTGCTGTGGGTCGCCATCCAATCAGCTCCTGGTCCCCCAGTGCTGCACGGTCCTCACACTCATTGACGTTTTAGTGGCAACGGTGGGTTTTACGTGACTTCTCACGGAGGGTCTTCCTTTCCAATCCGATGATGCACAGCGTTGGGCTGTGGTCGGGGGTGGGTGGGTGGGTGGGGATTCTCATGAGCTAGTTTTCTGAAGCACATTTCCAGGTCTTTCCTCTCAGTCTGGAACCTCTATGTAACAGCCCACCCTCATGGCCCTCCTAGTATTTGAAATAGTGGCGGCATCATTCTAAACATCACAGACACACAGAAGTCACCGCGGTCCACACAGCACGCTCATGGATGGGTGGCGGATGGTAGTTTGTGGTTCTCGCCCCTTCTCCCCCTCTGACACCTTCCTCCAGCCCCCCACGCTCCTTCAGTCCGCGTTGAAGTAGAAAGCAGACTTAGTGCTCTGATTCCAGAGGAGAGGGGGAGGAGGCTTTAGGAAAAGAGTGGTATTGAACTTCCCATAATGATTTACTGTTGTTGGTGTTTTAGACATCAGGGTGTGGGTGTGTGTGTGTGCTAGACTTCACCACCCTGGTTTCCCTAAACCGTGGCAGGTGGAGAGTTGTGAGCTAGCTCATATGTAAGTGGGGCTCTGCCCACTTCTTTGAAGCGATTTTCCCGTTGCTCCCTGGACAATGACTCCATGATAAGACCCCAAGACAAACAAGAATATCAGGACAAAACGAAAGCACAGTGACATCGTGGACCAGGAGTTGCATCTGCCAAGAGAGTATCCTCCAGATGTGAGCTTCGGAAGTCAGGTCAAACTCGCCCCTGCTAGGAAGGTGGGCTGAGCCATTTCAGTATGCAACTCCATGACTTCTTCTCCTGTAAGGTAGAAACCTGTGAAGCAATAAGGGCTTGGGGAGAAGGCTAGCAGAAAGATAACTCGGGGCTTTGTATAAATGAACTAGAATTTTATTTCTGGCTCTATTACATATCTGAGGGAATATGGCCTTGGATAAGCCATGTGCTTCTTTTGTGGCCCAATTTTCCCATCCCGACATAGAAAATGATAGGATTCTCCTTTTAGTGTGCAGGAAGACACCCTTCCCCCACTTTCCCGAGAATAGAAGAGACTCGAATCTGATGTTTCGCTCTTTGGGTTGACTCAGCCCAAGAGAGGATAGCTTTCTCCCTCACTCCCTCCCAAAGTGCCATCATGCCACTGAAGGCAGCTTAACACCAGCCTGGGGGACAGATGCTGTGAGACCCATCGCCCGTGCCTCAGTCTCAGAGGATGGTGAGCTGTGCAGATGTGCATCCGCTGTGGACAGCTGTAGCAAGAATCAGAAGGGTGGTGGGAAGACAATCTCATTAAGGCTTTGAAGTCTTGTCTGCCCCTCCTAAGTGTCCCCTGTGAGTCCAGCGCTGATTTGATGTGGGAAGCCCCTGCCTGGGAGATAAAGATTCAGAGACTTAGACTTGGATCCACCTTGCAAGATTGACATGGATGAATAATCCTTCAGACACACGAATCTCCTGATTCTATTACCTGTAGATCTGGACCATCTCTGTTCTCTCCAAAAGGCATCTCAGGATAAATCCAGGCACAGAATGGACAGGGTGACAGCAGAGAAGAGTCTGAGTTGGGGAGGGGAGTGAGGAGCCTTCCAGCTGATGGGAATCAGCTTACAGCTGATTATGAAACAGCATTTTAGAGTTTACCAGCCAGTAGAAAATGAAAAATTCTTTAATGAAAGGCTATGGTCTCTGTAGGAAACTACCAGCTTCTGAGAAACGATCTGGTCCAATACACGAGTTGGTACCCCGCTCCTCCCCACACCCTACACCCCCAAATGGAATCCCCCCCCCAAATCTATGTATTTAATTTATTTTTGGTTATAAAACAACCTTGTTACCTTCAAACTACTCTCCATTACACTTAATACATTTGTCAAATCTGCGATTCCATTCCTGGAAATATTTTTCAAATTCATTTGTTTGGACGACTGACAGTACCTCCCTTGCTTTTGCCTTCACCTCTTCTATCTTCAAATCATGGTTCTTCCATGTCCCTTTGCATTCAGGAAACAAAAAGGAGTCGTATGGAGTGAGGTCAGGCATGTAGGGTGTGTGAGGCAAGAGAGTCATGCTGTTTTTTTACCACAAACTGGCTCACTGAGATGGCTGTGTGAGCAGGTGCATTGTCATAGTGGTAAAACCAGTCCCCCCGTCTGCCACAAGTCAGGCCCTTTTTGTTGCACACTGTTATGCAATTTATTCAGAACCTCTAAATAGAAAGCTTGATTAACAGTCTGACCTGGTGGAACAAACTCCAAATGCACTATGAGTTGATATTTTTGTCCATTTGGGAATTGACAGATGTCCAGAATGAGGTTTGTCATCAATAGACATTTCACCTTTTTTGAAAAGAGAAAAACATTTGTACACTTGAGTTTTTCCTATAGTGCTGTCCTTGTAAGCTGTGCTCAACATCACAACAGATTCTATGGCATTTTTCCTGAGCAGGAAACAAAATTTCACAGCTGCACACTGTTCTCTTAAATCGGCCATCACAAAACAAGGTTCCGATGAAACTGCTTTTTACAAAAAAATTCACTGTGACCAGAGAGAACCTTCCCAGGTGACGCCACTGGGTACACTAACTCAGAGTGAATTGCTGGGTGCTTGCCTAGTGAGAAAAATACATACTAAGAAAGCTCTGCTCTGCCCAGCATAATTCTGTGGGTTTTTTTTGTACCTCCTTGTATGACTCCATTGATCCCCTCTTCAGGGTCTCTGAGAGATGGTAGTCCAGCCTCTGCCCCATTGCCCTCTGGGAAAGGAGTCCAGTGCATTCAATGCGGGCCATTCAAGGCCTTAGAGGACTGTTCTTTATTTTTGAATTGCAACCTGATTTTGAAACATAGGCTCACTAAATCTAGTTCTTCCCTCTGGACCCTCACAAGATAAATATCACCCCCATTTCCGCTGAAGGCTCTCAAGATAGTTGAAGCTGGCTATCATGTTCCCTGAGTCTTCCTGATACGCTTTCCAAATAGTACGACATGGTATCAATCAAACCCCCTAACCTTTGACGGGACAGAACCTGGGTTTGGAGCCTTTGTATGAGCGAGGATCTAGAGTCTGATTTCTGTAGGGTCACCAGGGTCACAGATATTGGGATGCCATAGGAAGAAGGAGAGATTTCTTCAGCACGCCATCAGAAATTGACTGCAGGCCTTTTGATTATATCCTATAAGAATTACTGCATTAAAAAAATTAAAAAAACCTGTACTTTTTGGTCCTAAGTAATATGAAGGAAAGATATCTTACAGCCCACACCATCTCAGAACTTGACCTTACTGCAGAGCTCAAATTCACTCAGAAATGGATGGAAACCAGGAATTAACTTAATTGGTATTTTTAATAAATCCTTAAAATTGCTTTTCAAAGTTGTCAAGATGTCTTCAAAATAGCATATATCTGATTTCTAGCTATTACAGTGAGCCATAAAAAATATGAACATCAGAGCAAGACGAACACAGTTTTCTAGTACCCCGCCCCACACTCCCCAACCTCCCGCCAACTCATACAAATCCCCACGCACGTTCCCCAGGTGGACAGAATCAGGCTTATCAACAGCCTATATATTGTCATTCAGCACTTTAGAAGCCTTCTTGTTGCTCAATTATTTTTCAGCTTCATTCACACTGGCAATGACTACTGTACTTGAGACCAGCCCCTGGGAAAACATGCTGACTTCTAACTAACTGCCTTTCTGAGTAACTTCTCAGTGACAGAAATGAGGTGAGCTTGGTGTTTGTTTGTTTTCTAAGAGTTTTGTTGTGGGAATGTACATATAGCAAAAATGTGCTTCTTTAACCGCTTTTAAGTGTATAGCTTAGTGACATTAATTGCATTCACAATGTTGCACAACTAAAGCTGGTTTCATAAGAACCACGTTGATACAAATAATTGTGGTTATCAAGTATCTTTTAAATGTCATTAGGAGCTGACCAGTTGCATTTTGACTGATAGGGATCCCATGTGATAGACTAAAACTGCCCCATAGGGCTTTGTAGGCTGTAGTCTTTAAGGCAGGGGGCAGGGATCCTTTTCCTCTGCCAAGGGTCTTTTGGATATTTATAGCATTTTTCACGGGCCATACTGGTCAGACATTGAGCCAACTCACCCCTGATGTGATGGCCGGGGCACTAAAAGGAATGGGGATTGTACTCTTGCCATGCGGCGGGGCAGACACATCTCCATGCTCCATCCCTCTTCACCTATTCTGACACCAGAGGTTCCTCCCAGGGCCCTGTGCTTCGAGGCTGGGTTAGGTCATGTGTTGCAATGGCTACGCAGAACTCATAGACAATATTTATGGTTTAAGGGATTTATCAGGGGAGTTAATATGTTACCACAAACATCAGCAAACAGTAGAATATAGTCATTAGTCTCCTCAACCAAGACCCAGTCTCTTCCGTTCTCAGGTTCTCTGCCACATGGTCTCTTAGCCTTTGCCTCCAGGGGCCAGGAAGCCAGCCTCCCTATTGCTCTATCTTCCAGTTCCATAGTATGGCACCAAATGTGGAGTAGGTACCTCAGTCTCTGTGCGGCTCCTTTGAGTCTCCATGCCAAGTACAGTCCATATGCTCCTTAGAGGCAAGGATGGTGAGACTTTGAAGAAGAGACCAGTCCCTGGAGAAGGACATCCTGCTTTGTGAAGCAGTGGGGCAGGACCTCCAGGGCATCTGATCGTGCCGGCCTCCACCACTTCAGACAGAGGTCTTGGATGCGCTCTTCCAATGATCTTTGGTTTTCTCTCTGTGTCCCAGATAGTTCTTACACACTGAGGGATGGCTTTGTTGGAAATGTGGTCTATGTCTTTTAGCAGACCATGCCCTCCTCCAAAGGAAAACAAAGGTTGGTGTCTAAAATCCCACCCTCTAGTAAAGAAGTTTCAAGATGCCCTTAAGGAAACAGAGTATGTGTGTTGGTCGGGGTTGACTAGAGAAACAAATCCAGAGACACTCACATGTGTTTAAGAGAGAGCTTTATACAAAGCGGGTGAATAAGCAAATGTGGTGAAGAAAGCTGATGGTGCCCGGCTATCAAAAGATATAGCGTCTGGGGTCTTAAAAGCTTGAAGGTA
>NW_022111300.1:37960013-37964702 GCF_000313985.2 Echinops telfairi
AAAAAAAAGAGAGAGCTTTATATCAAAGAGCAGTTGTATATTGAGAGAATGTCTCATCCCAGTACAGAGCAAGTCCATAAGTCTGATATTAGCCCATCTGTCCAATACTAGTCCAAAAATTCCTCTTTAGACTCACACAGCACATTCAGCAATGCTGAATACAGGAAGATCACAGGCTGGTGTGTGGAAAGTCCTGTGGATCCAATGGAGGTGAACGCATTTCCAGGGCTCTGACTGCCATCAGCTTGGCTCCACGTGGTGTCAGAAGGAAGGTAAAACAGAGAGAGAGAGAGAGAGAGAGAGAGAGAGAGAGAGAGAGAGAGAGAGAAGAGTGGCCCACCTCTTCTGATGGCAGAATCAAGAGAGAGAGAGAAGTTCCCAGAATCCTCATGAGAAGGTCACGCCCACAAGGAAGGATCGATCAGGCTGTGACCTGATTGACAGACTAGACTCCACCCCTTTATTCTTTTATCAAGTTGACATGAAATTGTGTACCTCCCACAGGGTGTGACTTGGTTCAGACCTTCTACCAGGTCAGGACTTAACTTCATGTTAATCACTCTAAAATGGGACCGTAAGCACAGGTCTGTGGAGTCCAGAGTCAAAATACGTCCCATAAAGAATAATGTCTAAAGGGCCATTTAATTGCCTATAACTCATCTGGAACTGCTTCTCTTTGGTATGGCATATGAAGCTACCTGGTATTGATGATTTTACAGGCCTTGTGTGACCTGTAGGCCAGACATTCCCTGCTTTAAGGGAATAGATAACCACATTTCCCCCCACAGAACCAATGATCCTGTCTTTTACTTAAGAGACGTTTAATCTTGAAAACAAACAAACAAACAACTCATACTTATTCAATCTGTATACTGAGCAAATCATCAGAGAAGCTTGATTCTGTGAAGAAGAATTGGGAATCCGGATCAGAAAAAGATGCATTAACAACCTGCAATATGCAGATGGCACAACCTTGCCTGCTGCACATGAGGAGGACTTGAAACACCTGCTGATGAAGACCAAGGATTATAGCCTTCAGTATGAATTCCAATTCAGTGTAAATAAAAAAAAGTCCACACAACTGAATCAGTTGCCATTATGATGAACAGATAAAAGGCTGAAGTTGTCAAGGATTTTATCTTGCTGGGATCCACATCAAAGCTCATAGAAGCAGCAGTAGTCAAGATCAAATGACACATTGGTAGACATCTGACAGAAGTTCAAGAAAGAGTCAGAAGAGAATAAGTCATCGAGGGGTATCATTGTTAACATCAGATGGGTCTTGGCTGACATCAGAGAATGCCAGAAAGCTGTTTACTTGTGTTTCATTGACTATGCAAAGGCATTTTATTCGATGGATCGTAGTAAACTGTGAATAGCACTGAGAAGAATGAGAAGGAATTTCAAAACATTTAGTTTGCTCACGCAGAACCTGTACATAGACCAAGAGGCAGTCTTTCAAACAGAAAGAGGGAATAGTACATGGTTTTAAATCAGGAAATCTGTGCTTTCTTTTCACCATACTTATTTGATTTCTATGCTGAGCAAATCATCTGAGAAGCTGGGCTATATGAAGACAAACATGATCGCGGGAATAGTGGGAGGGTTATTAACTTTTGGTCTGCAGATTACAAAATTTGCTTGCTGAAAGTGAGGAGGACTTGAATCTCTTGCTGGTGAAAATAAAGGACAACCAGCTTTAGTGTGGACTGTAACTCCGTGTAAAGAAAACAAATATCCCCCCAACTAGACCGATCTATCACAGCATTATAAACAGAGACAAGATTGAACCAAGACAAGGGTTTCCATCTACTTGGTTCCAAAAGCGATGCTTCTTGAAGCAGCCGTCAAGACATTCCAGGACGTACTGCATTGAGGAAACCTGATGCTGCCCAAGACCTCCTTACAGTATCCGAGAACAAGGCAGTCGCTCTGAGGACTGAGGGGCTCGCAAGCCAGCGTACTTTCAGCCCTTTTATATGCCTGTGCAAGCTGGCATAAGGAAGACAACAGAGTAATTGATGCCTTTGAATTCTGGTGTTGGTGAAGAATCAAAAAAGTACCATGGCTTGCCAGAGAAGCAAACAAATTTGTCCTGGGGGCTGGGGAGTGAGTGGGACGGGAGAAACCGACCAGAATTCTTAAAAGCCAGGATGACGAGACTTCTCACCTACTGCAGACATGTTAGGGACACCATGGTTGGTCACGTAGAGGATCAGTGAGAAAGAGGCAGACCCCAAGGAGAAGCACAGATGTGATGGCTGAGGCGATTGGCTCACATTCGCAGTGATTGCGCGGCTGGCGCAGGCCCAGGCAGGGAGCTGTGCTGCGCTGCAGGGCATCACGGAGTCCCAGGGCACTTGACAGCACCTAGCAAGAACAGCAAAGATGGAAATATAATGATGCAGAGAAACCCCAGCCGTGCAAATGAACAAGCAGACAGAAATAATGAGGATGCTCACGCCTTGTGGAAAATGTAACCGATGTCACTGAACCAAATTCATGTTGAAATTGTTGAAGGGGAACCTTCATCCAAGTCACAATAAACTATTCTTAAAAATCTTTTGTCAGATGTTTGATTCTTTTGATGGTTCTGTAATCTACCCGTTCCATAGTTTCTAAAAATTGGAGGACATTCCTGGTCTGAAAACTCTTCCAAGTTCTTCAGTGCTCCGGGGAACCCCACCCCCACTGGAGCCTTCCGTGGGTGGAGTGGGCTGTTATTCACCTGGGTCTGAGAACTTAACTCAGTTACAGGCGTGGCAAGGTGTTTTCTGACTATCTTCTTGCCTGTCTCAGGTCTCATTTGCTCCTCGCCGTTATTTGTTCTAGCCTGCTCTAGTTTGACGACCACAGGCTTTGATGGAGAGCAATACAGACGTTAAATTGTCTTGTTTCTGTTTGTGAGCTCTCAAAGTGATACTCTTTGCCCCAAGCAAATGTGGACCCTTCCATCCCACCTTCTTCTTCCTGCTCCAAAGTGAGTTCAAAGCCCCTCTCTATTCCCCTCTTACACTGTCTTTTTAAGCCTCAGTGCAGTTTGGGCTCTATTTTCTTTTCTAGGACTATTAGGATTGGCCTGTAACTGCCTCCTTCTACATTTCAGACATTAAAAAAAATCTGAGATCATTAATGAGCTCTCTGTTCAGTTTTGTTTTGTTTTTAAAATAGAGACACTTCCCCTTATTCTTCTTGATCATTTGTGCTGTTCAGGTGGAGTTCTTCTCTGTGAAACTTCCTTTCTTTTTTAGCCATTTTTATTTTTATACTCTAGCAAAGAAGCCATATTCACCTTTTCTGTGAACTTTTAGAAATCATTTACTTTTCTGAAGCCTAGAATTTGTCTGATTATGCTCCCTTCTTTGGCTGTTCAAAGTTCTCGGAGGATGACATAGCCACTCTCTCCCGTGCTCCTTCGCCAAGAAGAGGCCCTTGTAGTTCAGATGAAAGGTTTCCTGTTGTCCTTCAAAGGCAGATCTGGATTCAAATCTCCAATGATGTCCTGATGAGTTAGAGCAGTGGTTCTCAACCTGTGGGTCGTGACCTCTTTCAGGGTTGAATGACCTTTCACAGAGGTCACCCAATTCATAACAGTCGCAAAATGACAGTTATGAAGTAGCAACAAAAATAATTTTATGGTTGGGGGTCACCACAACATAAGGAACTGTATTAAAGGGTTGCAGCACTAGGAAGGTTGAGAATCACTGATTTAGAGCAATCTGCTTAACCCGTCGGACTGATTGTTTGCTTTAAAAAATGAAGTCCATTACATAACTTTGTGTATTGCTGTTAAAACTGTAGAGTTCATAAAACACATTAGCTCCACAAGCGGTCGACATTATTCTGACTGCCCCAAACAATATTTTCTTTGATCTTTTGTGACATTTTCTTGCACCAACATTTGTATAACAATATTTATGGGAATAAATGAGAGCGAATAAGAACCAACCAAATCAAACTACATTGCCATTGAGTCAATTATGATTCAGTGTGGCATAGGATTTCCAAGACTGCAAATATTTATGGGAGCAAATGACTTTATCTTTTTCTCTTGAGACAGCTGGTTGGCTTGAACTGCTGACTTTGTGCCCAACATATGAACCCACGGCACTGCCAAGGTACCTCATGTGGGTTGATAGTTTGGCAGAAATCAGTTAAAGCCACAATGGGGCATTATGGCTGAAGTATAGACATATTTGGTGGCGAATGATATTCTACTTGCGCACACAGGCTCTGAAGCTACTCAGCATGACCCAGAGTTCTCTTGTGCTATGTATTACCTGTGTGACATGCTATATCTCTGGTTCTTTGTGTGTAAAACAGGGATGGTTATAAAGATTTAAATGAGTGAATACATGCAATAATTGCTTAAAACATTGCCTGGCATATAGTAGATTTTAGGGACTAATGAGTTGAGTCCAGCTCATTGGGAATCTGTGTGATGACATATTTGAACTGCTCCGTGGTAGTTAGGTTTTGTGTCAACTTGCCTGGGCCAGTGTGATAGTCTTAATGTGTTAGTCTGGGTACTTTAGAGAAACAAATCCACAGAAACTCATATGTATAAGAGAGAGTTTTAAACACCAAAGGCGGGGAGAAAAGTCATATCCTTGTCAATGAGGGTGGTGCGCGATGGAGACCCAATGCCCATCTCTAGACAACTGGACATACCTTGCAGAGGGGGAGTGG
>NW_022111300.1:37965248-37976416 GCF_000313985.2 Echinops telfairi
AAAAAAAAAAAAAAGAGAGAGTTTTATATAAAGGGTAAGTGCACATCAAGAAAACATCCCAACCCAGTGCTGCCCAAACCCACAAGTCTAACATTAACCCATATGTCCGACACCAATCCACAAAGTCCTACTCCATCACACAAAACACATGTAATGATGCTGACTGCAGGAAGAAAGTCGAGTCAGTGAATGTGTAAGTTTCTCAGCGCTGGCAGGGGTCTCCACATGGCTGCTCCAGCACCCAGGGCTGCATCAGGTTAGGTCCATGCGCTTCTTCTTGGGGATGTCTTGCAGGAAGTGAGTCTTGCCAGCTGAAGCAGAGAACTGGCTAAGGCAGCTGCACCCTGGTCTGACTATCACAAAGCAAGAGACCCGAGAACTAGGAAGGCGAGGCTCATGAGCCATTTATCCCTCTGCCGTTCAATTAACCCCACAAGTGCTTATTGGCCAGGTTGGCACAATAAACTAACTACCTCAGCCAGTAATCCCAGTATTTTGGCAGTTGGGGCCAGGCCCCTGATGTGACTCAATGTAATGTGACCGTCTCCAAGAGGGGCGCCACTGTGAGCAGTCAAGCCATTGTCAGATAATTAGGGTGGAGTGCGAGCAAAGGGAAGTTTCATTGGACCTGTAGCCTAATACTTTTTGGGTAGATGCTATGTAGAGCCTTTCCTCTTCTTGTGGCCCGGAATTCTGCATCTGACTCATCGACCTCCAGTCTCTGGACTCGAGTCAATGACCCATCATACTGCCTAGGGACCAGGCATGCCAGTCAACCTGCCAACCTTGGTCTCCTTTGCCTCTGCATCCACCA
The DNA here is from genome assembly GCF_000313985.2 of Echinops telfairi. Taxonomy (NCBI): domain Eukaryota; kingdom Metazoa; phylum Chordata; class Mammalia; order Afrosoricida; family Tenrecidae; genus Echinops; species Echinops telfairi. The sequence continues at coordinate 37,966,063 of NW_022111300.1, forward strand.
GCAATGGTCTTTCTGCTGAGCCTTCCTATTTCCTGGTTTATCAGCCCTGGCAGCTGCACAAATCAGGAAACGCTTCCAGTTTAACATCTGATCCATGGACTTAAACAGGACTGGACTTATTTGCTTGAAAACCGTGGTAGTCAACAATATTGGGCTGTTAATTGTAAGGTTGCCTGTTCAAACCCATCAGCCATTGCACTGTCTTATCTTGTAAAGATGAACAGCCTTGAAAATCATATGCAATGTCACTATGAATGGGAATCAATGACAGTAGGTTTTAACTTAACATGTTTTTTTTTATAGGGATAGATGGCCAGGGTTTTTCTTACCAGGGAGCCTCCAGTGGGGCACTGAGCACTTAGCCATTAACATACTCCTATCCATTGCCACGGAACAACAAAATAGGACAGTTAGAACATCTTAAATGTTGGATCTTATGAACACCACACTGACGATTGCGTTCTATGAGCACAGCCGAGAACGTTGTAGGCAACAACTTCCCCGTGTAAGCCAGCCTGCCTGAACACAAAGCTGAGGGACCCGCTGAGATAAACAAAGCTACTGAAAAGGGATACATGAAAACCAGTAGGAAATGTTCACAAGACTATTTCAATTGCTAACGTATTCCCTGGGGAAACAAATGGACAGTTTGGGGGGAATGGATTTGGAGCTACGATGCTACAGAGATCAGGTGAGAAGGGCAATGTAAATTTTTCAGTGCATCATACTGAGTAATAAGGACTCTCTCTTGATAGGACTATACAGGCACCCCCTGACCTCTTAGGGAATCATAAACCTTAACATTGAACCCATGGCTTCCAAGTCAATTCCCGCACCTGGCTACCCTATGTATTATGCATGGTTCCATAGAGTTTTCTTGATGGTCACCTTTATGGAAGCACATGGTCAGACCTTTCTTTTGAGGTGCCTCTGGAGAGTTCTAACTGCCAACTTTTAGGTGAACAGTCAAGTTCAAACCATCCATGCCACCCAGGGACCCTAAGGAACTAGAGGTGTCCTCTGGATTGAAAGTTTCCTGCCAAGGCCTATTCTGTTTGCTGCAGGAATTCTGCTTGCCACTGGGACCTCAGGGAGCACCTCAGGGAAGAGCCCAGGCATCTTCCTTTGGAAGGTCCGAGGCTACCTGTGAGTCTGGTTGTTTGTCCTCAGGGGCATCTGACTACTTGGCAACCAACTTGGGCACTTAGTCTAATCCCCCCAAGATGGGCTCATGGATTGGTTAAAGGAGCTCTCTCCCATCTTATCAGGGCCCTTAGTCAAATAAACCAGATCCTTGGGGGATGGCCAGGAGAACTTGTCCAGTGTCCCATCTTCACAGTCCCTTTAATTCCACTTTACTTGTGGAATTGTCCAGTGTCCCATCTTCACAGTCCCTTTAATTCCACTTTACTTGTCCCTAAGTTTGTGAAGGGATCCACCTGGACCCACTGTCACTCAGTGATCTTGTTTCCTAAGCTATTCTCTTGAAAGGGGAATATAAAGTAGTCTGTCCCCTTTCTCTACCACCACCACTAATACCACCATCATCAACTACCAGTGCTTAAATCTGCATTTATGAAAATCCTGAGTCCCCATTAACCACCTTGTACACTGTGCCAGGCTTTAGGTAGCCTTCCATTGACTCCAGGTATATATATGGTGATATTGCCTGCATTCATTTTTTTAAGAGTTGCCATAACAAATCATCATGGAGTAGGTGGCTTATAAGAACATACCTGTATTACCTCACAGTGTTGGAGACTGGGAGTCTGAGATCCGGGGGTTGATTCTATTGATTCCTTCTGAGGGCTCTGAGAGGGTCTTTGGTGGTGCAGGGGTCAGTATTTGGTTGCTAACCTGAAAAGCAATGGTTCAAATGATCAGCTTCACCAAGGGAGATAAATGTGGCAATCTGCTTCGAGAAAGACGGAGAGCCTCGGGAATCATTATGGGTTAGAACTGACTCGAGGGCAGTGAGCTTTGTTTGCTTGTTTCTCTGAGGTGCCCATCGCATGGTGCTCGGGGGCAGTGGGATGTTGATATGGTCAAGTCCCTATTCCCAAGGATCCCTAGAGTCTCTGAGCCCATCAAAATATATACTTCTTTGATCTCCACTCTTTCCTCTTTCCTTTGACTCACACTTTCACGGAGAAGTTCGGCACCAATTCCTATATTGCTTGTCTATCCTGCTGGTAAAAATAGCACACATGGTCTGCAAATGGTGACGTGCCTTTTGTATTCCTCTTCTAGCCCTCCAACAGCCCTGTTCTGTCTGGGTTTTGGAAAAGAGCAGGAAAATATGGCACTATAATATGGGAACAACAGCAGATGGCAGGAGAAGTTGTCTTGAAATGCAGACAACTTGTTTCTTCTGGTAGGTTTTTATTATTAAATTTATTCCCATCATCAGGCTAGATACGTCTGTCCTCATGCTCGCTTATCGTGTGTTGGAATCATCTTGCTTTCACTGTATGAAACAAGGAGCTGTTCATCATACCAATTATGAATATATCCATATGGTCTCCGGTAATTGTCAACTCAGTTACACAGATGTAGCCTTGTGCCTATAGGGCTTGATCCTAAAGAAAATAGTGGGTATACTGTAAAAAATCAGAAACTTACAAGGAATAATCATTTTGCTGGCCCTCTTTGCAGTGTGGAAGGCCAAAATGATTGGTTCTTTAATTGATTTTAAAGACATTATCCTTATGTTGGCTTGCAGCTCCTGAATCTGATCTCTATTTTACAACCATAGAAAAATGACACCCTTCACTTAAACTGTTTCTTCTTCCTTTGTGAATTAAAGAAGAGTTCATTTCCAACTTCTAAAAAGAGGATGCAAAGTTTAGCACGTTCTTTGGAAATGAAATTCAATAGTTTCCTCTACCATCTAGGAGGATCTCTGGTGGAGTAGCGGTTAAGCATTGGACTGCTAACCACGAAGGTCAGCAGTTCAAAACCACCAGCTGCTCTGAGGGAGCGAGAGGTTTTCTACTCCTGTAGAGTTACAGTCTCAGAACCCCCTAGGGAAGTTCTACCTTTTCCTATGGGGTCACTAGGCATGGGAATTGGCTCAATGACATTGAGTTTGGTACCTTCTATCACGCATGGTGACCCTATTGGACAGGGTAGAACTGCCCCTGTAAATCTGAACTGGAGTAGAAAGCCTCGTCTTTCTCCTACAGAGTAGCCGGTGCTTTTAAGCTACTGACCTCGGCTAGCAGTACAATGCATAACCCATCACACCACCAAGGCTCAGAGTTAACGCGATGATGGTGTTGTTGGTGCTCTCTATCCCTCATCCCCACTCATCCCTCATCCCCAACCATTCCTGTTCTTATCAGCAGCATGTCCCTGATCACAGTCACGGCCGTTTGTGCCATCTCCTGCCTTCTCTATGCTTATTGCCATCACAAGGGACTGATTTCATGGGCAACAAAACCGGCATGGCATTCTATATATTGTTAACCAGTTCCAGATCAGCTGTCCACCCTAGGCCCAGAATTCTAGACTTCCAAGGACACAGAGGGACATCCGTTGGTCACCTAGCCCAAGCCTTTACTTTTCAGAAGAGACATGCTCACGCCATCCTGAAGGAACACAGGTTCAAACAAAATGCTTTGTGCTTTGTGGTCAGATGGGTACTGAAAGGGCCATCAACAGGAAGTCAAAAGGAAAGGCCCCTCGTTTTCACAGGCTCACGAGTGTGGACTGAAGGACTTTCTGTGCCAGGAGAAAGGTCATCACAGGTAATTTGGGGAGCCTGGTAATAATCATCCCATCAAAGAGAGATGTGCAGGGAACCTGATTATTTCTCAAAGAACTGTCATTTTCTAAAGAGCCGGAATTTTCAGCATCTTGAAGAATGCCAACCACTGTTATCACAGCTCTAACTTGTGCAATCAATCAGGGGTTTGAACCACTAAACCGGAATATATAATTTCAAAGGGGATATTTTTAGCAAAATTCACCCTGGTCTGAATAAGCTTCAGTCAGTCTTTCTCCAGTAAGTCCCGTTCCTCCTCGAAATGACAGTTCCTCCTCGAAGTGCCCCCACCTGCACTCCTCCCCAGCTCCAAGAAATGAGGCCACAAGCCATAGATCTATGGGATGTGGGAGGGGCTGGACTTGACTGCTTCCCTGTAAAGCAGGTCGGTGTCCAAGAGGGTGCCCCTTGAGACGCTCCCAGATGTGAATAGTGCTGTAAGCATCCTACATCTGCAATCTGCATGCTTTCCCATGCACCTGCTCACACTAAAGGATTTCACCCACAGATAAATATTTAAGTTTGACTGGTAAACCAAGAATCAGTAAGCAGTCTTGTGATGTTAGATATTTTGCTATAGTTATTAACCCACAGGATGTAGACTGTTTTCTTTTGTTGGTCTTGCCATCCCTGCCAGGACAGTATGTTCCTGAGGACGTTCTTTCTCTTGGACAAGGAGCAATGGAAGCAGCTGGCCCACCTCCTATTGCCCCATATATCAATGGGAACTGCTGTTATAATGCCAACTGAGAAAGTACCACGGGTTAGGACTTCAACATATCTTATTTTGGACCACGGTTCAATTCACATTAGTGCCACGATGGATGCAGTCTAGACCGATTATCTCTGCGTTTCCTATTGCATTGTACTAGGGGGGGAGGGATGCTGGTTTCCAATGTCAAGAAGCTCTGCCTAATGGGCCTTTGGTCTCTGAGCCCATCTAAATATCCACTTCTTTACTTAGGGATTTCTGGTGATGGTGGTGATGAAGACAAAATAGGAATGATAATGATATTAAATGACAAAGGTTTGAAGGCAGAGTCCTGTTTTAGTTCATGAAGACCAGTTGGTTTCAAAGTTTCTCTATGTGAGTTACTATTTAGGAGTGGTTCAAGCGCTTGGAGAGGAGCCCTGGTGGTCTAGTGGGTTTCCTATTGGGCTTCTAAGTACAAGGCCAGCAGTTTGAAACTATCAGCAGTTCCATGGCCTGGGTGGGAGGGTGGGGGAGGGGAAATGAGAGTTCCTACTCCCATAAAGAGTTAGTCTTGGAGACTCACAGGGGCTGTTCTACTCTGTCCTATAGAGTCACGATGAGTTGGAATGGACTCAATGGATAGAAAGTGCTTGGCTGCTAACCAAAGAGGTTGCAGTTAAGCTTATCAGCTGAGCTGATCCATGGGAGAAGGTCTGGTACTTTGCTGTAAAGATGTACAGCCTTGGAAATCCTTTGAGGGCAGCTCTATTCTGTCCAATAGGGTTGCTATGAGTTGGAAATACACATTACATCATTTAATTGCTATAATAAATTTGGCAAGGGGAGGGCAATGTGATTCCCTTTTCACACATAACTCAAGAATTCACGGCTGTCCAGTCAACTCTGACTCATAACAGCCCTATAGGACAGAGTAAACCTGCCCCTGTGGGTTGATGAGACTGCCATTCTTTATAGGAGTGGAAAGACCTGTCTTTCTCCTGCAGAGTGGGCAGTGGTTTTGAACCGCTGCCCTTATCGCCAGCAGCCCAACCTGTAACTGCTATGCCACCATGACGCCTTTAATTCTACATACAGGAAGTAGTTTTACACATAGGAGCAATGAACTCACTTACACTGGTTCTTTATTACCTAAGCCCAAAGTTCAAACCCACCAGCTTCTCCAAAGAACGAGGCAGTCTGCTCCTGTAACAATGACAGTCTCAGGAATGCTATCCAGGTTTGCCATGAGTTGCAATTGATTCAGTGGCAGTGGGTTTGTGTTTACTTTTAATTCCTTAGTTAAGGTGTCTTGGAGGCACACTGGTTAAGCATGTGGTTGCTATTCATCAGGCTGGCAATTTGAACTCACCAGCCACTCCAAGGGAGAAACATGTACATCTGATTCCATAAAGCTCAGAGACCTGGAAAACCCTCTGAGGCGTTCTACTCTGTCCTAGAGGGTCACGTGGAGTGGGAATTGATGCTGGAGCAGCGGTTCTCAACCTGTGGGTCGTGACCCCTTTGGGGGTTGAACGACCCTTTCACAGGGGTCGCCCAATTCATAACAGTAGCAAAATGACAGTGATGAAGTAGCAATGAAAATAATGTTATGGTTGGGGGGGTCACCACCACATGAGCAGCTGTATTAAAGGGTTACAGCATTAGGAAGGCTGAGAACCACTGCTCTAGAGCAACATGTTTGAGCTTGGTTTTTTGTTAGTTACCTGCACCTTTTCATTTCTCTCTCTCTTTCGCTAGTGCACCCAGATTTAGGTTTTGGTATCTACTGCCTCCCATATAGGCCACATGCATAGAGGTAACTAGCTCCACTGAATGCCAGAGGTGGGCCTTTCACTCCCCAGGATAGTCCCCCACCCACTGCTGTCACCTTAGTAGTTGGTTGCGTGACCCAGAACTAAGCGACTCAAGTGGATCCCCTTAGCCCCAGAGATTGGGTCAGGAATGGGTATATAGGCATTTTACCAGAGATATAAGGAAAGGTCTGATTAGGGGTTCTCAGGGGGGAGAAGGGGGAGGCAATCCAATATTCTGGTTGATGAAGAATGCAGACATGAAATCTGAAACCAAGGAGCCTTTTGGCCCCAGCAAAGTAAGCCAGCCTGGGGACGAAGCTGACAATGCGGAAGGTGGAGAAAGGAGAGCTGAAGATGCGGGGCCTTTAATGGCATGATGGATGCTCTCAATTATATGCCCTGAAACTTACCTTGTTTCTGGACTTTACATCACATGAATCAAATTCCCGCTGAATCATTTAATCCAAAGGTCACAAAACTAGTTAAAGATGAAATCTGGGATTCTAATCTACGACTTTGGCTTCAACCGTTTCTACGACTTCACTCTTCTAACTAATTAGAACAGCTGAGCTGTATGCACACTGCAATAGTAAGCCAGAAGAGGAGAAAACTCGGACCAAAGCAACGACTGGGAGCGAGAGAACCCTAATTTTAATGTTCAGAGTAAACTGGGAAGGGAAGGAGGGGCGTTAGGGGAAACTATCTTTAATGGTTGAGTTTTATGTCAAGTTGACTGTGCCAGGATTCTCAGTAGTTTGGCAGCTGAGGCCTAGTATCCCCCCCAAATGTAATCAACTCCAGATTGGGACTTGCTGTGAGCAGCCAAGCAGCGGTCAAAAGAGTAGGGTGGAGTGGGACTCAGGTCGCAGTTCTCAGGGGTGTGGCCTACTTCCTGTCTAAGTAGACCCTGTGGAAAGCTTAGGAGCTCTCTGCCAGGTCTGGATCCTGCATCTGGCACCTGAAGCATCAGTTCTTTGAACTTGAGCCAATGGCCTATCAGATTATCTGTCAATCCTGGAAGCTGTTAGTAGCCTACCCTTTGAGCTGCTGACCTGGGAAACATTCCTCTCTCCAGTCACAAGCCTGACCTATTGACCTTGGAGGATTCACTTCTGCAACTGTGATGTTCCCGCTGACCCTAATTGCATCAGCCCTCAAAGCTACTCACATCAGGAGAAGCCGTTAATATTTCACCCATGAAATTGAAACCAGACTGGACTTACCTCTACTTCTACAACTACGTGAGCCATTTTTTGGATATAAATCTTTCTCTCCATATGTGTGTGTATATTTAAAAAATACATAGCTTTGGGGGGAATCCGGTTTTTTGTGTGCACCCCCATATGTGTATGTGTGTGTGTATTTAAATTTTTTTACAAAACAACCCTCACCTCCAATGTACTTTCCATTACACTTAATACATGGGTCAAATCTGTGATTCCATTCTTGGAAACATTTTTCAAACTCATCTGTTTGGATGGCTGACAGTACCTACCTACCTTTTTGTTTTCTTCTTCACCTCTTCTACATCATCAATAGCTGTGCTTTCAAGTCCCTCTGCTTTTGGGGAAACAAAAATAAGTCTCATGGAGTGAGCTCAGGTGAATAAGGTGCATTGGGCAAGAGAGGTATGCTGTTTTTGCCCAAAACTGGCACACTGAGATGGCTGTGTGAGCTGGTACATTGTCATGGTGGTGGCAAAACCAGTCCCCCGCCTGCCACAAATCAGTCCTTTTTTTGTCACACATCGTTATGCAATCTTTTCAGAACCTCTATATAGAAAGCTTGATTAACAGTCTGACCTGGTGGAACAAACTCCAAATGCACTACAGGTCGACATTTTCATTCACTCAGGAAGAAGACAGATGTCCAGAACAGGTTTGTGATCAATTGACATGTCACCTTTTTTGGAATGAGGAAACCACCTGTACACTTGAGTTTTTCCCATAGCACTGTCCTTGTAAGCTGTGTTCAACATCACAACAGTTTCCGCAGCATTTTTTTCCTGAGCAGGAAACAAAAAAATGAGGTTTGAGCAAAACTTCATTTACGAAAAAATTCACTGTGACCAGAAAGAATCTTCCTAGGCAATGCCACTGGGTGCACTAACTCAGAGTGAGTTGCTGGATGCTTGTCTAGTTGGTGTGTGTGTGTGTATGTAATGCATACCACAAAAGCTGTACTCCACCCAGCGCAATTCCATTTTTTGGGGGGGGGTCCCCCTCATATGTCTGTTTTGCTTCTCCAAGGAGCCCAGCCTAACACATTGTCTAAGAGTCATTGTTTCAATGCTTTTGGAATTTGGGACTGTTTGGTACAATACATTCACCCATTGCTTCAGTGAATCATTGAGTCATAGTTCAAGTCAATAGGCACGTAATGGTAATAAAATAGAGTCAATAGAATCATTGAACTAAAACCAATGTTCCCTGTGTATACTGAATTTATATTCAGTCAAGGGTAGGGGTTGGCTATCTACAATCCACAGACAAACCCTGTCTATGTTTCCAGTAAAGTTTTATTGGAAGATAGATCCACTCATATGTTTATGTATATTTATAATACTTTCATGCTATAATGGCTGAATTGAATAGTTGTGGCAGAGATTGTGTCCCACAAAAGTTAGTTACTCTGTGGCCTTTTACAGGAAACATTTGCCAAATTCCCAGATGGAGGAGAGTCATCCCTTAAATGGGACCACACAATTTGTAAATCCGTTGGGCTAGATAGAGGTTATGAGATAATTATTAGATTATATGTGAGATCTAGGGAATAATGGAGGTATGTAAGGATGAATGACTTGGACCGGCCGGTTAGGATCGTAAAGTCTAGCAATGAAGTCTGTGAAAAGAGTATTCTTAGTCAAGCTGTGATATTTGCACTCAAAGACAGGAGACAAAATGTGCATGCCTTGTTGACTGCAACACTGATTTGCTCTGTAAATCCTCATCCAAACCACAATAAAAGTGTTTTAGGAAAGAAATAAAGATATACGGCAAAACTTGCAGGATCAGCAAAGCTCGCAGCTGGAACAGAGAAAGCCAGACTAGTTTAGAGAATGGGAGGATGGTTGGTGTACCTAGACTAGTGAGTGAGGATGGGCTGTTAGGGACATCACTGGGGAAGCGGGCCAGACCACAGAGGCCCTGTAGGCCATGGTCTCAAGTCTAGATTTTATCTCTGTGTAGTGGAAAGCTACTTCACCCTTGGAAATTCAATAGAGCACTTAGCTTTAGGGAAAAAGAAATTGTTATTATTTTTAAGAATCAGTGTTTTGGACTTACTGTCTTTTTCAAAAGTTTTGACTGTGAAAATTAGAGTGAAAGAAAACTTTTATCATATAATTTATACCTGTGAGGCCAGTGAGAGGGAGAATTTGACTAGACTGCCTTGCTAGTCTGTGTCTTCTAAGGTTTTTTTGCCTGTGACAGGGTACTTTCCACTTTTCTTTGACTGTCTGCTAAGAATCCTACCTTTTTCTGTTATCTGTCCCCCAGGGAGGAGGTTATACATAGATCCTTGTAATCGGTTCCCCCTTCCCACCCTCTCCTCCCTCCACCCTCCCGGTATTGCCACTCTCACCACTGGTCCTGAAGGGATCATCCGTCCTGGATTCCCTGTGTTTCCAGTTCCTATCTGTACCAGGGTACATCCTCTGGTCTAGCCAGATTTGTAAGGTAGAATTGGGATCATGATAGTGGGGAGGAAGCATTTAGGAACTAGAAGAAAGTTGTATGTTTCATCGTTGCTACACTGCACCCTGACTGGCTCATCTCCTCCCCGCGACCCTTCCGTAAGGGGATTTACAGTCACCTACAGATGGGTTTTGGGTCTCCACTCCGCTCTCCCCCTCATTCAAAATGATATGATTTTGTTCTGATGAAGCCTGATACCTGATCCCTTTGACACCTCGTGATCGCACAGGCTGGTGTGCTTCTTCCATGTGGGCTTTGTTGCTTCTGAGTTAGGTGGCCACTGTTTACCTTCAAGCCTTTAAGACCCAAAACGCTATATCTTTTGATAGCTGGGCACCTCAGCTTTCTGTGGGTGAAGGGAGACGTCGGACAGTGCAAGATATGA
>NW_022111300.1:37977082-38061919 GCF_000313985.2 Echinops telfairi
TTGGTACAGATAGCAACTGGAAACACAGGGAATCCAGTATAGATGACTCCTTCAGGACCAGTGGTGAGAGGGGTGATGCCTGGAGGGTGAAGGGAATGTGGGTAGAAAGGGGGAACCAATTACAAAAATCTAAGTATTGCCTCTTCCCTGGGGGATGGACAGCAGAGAAGAGGGCAGAGGGAAACATCGGACAGGGTAACTCATGACAAAACTATAATAATTTATGATATGAAGGGTTCATGAGGGAGGGGGGAGTGGGGAGGGAAGGGGAAAATGAGCAACTGATATTAGGGGCTAGAGTGGGAGGCAAACGCTTTGAGAATGATGAGGGCAACAAATGTGCATATGTGCTTGACACAATGGATGTATGTATGGATTGTGATGAGAATTGTACAAGCCCCCAATAAAATAATTTAAAAAAAAGAGTTGTATGAGCCCCTAATACAATGATTAAAAAAAAAAAAAAGGAATCCTACCTCATAAGCACCCAGTGAGTTTTTCTTCTTTGATAAATTTCTGCTTTAAGCAGGTTCTACTTTTGCAGGTTTTTCTGTAAATCTTTCATTTTTACCTTCTTAATGTGATTTTGATGAGCGCTTACAGAACAAATCAGCTTTCCATTCAGCAGTTTAAGTACACTGTTTCATGTTGTTGATTGCAAGCATTTTGTTTCATGTTGTTGACTGTAACATTGCCCAACCTACCTGCTCCCTCTTTCCATTCTCCTTTGTTTCCTGTCTTTCCACATTCTGTGAACTTTGTCCTTTGGAAACTGATATCCTTTGGATCGTGAATGGTGCATTGTTGTAGGGAGTGTATACCTACCTAGTATCACTGTTTACCTCATAGGTTTGTCTATTGATTAGGTGAAAATAGAGGCATGGGGACGAGGCTAGTTCAGCCTTGAAGGGTAACTAATGGGGTCATAGTCTTATGGTTCTGTGAGTCTTTTTCTGACCAGTAAACCTAGTTTTTTTGTCTTTTTTTTTTTTTTGCATTTTGAGTTACGTTCTAACATCCGTCTATGTAATGTGATCCCTTTCAGAGTACTTGGTAGTGGTAGGCTGGCAGCATTTGCTTCTTCTGGTCTCAGATTAGAGAACACTGCGATTCACCTGTTCCATTAGTTCTCTGGACTACTTGTTTCTACGTGTCTGTGATTTTCTTCATTCTTTGCTGTGGACAGGGAGAGACCAATCTTTGTCTTCAGATGGCTGCTCACAAGCTTTTAAGACCCCAGATGCTAGTCACCAAAGTGGAGTGTAGAATATTTTCTCTGTGGAACCTATTGTGCTCTTGACCCAATGTCCCCTAGGACAATAGTTCTGAGTCCCTAGACCCAATGACTCTTTCCCTCAAGGTAGTTGGCTAAGAAGTTTTAATAACTTCCCTCCCTATATGCTCTACTAGAGTCGTGCATACATTAGCAGTACTTGTATATGTCAATATGTATGTATAAATAGACTGCATTGAACACATGCACATATTTCATGGATGTAGTCCTCTTCACTTTCCATACCTGTTCCGCTTGTATGACTATCTTTGAATTAACTCATAGATTATTGTTATTAATATCATGGCAGGACTTGTTATGTTACAGTATTTATTCTGTTGCCTTTAACTCCTGTGTTCCTCTAAATGCTTTTCCTTGCCTGGATTATTTTGTGCTGTTCATATGTTGCTTTCCCTTCCACCCGAATTTAATAGACATTGATGCTCTATTCGTGATTACTCCTCCCATGCTTTCTAAGCATCCGGAGACATTTCTTTTTCTGTAAAAACTTTGTTCCCCCTCGACTCTACTAGTAGACTCAAATTACTTGCCCTTTTGTTGGCATCTTATTTCACTCAGAATTCTGTCCTCCGGGTTTATCCATGTCATGAGGCGTCTCACAGGTGTCCTTGTTGTTCTTTACGGTTGCCCAGCATCGCCTCATATGTGTGCAGCCCCATGGGTTTATCGACCATCCATCCATCTGTTGATGGCCATTGAGGTGGCTTCTCTCTTTTTGCTATTGTGAATAGTGCCATGGTGAACATGGGTGTGTGGACGTCTAATTGTGTCCCGGCAAGTACTTCTGCAGAGTATACTAGTATATCTCGTGGGATTGCTGGGTCATATGGTAAATCGATCCTCAACTTTTTAAGGAAGCATCATATTATTTTCCACAGTGTTGTAACATTTTACAATCCTACCAGCAGTGTCGGAGCCTTTTAGTTTCTCCAGATCTTTGCTAACCCTGAGGATGAGAGCACTGCTTTGCCATTGACTTTCACTTACATGGACTTGCAGCCATCATGTAGGTGCTCAAGGGTGGGAAAGAGTTAATGTTATGGAAAGGGATGATGATTAATGTAGTGAATTGTTTCCTATGGCTCACATGGCTCTTCTAGTGATTGTCTTAGTTGTTCCCACCAAATGCCCTTTTCCTGATGGGTCTGGGTGTGAGAAAAGACTGATTAAATTATATCGTTCAGCTGTGAGTGATTAAGAGGACTGATAATGATTGGCATCTGGTAGGTATAAAAGGATCTCATATCAGAAGCAGAAAGGTGGAGGATTTTACTCCCAGCAAGAGAGAAGAACCAGTTGAGCACATTATATGGACCCTCAGATACATTAAACATCCTCAATCCAGTAGACAACGTGACACCCAGGAGATGCAGAGGAGCAGCAACATTAGGAGCAGGGCCTACAGCAAGAGGCAGAGCAGTGGACTTCCCAAACCAGAGGGCAAGGAAAGCTGAGTGCTCTGGGGCAAGAGGCTGGACTGTGGAGTGAGGTAAATGCAGTTGGTGCCATCAGGTTGAGGCTTACAATGAAGTAAGACGCCCTTTGGGCATTTATTGGCATCCATAAAAGAGCTATGTAGCATTCCTTGAGTAGGGCAGAGGTCAGGCCAAGAGGCTGAGGGCCTGCTTGTGGGCACAGCAGAAACTGTCCCAACTGAACAACGGTATCCTGCGTATTTCTCTCCTGAATTGTAACCTGTTACCTTCCCATACTCGTTCACTCTGTATGCCGAGCAAATCACCAGAGAAGCTGGACTATATGAAGAAGAGTGCAGCACCAGCATCGGAGGAAGGCTTATTGACAACCTTTGATACGCAGATGATACAACCTTGCCTGCTTAAAGTAAGGGGGACTTGAAACCCTTGCTGACGAACATCAAGGATTGTAATAGGGTTTACAATTCAATGTAAAGAAGACCAGTAGGTAACATCAGGATAAATGAAGAGAAGATTGAAGTTGTCAAGAATTTTGTCTTGCTTGGATCCACAATGAATGCTCATGGAAACAGCAGTCATGAGAAGACAAGACAAATTTCATTAGGCAAATCTACTGCACAAGACCTCGTCTACCTCTAATTGTATTGAAAAACACGTATGTTACTTTGAGGATTAAGGTGCGTCTGACCTAAGCCATGTTGCCTCATATGCGTGTGAAAGTTGGACATTGAATAAGGAAGACCAGAGAAGAGTCCATGCATTTGAATTGTGCTGGGGAAGAAAGTACCAGGGGTGCTGAAAGGACAAACAAGACTGTTTTGGAAGAAGTACATCCAGAATGTTCCTTAGAGGCATGGTTGGTGAGACTTTGTCTTTTATAGTTTGGACGTGTGATTAAGAGACATCAGTCCCTGGAGAAGGACATGATGCTCTGTAAAGGAGCAGTGAAAACAGGAAGGCTCCCAGGGAGATGGATTCACACAGTGACTGCAACAATGGCCGGCGAAGGACCGGGCAGTTTCCGTTGGGTTGTGCGTAGGGTTGCTATGGGTCAGAACCAACTCAATGGCATCTAACAATGACAACAACTTCCCTAATAAACCCCCAAATCATGAGCATCGTGGGTGAATTTAATGTACCCAATGCAATGCATTATCGAACCCAGCTGAAAAGGAGTGCAGAAGGGGATAGAGCAGGGACGGTAAGCCGTGGTTATGGGAACCACTCGCCTCACCATGCCTGTGAAAGGGCAATGTCAGTGTTTGGTCCTGCCATTTCTAGACCCACTCTTAGTGATTCAGGCAAAAAGGGATTGTGGAAGGATAGTATCGAGCGAGGCTCTTCTTGACTTCTTAGGAATAGCTATTCTCTCTGTGTTCTCAGGGTCTCGGTGACCTTTAATCTGGCAGACAAAATTGGCTGGTCCAGCAGGCTAAAGACAGAAGGAAACTTACAGAGGATCCTGAAGCCGGCATGGTAGACTAGAGGACTCAGCTTGGAAGAGTCCAGTCCTCTTCTCTCTTGAAGCTCGTACATGATAGGCATGGCTCTACTCAATTTTTGTGGGAAGTTGAGCCATACGTTTGTTACTCCACCTCCGCTTTTCCTTTGCCTTATAACCAGGTACTTTCTTGGCATGCTGTCTTGGGTGTCTCCAAAGCACCCCAGACATAATGTATCCTTAAGCCAAGATGACAGAACAAGCTGTTGACTGCCGAGCTCACGATGACAGGGCAGGGTGGATTTTCTGCTCTGTCCCCTTTCCTTTCTCCTTTCTCTCCGTTAGTTGCTATGAGTTGAAATGGATGGCAAACAGCAGCACCAGTCTTGCCAACAATTGTACTTTGACATCCTTTGCTGGTTGCCAAAAAGATTTTAAAATCTTATTTTTCATTCTGTTAATTCCCCACCTCCCCCCAGTCTTCTGTAACTTAAGAAAAACTAAAGTTCTCTGGTTTGTTTTTCTGAGACATAGCTGATGCTTTGACTGCAACCAGTTACCACCAGACAGTTAACAGCGGTTGCTGTAAACACTTCGGTCGATTCCCTTCCAGGTGCTCATTCTGATACTTAAGGTTAATTAACTCACATGGCTAATTCCAAACTACAGTCTTATAAAAACTGAACTTTGACCCCTGGTGTGGGTCAATATACAATGAACCACACAATGCTTTATGTATATACAATGTACAGTGAAGTATAAATGCTTATGCTGAAATCATGACAGCCCTTTCAGCCAATTTGCCCTTTAGGCAAATATTGGGATTCCCTTTGCTACAATGGTCTGTTTTCTTTTATCAAAGATAAAAGAAAATTTACTCAAAGAATCTCAATTGGCAAGAGAAAAAAGACATCTCATTTCTGCTGTTATAGTGATACTTATATCTCCAATAGTTTGTGCTCTATAAGAATAAGATATTCTTAGCTAGACATCAATTTATACACCTCCATCCCTACCTCACACCACACATGTGTATTCAGGATCATTGTTATAGAGTCTCAGATACCTGCAATTACCTTTGAAAAAAATGAATTGGATGGATGCATATATGAAATTATTCCATAGTTCAGTCACACCCAGCAGAATGGTACAGTTGTGACCACAGTCAATTTCCAAACATCCCTTTTCTATAAGGATCTCCCTTGCTGTCATCACCCCTGCTGTGAAAAATATTTCCCTGAACCGAACATTCAGAAAACTGCAAAAAGGTGCCAGGATCGGCTATCTGGAGAAATCCCAGGAAGGAGAACTAACTCCTCCTAGGTGAACTGAGTGCACCGCAGTTCCCAGAGGAAGGCTAGTACAACTGGAAAAGGTGTTCTTGAGCTCACCTCTGATGTATCATTTCTATTCTGGAAACATAACTAACCAGTTATTCAATTATTTCGCTAATGTTGTCATGAATCATTATGTAGCTCTTAATTTCTCCCAGTTAGCCCAAAGGAAGTCCATACTATAGCAAACCGCTTTTGCTTTCCAGTAGATGATAAGGCGAATGTAGAAGAGTCCACAATCAGGCTAAGAAAGGAAAGGAGAGAAAGGGAAGGGCCAGCCTGTTGCCTCTCTAGATGAGATCATTTTGCTTTTGGACCATGGTTTTATTGTCTTTGGTAATCCAGGTCCCTGTCTTTGGGATCCATTATAAAAACAAATAGCCATATTTTGGTTTCTGGTAATTGCCTATATCTCAATTGGCTAATGTGTCTTGTCCAGATTCATAAATGCTACCGTGCCATCATTGTTCGGTCAGATGCCTTAGAAACCTGTCTTGCAACAAAGGGAACAGAGAGCTGAAGCCTCGTCCAACTATAGACTACAGTCTCTGTATAACCTCTTAGTCAGCAGAGCCTTAGCAATGGTGAAAACTCAACTATCTAAGAGTGATCTCCGTGGCCTGACTTTTGCTAACAACGAAAAGCAGGCCTGACAGCTGGGAACCGACTTGGCCCTATCAATTAGCTGTCATACCGCATCCTGTCATTTACAACTAGGCTGTGGTGTTCTCCTGTGGAATACAAACAATTTCAAAGAACAGCAACATTCGACAATGCTACTCAGACCAGAGTAAAATTAGTTCATTCTTTAATCCTGTATGAATACAGACAAGAACAGAAGCATTGCCCAAACCACAAAATTGGTTCAATGTCTCAGTCAGGATAATATCAATGTGCTTCAGTTTTACACATCACAATTTTAGCGACATTCCTAGGTAAGAATTACTAAGCCAATCATAGAATTAATCCTGTTTCCCGACAGCATCACCTACCAGCATCCTTCCCCAAATCACCTACTTCTGAAACATGCGTTTTCTAATACCTCTTAGTGAGATGTCCCACAACTGCCCATTGTGCACATTCTCTCTTGTTGTCATGAGCCAATACAACCAATTTTACTCAACTTCAGCCCTGGTCCTAGGTCTTTGGCTGATGGGCATAGACACCGTCTTACAGTATTTCATGTCTTGGTCAATGTCACCCTCGTCATCTATCGTATTCAGTAGAGAGGGATCAAGAAGTCATACTTGACATCTTCCTCTATGCCACTAAGGTCAAGCCCTGATGTCAATAATCACAAGCCCTGTTGACTTTACCGCATATATCGTCATTTCCTTCCCTGATCTTCCTAACAATATCTGTAGTCCAGGTTGACAGATATTTCCAATTTTGTCTCCTGAATACCTACCTAGTCTTACCCAGTCATCCATCCAGTATCTCCTTTGGCATACCCCAAATCATTTTCTCATATGACAGTCAGAACAAGCCTTTCTGATCACAAACCTTACCGAGTTCAAATCGCTTTAATGTTTGCTTCCTAGTGTTCTTAAAATAGAGACACAGTTGCTTAGCATGGATGACCAGACCATGAGAAGCTTGGCCATTTCTTACCTCGGCGGTCTTATTGCATGTTGCACCCCTGCCTCCCCCTTCTCTATTCCGCCCACATTCACCTTCTCTCTGTTTCTGCAAGGCAGTCTGTGAAGTGGGGGGCTATCCCAGAGACAGTCCACATTCCCTTTTAATTCCAAGCTTTGCGGTTTGTATTGTGTTCTATGTTTCCTTTACCTCATGAGCCACGGGTCCTGGGCTAATCCTCTCTGGCCATGTTGATAATTAGTTGGGAAACAATTTCTGGAAAGTGCTGTGTGGCCGTTGTTGCAACTGTACACTGGTACTGTACTTTAGAACAGCAAAAGGAGCTACATTAACATTGTTGATCATTGTCGGCGTATTGGCTCTACCTCCTGGCAACCCCAGGAATGGGAGAAGGAATATTGTCTGGTCTTGTGCATTTTTCACAATCACTGGTGTGTCTGAGTCCTATTGTGTGGCCACTCTGTAAATCTATATCAAGGTTTCCTTCGCGTTGCTGGCCCTAGACTCACCACACATGTCCTTTGTCAGCATTCAGATGATATGCCCAAAGTCAGAGAGTGGATGTTTTGAGTAATAGCCCACAATGTATTGGTTTTCATTGCTTAATTATCAAAAGTAGGATATTTCTTCCTAACTCATTTTAGCCTGAAAGCTCAGCTCAAATCTATTGACCATGAGTACTTCTTATGGACTGAATTAGGACCACACCCCGTCCCTATATAACCTTATTTGACTGTTGTACACCCTAACCGCTATGCTTGTGAATGGGTTGTGATGGTAATGAGACAGAATTAGTGTGGGTGCATCGCCAGTCAATAAAATATAAAAGGATCAGATTAGGCAAGAAGACAGGAGGTGGGGGGAAGAGGGATGCCACACTGCCGGAAGACTGCCCAGAAGCAGAAGCAAAAAAAAAAAAAAGAGTTAACTAAGAAAAGGACCTTGTTGATATTTGAAATATGGGTACTTTCCTTCAAGCACCAGAGCACTATACTAGCTACCACAGGGTGACAAACTGGTAGGAGAAAAAAAAAATCCACTGCCCCAATGAAAACCAAAAACTGAAATAGCTCAAGAAAAAATTCAAACCCCGAGTTGCAATATTGAAACATTCTACAGGCAAATATTAAATGATGCAGGCAGCGTCAAAAGAAGATGGGCAGAATGCCCAAAGTCACTGTCGAAATTCCAAGGAAGAACTGGTCCACATCCCACCATGGCAGAAAGTCCCATATGAATCAGAACCTGTGGTGCTGAAGGAAGAAGTTCAAGCTGCAATGCAGTAGCCAAAAACAAGACTCCAGGAATTGATGGAATACCCACTGAAATGCTTCAGCTAGCTGGTAAAGCACTGGAAGCCCTTACTCAGCTATGCCAGGAAGTTTGGAAGACAGCAGCTTGGCCAGTTGACTGAAAGAGATCCATATTTGTACCCATTCCGGAGAAAGGTCACCCAACAATATTATTAATATTGCACACAAGTAAAGTTTTGCTGAAGCTCACCCAACAATGGTTGTAGCAGTATATTATCAGATTGCTACTAGACGTTCAGGCCAGATTCAGAAGAAGACGTGGAAGAAGGGATATTGGTGCTGATGTCAGATGGACCTTGACCGAAGCAGAGAATGCCAGAAATAGATTTACTTGTGCTATATTGACTATGCCAAGGAATTCAACTATGTGGATCATATTAAAGTATGAATATTCCATAGAATGGGAATTCCAGCACACTTCACTGTGCTCATGAAAAATTTGTCTATGGATCACGAGGCAGCTGTGCAACTAGAACCAAGGAAAGCTGCAGGGCTTAAAATCAGGAAAGGTGTGCATCAAGGTTTTATTCTCTCAGCATGCTTCTTCAATCTGTAGGCTGAGCAAATAATTAGAGATGTTGAATTATATGAGGAGGAACACAGCATCAGGGTTGGAGGAAGGCTTCAGCATCAGGATTGGAGGAAGGCTTGTTAACAAGCTACGATATGCATTTGACAACATTTGCTTGCTGAAAGTGAGGAGGACTTGAAGCACTTGCTGATGAACATCAAGGATTGCAGTCTTCAGTATGGATTTTAACTCGATATAAGGAAGTTCAAAAGCTTCACAACTGGACCAATATATAACATCATGATAGATGGAGAACATGCTGAAATTGTCAAGGGTTTTGTTTTGCTTGGATCCATAATCAGTGCTCATGGAAGCAGCTGTTAAGAGATCAAGGACACGTTGCCTTGGGTAAATTCACTACAGAAGACCTCTCTAGAGTATTGAAAAGCCAGGAGGTTACTTTGAGGACTAAGGTGTGCCTGACCCAAGTCATGGTATTTTCAATTGCCTTAGATGCACATGAGAGTTGGATATTGAGTAAGGGACACAGAGAAGAATCAATGCATTTGAATTGTGGTGCTGAAGGAGAAGATTGAAATTACCATGGACTGATGAAAGGACAAATAAATCTGTCGTGGAAGAAGTATGGCTAGAGTGATCCTTAGAGGCAAGAATGGAGAGAGTTCATCTTATCTACTTTGGACATATTATCAGGAGAAACCATTCACTGTAGAAGGAAATCATGCTTGGTCAAGTGGAGGGGCAGCGAAACAAAGCCAGGAGAGGCATCAGCACAGTTGCTGCAACAGCCCAGGAACGACTGTGAGGATGGCCCAGGACTGAGCAGTGTTTCGTTCTGTTGTGCAGAGGGTTGCTGTGGGCCTGAACCAAGAATGAATATATATCATTGTATTCCAGTAAAACTTTATTTATGGACATTGAGCTTTAAATGTTATACGATTTTTATGTGTCATGAAATACTATCTTTGGAATTCATCGTCTATGGAAAAATACAAAGACCATCCTTTCCTTGTGAGCCTGTGGACAAGGGGGTGGACTGAATTTGGACTGTGGATGAGAGCTTGCTGACCTCTGATAGATGTCATTAACTCAGGTTCTGAAAGATCATTATCTCCCTGGCTACTCTTAGGCCATCATTGATTTTCAGGCCTGGTTGGAAAAACCTACTCTTCTCTAATTTGACTTACTGGCTAGACAGAACATTTACTTTATTGTTTCCATAAGTTTCATTTTACTGCTGGCTGTGCAAAAAATTGCCTATCCATGTGCTAGATGACAGCAGCTGATGCTAGGCTCTTTAGCCAGCCGTAGCCTGTCCACATTCCCTTTGCCTCTGGCCAACCTTAATCTGCCATACTCCCCAGGCCCCTCAACCACTATTCATGCCAAGCCCCCAACCTGTAGAACAGCCTTTCCAATAAGTATTTCCAATCTCTAGACTAAAAAAAATACCCCAATGTCATATTTAGATTCAATTACAAAACACAGAAGAAGAGAAGGATAAAAAATCATGGACGTTCCACCAACAGCTCTTAGGTCACTTGGCAAAGAATCAGTCCATTTTATTTAAGGACTATGGGGAAATGACAATGTCATGTTTTCCTCAATGTCCTCCACTGTGAGTGTGCAAAGGCTCCTTCCAATATTCTACCAGATTGCTCTGCATCAGTTTCGTGCTGGGAAACACATTGGTGATCATGTCAAGTCACATATGTAGTCTTAAGCTCTGCATCTCCTACGGGTCACTACTGGATGGTGGTTAGCTATGCACGCAGGTCTTCCTCTCCTTGGAAACCCAGGACTGGCCAGGGGGACATCATAGGACCTGGAAATGACCATCATGGGTCAGAATGCACTTGTTATCATGTGCAAAACATGTAGAATTGCTAATGGCTGGTCAAAGACAGATAGATTATTTAAACCTTGTGATTTTAGCATAGGGGCATTCTGAGAAAGCCTACCAAGCTCATTTACTGATCAATATTTATTGCATATTGCCCACAGCCAATGTCATATAAAACCTCCTACCAGGTAACCACCTAACTATATCCAGATTTGTAGTACTGTGGGTTGTGTGCCGGGCTGCTAACTGAAAGGCTAGTGGGTATACCCAGGCGGTGCTCCAAGGGAGTTTGTCTGCTTTTAAAATGATCTACAATCTTGGAAACCCGATATAGTGCCACTCTGAGTAAGAATTCATTCGATGACACTGATGTGGGTTTGTTTTTGTATATGTTACAAAGATACGTGCCTATCCCAGTTATTGCAACCACTCAGAGGGCTCTCAATGAACTCTTTGCCACTTGCAGTGCCAGGGTTTATTTGCTCACCCATTCATGAATTGACTTCCATCAACATGAATTCTGCCTTATATATTCTCCTCACTCTTTCAAAACATCTTTTGATTGCCAGCTAAGTACGTGGGAAGTACTAGATAATGAAGAGAAAAGAAATAAGTTAGACACACATGACCTTTGTTGATAAGTGCCTGATCAGTGTGAAGAATGGTAGAGTTATGGACCAGGTGCCTCCAGACAAATGAGGAAGAGATGGAAGTGAGGAGACAAGGCAAGTTCCGGAGAACATTGAAGACAGCATAGGAACTGGGTAGTGAAGGAGGAGGACGTTGCTAGGAGACAACAGGAAACAACAGTCTAGGCCAGTGGTTCTCAACTTGTGGGTCAAGACCCCTTTGGGGGTCGAATGACCCTTGCACAGGAGTTGCCCGATTCATAACAGTAGCAAAATGACAGTTAGGAAGGAGCAACGAAAATAATTTTATGGTTGGGAGGGGCCGGGGTCACCACCAGGAGGAACTGTATTACAGGGTCGTGGCATTAGGAAGGTTGAGAACCACTGCTCCACAGCATGCAATTTTCCCAACACCCAAGGTCAATCATATCCTTACTTCATCCCTCACTATCATCATAGTTCACTTGTCACCTTTCCTCCTGGAACCTCTCTTGGTTAGCCTGTGTGCCTAATTCACTCGGGTGACAATAGCTAGGTTTCTGAGTAGAGATGTTAAGTTGATGTAAGGACCACGACAGAACCATTTGCAGAGCCCTGGTGTGTAACATGCATTGCAGGGAAGAAGCTACGACTGGTGATGTACCCTCAGCCCCCCCTGGCACAGAGCAGGCTACTCATCGAGGGAGTGGTCATCCTAGCCCCGTGGTGGACAGTTTGGCTCTGCATGGAGAAGGGCATCCTGGCTCCTGTCATAGCTGGGAGTGTGAATGGGAACAATGCCGGCCTCTAGAGGAGACACCTCATTGCCATTCACTCCGCTTTCTTGGAAAGAGCCTGAAATTATGTAGCAATCAGGGAGAGTTGGCCAACGTGGCAGATGGGCAGGAGTAACAGCACTTCTGCTTGGCCCGAGGTTGAAAATGAGGTAGGCTGCCATCACGCTGAGCAGGGGCCTGGGAAGCAGAGACCCACAGGAAGGATGCGATGACGGCTGCCAAGGTGCGTGGGGAGCAAGACTAACAGAGTTCCAGAAGCCTGCGCCAGGAGGAGGAAGTGAGAAGTAGATACATGGTTCCCCGTAGAACCCTGGCAGGTAGAAGAGTGTGATCAGGAAATGCCTTCTTCTCACCAGAGAGGGGGTTTGTTACTTGCCCAGTTGAGACATTTCAAAAAGCTGCTCCCCTTGAAGATATCATCACAATGGAGACGTTAAGTCCAGGCAACACTGCCTGCTGTGGAGAAAAGATACATTGTTTTTGTTTCCTGAGCTATCCTGTGAAGATGATGGGTCTGCAGACCTAGGTCTAACCTAGCTCACCCGGAAACATCCCCATGACCTTCCACAAGCCATTGAAATGGGCTAGGCTAACAGTCTCCTCAGGTGCGAAGGAAGGATGAGGGGAGGGGGCTGCCTGTCACCTTTCTAATTGCTTCCACATTGCAATTCAAACCATGGCAGTAGTTGTGTCTGTGTCTCTCTTAAGGAAATTACCAAATTTAAAAGGATGGAAGTACCCAAACCCCTGTGAGTGGGAACAAAAATGAGCACAATTCATTTGGAAAGCAATTTGGCAATCTATGATAAAAGCTCCAAAAGTGTTCATAGCCATTGATTCAATCATTTCTCTCCTAGAAAATGCTTCTAGAAAGTGTTATGAAATTCAGAAAGCTAGGGGGTAGGGGTGTGGGAAATATGCCTTCCCCACTATTATTTTTAAGAGTTTAAAACTATCCAGCAATGGAGGAGGGGAGAAGTATGAACTTGAAAATCCATAGAATGGACTTTTCTTAGTTACAAAGATATGATTATTGAAGCTGATAAAATGATGATTTTTAAGCAAAGAGAGAAAAAAGATTGAACCAAGTACAGGGAGATGCTCAGTTTACAGTGTTAAGTAAGCCAATAGAATAAAAACCACCATCTCGTTATATAAAGATGATGTTCTCAATTACGTAAAGAAGACATAAACAGACCGGAAGGAATTATCCATTTGAAATGTTTTGGGATTACTGAACTAATTTCTTCTCTCTTTGTTCTCTTTTCCCATCCTCTAATAAGCTTCCATTACTTTCATTACTATAAAAATGGAAACTAGTCAAGTTTATGATTATTGGTCTGTAGTATATAAGAAGAAGCTGTCAGAAAAAATGGAAATAACCACAATTATCTAGCTTTATTTGCTACATTATATGAAATGATGGACCATGCAACTCAATGGCAGGCAGTCCAGTGGAAAGGCCCCTGAACTTATAGTCAAAAGCTCCAACTGCAGCCCCTACATTGGCTAACTCGATGGGCTAGATAGAGTAAGTGCCTCTCATCTCTGAGTCTGTGAAGTGTTACCTGTAAAGCAGAAATACAACAAGCACTCACGAAATGCTTACTCTGTGCTAGGTATTTATAACATGGAGTTAAGTGAATCAGGGTTGATGTTAACAAATGATTCATATTTTCACTGGGGCACCGTCCCCGAGTTGGGAAGCAGTCTAACAGGGACCCCCTAGTGGAGGAAGCTACAACCCCCTCTTCCCCTCTCCCCCCACCAAGAGGAGCAAATGAAGCGCTTCGTGCAGGAAGTCCAGCACTTGATGCCCCTGGACTGGGTTCAAATCCTGACTTTGTTGCTGCTAGCTTGTGTGACTTTGGGCAAGTTGCTCACACGCTTTGTTTTGGGTTTTGTTTGTTTGTTTTGCACCTGGAAATGGAGATGATACTCCCCACTTCTTACAAGGGCTGCGATGTTCAGAGACAACGGATGTGACAAAGCAGTGGCCCGTCTAGTCAACAAATACATACCGAATGCCCCCTGGGGACAACACAAGGCGTTGACACATGCCCAGAATAAATCATGCGAGGATGGTGATACCTCTCGCCCTTCCAGCGTGAATCCACGGTATTCTTACTGACCTGGTTGTAACTGGTTGCCATTGACTTTGCTCAGAGGATGGGGTCCTGGACTCTGAGAAGTGGGATACTCCAAACCCCTGGCACCCCTGGATGGCCGCCACCCTGCCCAGATTCCACCCTGCCCAGAATCAGGGAATGGAGAGAGGGGAAAGAGCCAGAGGGCTCCTGAGAGATGCTGGGAATAATGATGGCGCGTTTTCAAAACCACAGGAGAAAACGAAGAGGGCTGGGGGGCGGAGGGAGGAGGAGGGGCTTGGGGCTGGGTGAGCCTGGTTAATTATGAGACAGATGCTCAGAGTACCTTGGGGTGAATGCATTAAGGCTGGAGCGCTGTCAGCTCACTCCCCCTCACTTTTATTCACAGGCTAGCTGCTCTGCAGCCCCCGGCTGGAGCCATGTGGCATGGGTTTTGCCTCAGTTGGAGCGATCTGCAAGTTCAAAGCCTTCTCCTTATTTCCAAATGGGATTTCCCTCCTGCCTTTCTCCCTTTGTCCCCTCCTATGGTGGCTCTCCACACACCCCACAGTGTCCTCTGCGCTCCCAGACAACGTTAATTATTTTGCCCGAACCTTTTCAGGAAAGCGCCCTGCAGACCTGCGGGCACAAAAGCAGGCCTCCTCTGAGTTCCCCAGCCCTTGCCCCCTTCTCTCAAATGCCTGCTCCTGGCCCAGAGCCAAGCCTACACAGCAGGGTCCCCTCCTCAGACTAACATCTAGGATGTCTTCAAAGGCCTGCTTCTGGGCCCTCCACTCCCCAGGAAGCCCAGGGCTATGCAAAGCAGGCTTCCCAGGCCCCAGAGCTTCAGGCTCCCACCTCCATCTCCAGACGGAGCTGCAGCAGTGGATTTGGCCTTAGGCAACAAGGGATGAGCACAAGATAGCGATGCCATTCCCCTGGACCTCTCCTGGGGGCCTTTCTTGCCTTTCCTCCCACATCTCCTTGTCCCTGGCAGCCAAATGGAGACATGATCTGGAAATCAAGCGGGGGTTGACTAGTGTTTCACCCTCTTAACCTCCACTCAGTGTTTTCAAACCAGACTCATTTCCCCTGACTCAGGACCCACCTCTCTGGTGCAAACCATCCCAAAGCCCCCGGCCCTCTCCAACACAATGTGTCCCCAAGTCAGTATTTGCTTGGCTGCTAATATTTTCTCAGGGTAGATCCTTCCTGTCTCTGGTTAGATTTAACGTTTTTCGAGAGAAAACTATCCCCACTCCAGGACTCCTTGGGTTGGCACAAAGGGTCAAGTGCTCTACCGCTAGCTGAAAGGTTGGTGATGGGGATCCATCCAGGGGTAACTTGGAAGGCAGGCCTGGTGATCTGCTTCTGAAAGGGCATGGCCATTGAAACAGTTCTCCTCTGCCCACACGGGGTCACCACAAGTCAGAATCGACTGGACGTCAACGCACAGCACCAGCATGGCCATTTCAGAGTCACCCCGATTACATCTTGGGTGTCTGTTCTTTCTATGCCTGGCCCTGCTTTGGGCATGTTCTCTCTGCGGGGAACATTCGTGGTCTGCAACGTGACGTGCCCTTCGTTGCTTGGCTTCTGTACAACCCCCAGTGGGAAACCCAACTCCATGTGTGGTGTGGATAAGAACAGCAGCTCCTGATTTTCATTCCACCTGCAGCGCCGCATTCTGTGATCATCTCTTCTCTGTAAACGAGATGACAGAATACTTTGTGTAATTTAAACCCAATAACACAAATGACCTCATTGGAAAGGAAGCAGGGAATGCTGTAATTGGCATTATCATTGTGACACGGTCATTATTCGCAGCGTCTCAAGATGTGGGTTGTCAAGAAGGTCAAGAAGAATTGACCTTTGAGGTCACTTACCCTAGGACCCTACCTACAAGGCAGCCCTTAAGCTCCATCAAAGTGGAGCTAAAGTGCTAAGTTGGTTAATAACCAAAGAGGGTGGTGCAAGGCATTGACCATGCTTCAGAGAAAACTGGGGTTCAGAGATAATGGGACCAGTCAGCCACCATGCTCGGAGGTCCCCAACCTTCCATGAGACCATGTAAATGGGCTCATCAAGGGTCAGCTCCCACCCTGAATGGGGCATTAGGTTGGCCTGCAAGCAGTCAATTGTTTGTGATCTGAATCAATGTTTAATCATCAGGGAGTACGCACAAAGAGGAAGTCTGGCTTTCCTTTCTTTTCATTTAAAAGCTGGCAACCAAGGCCCTGCCATTCCAATAAGAAGCAGTTTGGTGGAATGCATTTCTTCCAGCCTGGCACCCATCCTAGTTTTACCACACTCCTCGCCACCCCTATTACGCTTTGTTTCTAGAGCCAGGTGCCAGGTGCACTTCTTATACGAGAGCCAATCTGTTCTTCTGGTTTCCTGACGGTCTGACTTCCTGCCTCTCTCTCTATCCTCCCCTCGGTGTCCTGCCCACTTTCTTTCCCCTCCTTCCTTTCTTTGCTCTCTTTCTCTTTCCTCACATAATCTTTTTTTTTTTGTCTCAGCAAAAGTGGGTGAGTTAGTTTATTGTGCCAACCTGGCTGATAAACACGTGTAGGGTTAATTGAAGGGCAGAGAGAGAAATGGCTCAGGGAGCCTCACCTTTGGAGTTCTCGGGTCTCTTGCTTTATGATGGTCGGACCAAGGTGCAGCTGCCTTAGCCAGTTTCCTGCTTCAGCTGGCAGGGCTCACTTCCTGCAAGACATCCCCAAGGAGAAGCTGCATGGACCTACCCTGATACAGCCCTGGGTGCTGGAGCAGCCGTATGGAGATCTCTGTCAGTGCTGAGATGCTTACACGTTCACTGACTCAGCTTTCCTCCTGCAGTCGGAGTCATAGTGTGTGTTTTGTGAGATGGAGGAGGACTTTGTGGATTGGTGTTGGACATATGGGTTAATGTTGGGCTTGTTGGCTTGGGCAGCACTGGGTTGGGATGTTTCCTTGATGTGCACTTAACCTTTGTATAAAACTCTCTCTTATACATGAATCTATGTGGATTTGTTTCTGTAGAGTAACCCTTATCTTCCCAGGGCTTGTTGCATGTATGTGTTCCCCTTAGGAAGATGGAGAGTGCCTGTCCTTCTCATAACTGGGCCTGCACAGAGCCTGACAGAGCCCTTTCGTGAGCTACACTGTTTTGGCTGATGATAGATTTTCTCTGGTCAGTTTTGTAGGGAGATTCCTCATCAGCCAGAATCGACTAAGTGCTCACCATAGCAAAATAACCCGCCCGCCAATAACTCAATTCCATGGCCATCGAGTCAATTCCATCTTCGAGGGAGCCTGGCTGGCACTGTTGGGTAAACAGTGGACTGCTATTCACAAGGTCCGAGGCTCAAACCCACCCACTGCTCTGAGGGAGGAAGATAAAACTGTCTGCCCCGTAAAGTTGGACAAGACCTTGCAGCCCTACATATAGCCACTATGAGTCACGCCACGGGAGCATCTCAGGTTATTCGGTGATTCATTGGGCTGCTGGTTGAAAGGACAGCAGTTGCAACCCCTTCCATGGCTCCAAGGGAGAAAAAGAGGCTGTCTGCTCCCAAAGAGACTTACAGCCTCAGAAATCCACCTGGACAGTTCTCATCAGCCCCATAGAGTGGCTGTGAATCAGAATTGACTTGAGGGCCACGGTTTGGGGGTGTGTGTGTAGTGATTCTAAAGGACAGAGTAGAACTATCCTGAGGATTTCTGGGAGCAGACATCCTCACCTTTGCCCTGAGTAGCAGCTAGTGGGTTTCACCTGCTGATATTGCAGTTACAGTCAGTGCTTACCACACAGTGT
This sequence comes from Echinops telfairi, assembly GCF_000313985.2. Lineage (NCBI taxonomy): Eukaryota > Metazoa > Chordata > Mammalia > Afrosoricida > Tenrecidae > Echinops > Echinops telfairi. Next base: position 37,995,169 of record NW_022111300.1, read on the forward strand.
CACCAAGGCTCCTTGATAGCGAGACAAGTGGGTTTCACAATTTAGTGATAGGAATTTGGGTCTTATCACTGGGCGTTCATAAAACAGTGTTTTGCTTTGGCTCTGTATGGTCACAAGGAGCTGAATCAGAAGTCTAAATGAGCACAAATCCACCCCTTCTTCACAGCCTCTTCCCACCAGAGCATGAGAAGTTGGCCCACTCCACTTGGAGCATGGGGCTATGCCACAGAGCCTGGCCAAATATTCATTAGCCCAGAGAATGTGTCTGTGAGACCCATAAGCAGGAGGATTTAGTGATATCAATTTCTCTTCCCACAGTGCCACTCTTCAGCTGGGCTCTATACCTCACTGCAAGGGCCACACAGACTCACGAACATGCTCGGTATGGTGGGATGTATTCTGGAAGCTTACAGGCTACCATTCCATTGGGTACAGTTGTTCAGTCAGGGCGTGTTACAAAATTCTTTTAGGGCTGCTATTACGTAAATGCCAAAGGGGCATGCTACTCCACCGTTAGCCTCAAACTTGAAGGCACTCAACCGCCGTTCCATGTGTCAGAGAGCTCAGCTCCGCGACTGATATGCTCAAAAGTATTCCACTCCACAAGCCAGCCCGTGCCCCGAAGCCCTTGTGTCCCTTGCTCTGTGCACTGGGACGTCCACTGCACCGGCTCCTAGGTCACAGTTCTCTCCTGGATCCAGGACATTTGCTGTGTAGGGATCTCGAGGTCCAGAGGATGTGCTCCCCTCCCGGCTCTCGCTGGTAGTGAGATCCTTCCTCTTGCTTTTGAGATGGGTCCCTTACTCAGCAGGATGCCATTCACTCCTAGTGGAATTGCATTACACAATCGGTATCTTCTTACACAGACCATTCAAGTGAACAAGGCTTGTTTGGCATGAGTAACGAAGACTGGGTAGAAGAGCCGCATTAAATAAATCCCTGCATTCCACCAACATTCAAACATTTTTTGTTTGTTTGTTTGTTTGTTTTTTTATTTTTATTTTTTTTAACATTTTATTAGGGGCTCATACAACTGTTATCCCAATCCATACACACATCAATTGTGTAAAGCGCATTTGTACATCGTTTCTCAAAACATTTTCTCTCCATTTAAACCCCCGACATTAGGTCCTCATTTTTCCCCTCCCTCCCCGCTCCCCCCTCCCGCATGAGCCCTTGTAGTTTATAAATGGGTATTTTCATTCAAACATTTTTGCTGGCAGTTGTGCAAAGGAAAAGAAAAGAAAACCTCCCATGCTTGACCGGGTGTCTGAGGAGCTCAGACAAATCCCCAGCTGCTCGCTCACCATCATCTGTGCCTTTTGGGAGCTCCTTCACTTGATCCCTTACATCTCCCGCCTCAAGACCGTGTTTCTATGGTGATGAAACACCTCGGGCAATTTTGATCATTTTTACCTGTACAATTCGGTGACAGTGATATTGATCGTCATATAGGGTCACTTGTCCCATTGCTGTCGAGTTAACTCTTATTTATCAAGGAGAAACACCCCCCCCCACCCCCTCCCCACAATTGGGCTCCGAAGGAGGTCAGTCTTTATGGAGGCAGACTGCCGCTTCCGTCTTCCGTTGAGCGGCGGATGGAATCGAACTGCTGACTTTTCAGTTAGCAGCTGAATGCCTAACCCCTGTTCCACAAGGACTCTTTCCACAGAGAGCAGGCAGGCCAATTTTGAGAATCCAAGCTACCCAGTGGGGCAAGCTGGCATCTGTGAGCAGTCAGTAGAGAAGTCACCACACTAGAGGAAAGACAAGGAGTTCCCAGGATTCCAAAGTCACTGGATGGCCATCCTGAATCCTGTTCTTTCATTTTACCTTCTTCCAAAAATATATATTTTATTGGATTTTAGGTGAAAGTGTATGTAGCAAATTAGGTTCTCATTTATTTATTTCACACGTATTTTCATGACCTTGGCAACAATGTTCCCTCCCTGTTGGGGTTCTCCTGCTGTCCAAGCTGTTTGTTTCCATCTGCCTGGCTTCTCTTCCCCTCCTCGGCTCCTCATCTTCGCTTTTGGGGAAATGTGGTCCTTGTGGTCTTATAGAGTTGATTGTTTCATCCCGAGCCCTTTCTGGTAGAGCGGGTGCCCCCCCCCCCATCTAGATGCTCACCTGCACCCCCATATTCACTTCCACTCCATGGATCTTGCCTTGTTAACATCTGATTGTTTGAGGTGTGGCTTTGTTGAATGTCACACCGATGCAGGGAGCGTCCATTGACAAAGCCTTTTGCAAAACCACTGCTGTTGCTACATCCGGCCTGCTCCCATTGAGCACAACCTTTCGTTAATGCCCCCATTTCTCTAATGAGCTCCCCCCCGTCCTGTGTTCTTCATCTGGTTAATTTGTTTGCTGTGCACTCTGAACCCTTCCCCTGGAAGACATGACATAACACCCTCTCTTTCTATTTAAACTGTTATTCAGGACATGTTTGAAATGTGCATTCTTCATGTATTATTCATGGGCATTATTGGAGATCAGCGTGCAAATCAGCTTTATTGGGGACCCCCAGAGACTGAAGCAGAGTCATGTGTACTTATAAATTGGAGGGTCTCGTTTTCTGAAAAACAAGCTCATGCTGCCTTCTGGGGGGGCGGAAATGACAGCTTCGTGGAGCTGCGGAGAACAAGCTTGCCTTTGAAAGATCACGCGGTGGGCAGTTTCATTTACCATTGGATGCACGTACTTCAGCGAGGTCAGGGTGCCCCTCGCCAGGCTTGGGTCAGATGGTTGTGAAATCATATTCAAGCCCAGACTTTGGTCAGGGCCCTATAGAAGAAGACATGGCAGAGGTGTGGGATTCCTTTCTGCATAGCAAGGAATGGAAAGGCTCATGGGGAGAACTTCCCCAAGGGAAGTCCACCCACCACTATTCAGAGCAGATTGCCCGCGAGCAGAGACAGCTGGGGAGGCAAGTCAAGTGTGGCTGTGGTGCCCCCCCTTCCCTTCCTCAGAATTTCTTGTCTATTCCATGTTCTTCATGCCCTTGTATTCAACACTAAGGATTTTTGGAACTGCAAGTGTCATTTGTGCACTGGAATGTAGAAATGTATTATACTAAGCCTTGAGGGAGTCAGTTTTACTCTTATAGACAGGTGCCTTTGAATCAGTTCCGAGTCATGGCAACCTGATGTGCAATGGAGCCACACCCTTCCTGGACCTGCACATCCTCCTGGCTGTGTCTGAGCCCAGGTTGTAGGCACTGTGCCAATCCATCTCATGGAAGCTCTTCTGTTTTGCTGACCCTCTCCTAAACCAGGCATGATGGCCTTCTCAGGGACTGGTGCCTCCACACGCTACATCCAAATAACGCGAAACAAAGTCTCACCATCCTCTTTTTTTTTTTTTTTAACTGAAAGAGCATTTTATTGAGGGCTCTTACAACTCTTACAACAATCCATACATCAATTTTATCAAGCATTTTTGTACTTATGTTGCCATCATTCTTCTTTAGAAATTTACTTCCTATTGAGGCATTGGTATCATCTCCTCTTCATCCCCCCATGACCTTTTGATAAGTTACAAATTATTATTATTTTCACAGCTTACACTGACTGCCATCTCCCTTCCCCCATGGTTTCTGTTGTTCATCCCCCTGGAGGAGCGTGTGTGTGGTTTTGTGTCGAGTATTGTAATTGGGTACCCTTTCCTTCCCTTCCCTCCCAACCTTCCCCCTACCCTTCTGATATTGCTACTTCCATGCATGTTCCTGCATTCTCTGTGTTGTGAGCTCTTATCTCTTTTTTGTACCTGTGTACATGCTCTGGACTAGTCTGAAGTGAAAGGCAAGACTAGGGTCATGATACTGGAAGGATGAATAAGCCTCAAGAAACCAGAAGAACATTGTGTGCTTCATCAGTATTTTACTTTGCTCTGGTTGACTCATCCCTTCCTTGTGACCCTTCTGTGAGGGGATGTCCCATTGGCTACAGATGGGCTTTCGGTCTCTGCTCTGCGCCACCCCCACCCCCCCTTGTTCTCAACAATATGCTTTTTTGTTTGTTTGTTATAAGTCTTCTGATGCCTGTTACCTGGTCCTGATGATATCTCATGATCACACAGGCTGGTGTGCTTCCATGTGGGCTTGTTGCTTCTCTTCTAGATGGCCACTTGTTTAACTTCAACCCTTTAAGACCCCAGATGCTATATCTTTTGATAGCCAGGCACCATCAGCTTTCTTCACCACATCTGCTCATGCACCCATTTGTTTTCAGATTGTGCTGGGAGGGTAAGCATTACCAAATGCCAATTTGTTAGAACAAAGTGTACAAGCATTGAGAGAGGGTATGAGCAGAGGCCTGAAGTCCATCCTCTACCTCAGTGTATTGCCATATAGATATATGTACATAGGCCAATGCCTCTATTTTTATGAATTAATGTATTTACATATGTACACACCTATGTTTATACCTGTATCCATAGCTTTGCTTCCTACATAATTCCTCTGTTTCCTTTTACCTTCCTCCTGCCCCACTGTCATGTTTGCCCTACTTCTGCCTCTAGGTACTTCCTCTCAGTTAGATTACTGTTGCTCTCACACCCCCAGGATCTCTATGCCCTCCTTCCCTCCTTGTTGTTGATTTTAATTCCCTAGTTGTTCCCTGGTCTATGGCGTTGTTTGCTGCCTGCTTCCTTCCCCTGCCTCTTTCTCACCCCAAGTCCCTCTGGGGCCAGTGGTCCCATTGCTTTCTCGTCCAGCTTGTTTCCCATGTCTATCTTATATAAGTACACTAACTAGCAGTAACATAGAACAAACAAAAAGAAAACAAAAGATTGGGGAAAAATTCAGAGAAAATAACATACATAGTTCCAGATCTGTCCACTGACCTTTATGACCATCTCCCCATGGTCCTAGGAGGATTCTGGGAGCTGCCCCTCCTAGCCAGAAATCTATCTGGGGAGGCTTTTAGGGGCTTTGTGGCTTGGCTTTTCTCCCATTACTGACCTGTTAAGTTCTTTTCTTGGTTCATCCCGGTGCAGGGGGATCAGACCAGGCTAACTCCCTGTTGTGAGTCCCCAGTATTATCCTCTGTTGCAGTATGCTCCAGTAAGGGGACAACATTCTTGAGCTGTTGTTGGCCCTACAGTCCTCTCTCTGCCTTAGCAGCTCCATCCATGGACATTGTCCTCCAGGCTTGGTGTGCCAATATGGGTCTACACCCCGCCCCCCTTTCTCTTTTTCCTTCCTAGTTTGCTTCTGTGTGGGCATGGTATGCTGGCCCTTCTCCCCAAAATGTAGGTTTAGTGTTGTTTTACATTGCACAAACTTCTAGGAAGGGGAATCAATTTGGCTAAGATTGGGATGGGCCCTGTAGCCCAATATTTTCATGTATTTCTTCACGTGGTTACATTGTCCTCATACTATGGTGTACTGTGGTGTGGTCTGTACGCACATTTCAAATTCTGTGGAGACATAACCAATACTCTCCCCCTAACCATCCTTATTTTAGAAAAGCATTCTGATTGTACTTCTCCCGAGACAGATGAATTCCTTCTTCTGGCAGTCTGTGGTATGGTCACTATTCTTTGCCAACGGCCTAATTCAAAGACATTACTTCTTCTCAAAACTTCTCTGCTTGATGTAATTGAACTATGGAATTATATATATAACTTCTCCACAGGAAGTGACCCTTGTCAGCTAAAGCAGGGGACTGGCTAAGGCAGCTGCACCCTGGTCTGACCATCAGGAAGCAAGAGACCCGAGAACTAGAAAGGCGAGGCTCACCGAGCCATTTATATCTCCACCCTTCAATTAACCCCAGATGTGTTTATCAGCCAGGTTGGCACAATAAACTTTAATGATCTCAACAAGTATGGTGAAAGATTATAACCTGGGTGCATGCCTTTCCTGCTTTTTAACCATATGGTCTTCCCTTGTTCTGTTTGAAAAACTGTCTCTCCTCTGTCCAAGATCCACGTGAGCACAATACAATGTTCTGGTTCTTATTACCTCTAATATTATCCGTGATGTTTTTAGGATCCACACAGGCAAATGCCTTTGCATCATGAAAAAAACACAGGTAAACCTTTTTCTGGTATTCTCTGCTTTCTGCCAACATCCATCTTACATGAGTCATGATGCCTATCTTCCTAAATCCTTCTCTGATTTTGCCTTCAGTTTCTAGCTGTGCCTTGTCACTGTACTACTGTGACTGGTTTTAAATGATCTTCAGCAACATTTCACTTGTTTGTGATCATAATGGCATTGTTCCAGCTGTCCATGTTTGGTTGGGACGCCTCTCTTTGGGATGGGCACAAAGGTGGGTTTCTTCCCGTCAGCTCCCCATTGATGAAGGAGTGCCTCTTGTGTGACCTCTGTTGGTTGACCGATCTCAAGTGGTGTGATGTGAATTCCTGGACCCTTGTTGTTTCCTACTGCCTTCAGTGCAGCATGAGTTGCTTTCTTCAACACCGTTGATTCTCGATCATATGCTCCCTCATGATATGGTTGAAGAACAATTCTCTTTTTTTTACAGTGACTTTTTTGTTTCCAGTGTTCACATTTCAATCACCAATAATTATCAATGCTTCTTGATTTCATGTTTGATCGGTTTCAGACTGCGGAAGTTGGTAAAGTCTCTAGTTTCTTCATTTTTGGTGTTTGGGATTGGGGTGTGATTCTAAATAGTCGTCATACTACCTGGTCTTCCTTGTCGGAAGGACGTCACCTTATCACCGACAGTGTTGTGATTCACGACGGACCTTGAAACCATCCTGCTGATGGTTGCTTGTGCAGCCATTCCTGTTGAATTTTTCGTTCCTGGCCCAGTCAATCCTCCGACTGTCAATACAAAACGGCTCATGCCAGTCCACTTCAGCGCACTCTATCTTTATGGATCTGATTTCTGTTGATTCCATTTCCACTTTCCTACATTGCTATTTTGTACATTCGATGGTTCGATTCCAAATGGGTATTTGCAGCTGTTTTTTTTCACGTGGAGTCAGGCCGCACTGGTCAGCGTGGGTCCTGAAAGCGTTGCCCCATCCAGGCCATTCAGGCCACCTCTGCTTTGAGGAGGCAGCTCCTCACCTGAGGTGCTCCCCACCGGCCGCTCCACCAGACAATGTTCCAGGCTACTGATCCCGCGCTCCTGGTCCTTTCTGTTCTAAATCGATGGTCAGACCCTTCTTCCTAGTCTGCCTTCATCTGAAAGCTTAGCTGAAACCTCTCCCTCATGAGTGACCCTGATAGGGTTTGAAAGAGCGGTGCCCTAGCTTCCAGCATGACTGCCCCCCACAAGCTTACGTAGGACAACAAACTGGCTGATGGGCCTTTCGTCATCATAACTACAGTGACCACCTCCAAGCCCGTGGGTAGGACAGACTCAGTGTCACAGGGAACGAGTCCCCCTGGCTCCATTTACTCTGCATTAATATTCCACATGCTTCAATAGTCCCTGGAGGTAAATTAGGATTTTTGGAAAGCACTTACCTTTTGAGGCTTCTGTACAAGTATGTACGAGACAAATGTCTTTATTTAGGAGAAGATTGCATTAGAAAAGTCTATTGAAGTCTGTTTATTCCATGAATTCAAAGTGAAATTATAACAGCAACTACTGATACCACTGGCTGGTGGTGGGCAGACCCTCTGCTGTTTGTTCTGTCTCTGGACACTGTTATGTGGCAGGCTCTTCGTGAAGTTCTTAAGGGAACATTTTACATGAAGGAGCTGTGTAGCTGGGTGGGTGGGTGGGGGTTATGAATGACTACCTGAAGTATTTAAAAGGAAATGCATATTTTTCTTTTTCATTCTTTTTTTTAAAGTTTATTTTTAAAATCACTTTATTGGGGGCTCATACAACTCTTATCATAATCCAGGCATACATCCATTGTGTCAAGCACATTTGTACATTTGTTAAGGAAATGCATTTTTAATATGACCTGAGTTTCACATTGTAACATCTTCAATGGCAAGATCCCCATAAACTTCAAATATTTGGCTCATGAACCTGTTTATTTACTCAAGAGCTTGTGTGTGTTTATGCCAACACTCTGCTAGGTACATGGGGTAGTGCCTATAAAAGACCCAGAGCACTGTCGGCAGATTATTTCCAGCTCCCTGTGAATCTATCAGTAAGAGTCGAATTGCCCCATAGGGTTTTCAAGACTGCACTTGGCAAAGACAGACGCCACATGTTTCTCCTACAGAGTGGCTGGTAGTTTGGAACCACTCACCTTTTGGTTAGCAGCTCAGCGTGTTAAGCAATGTGCCACCAGGGGTCCTTCTGTAACACCAGAATACCAATTGGGTGTATGCGTGTATGCAAGGGTGTGTGTGTGTGTGTGTGTGTGTGTGTGTGTGTGTGTGTTGCAGGGAATTAATCTAACAGCTATGATCTGTGGATGGAGTAGGAATTAGGAAGGGAGGGAGGTATGTACATGGTAAGACCGAGGGTGATAAAAACACCCAGCTCAACTTCTGTGGCTCCTGGTTGGAGAGACAAGCCAAGGAGGATAATGTTTAAGGAGGATCTTAAAGATGATGAAGAACTTTGCACGGAGAGGCAATATGGTGGTCAAAACAGAAGATGTGCTTGTTTGAAGGCACAGGAGCAAGAGAGAAGGAGGAGGCTGTGCAGGGAAAGTTCTATGGCCCGGTGTCTGGGACATATAAAGGTGCAGCAAGTGATGGTTTGACCAAAGAATTGGGTCAGGACAAAAGGTTCTAGATGCTCTACACAGGGCTGTGAACTTTTGGAAGAGCCCTCTGGCAAGGATGGAGGGTGGATTAGAGGACAGTGAAGCAAGAGACCAATTCTGGTCCCGTGGCAGTGGTCTAGGTAGGAAAGGAAGATGGAGAAGGGTGGTTGGAGCACAGAGTCATTGGGCAGGGGGACTGGCCAAAGGTGTGAATGATGAAGATGTTCGGGGAGGCAGAGAGGTTGTTCTTATGCATCAAATATGGGCGACTGGATTGGTAGGTTGCCCATTCCCTGATATTAGAAACTTGAGGGTCTTCACCTTTAAGAGAAACAGACCCGCACCAAGGCGACAGGCCTTGCCTCTGGGAACTGTGGCCAAACAGAATCAGATTGTATGAAGAAAAGGAAGTTCTTAAAAATAGAAACTAAATATCCCACAGCCATGAGTACAAACCTTAAGCTCAACGGAACATTGCTGCTCAGTTCCAGGTCTCTCTCCACAGGCATAACAGCCGCTGATATTTAGAATCATGACCTTGAGGTCTTTCAAATCATGACCCAGATGGAAAGATCCAATTATATTCATTAAAACAGAAAGATGAACTCAGGCATTTGAGTTTGAATTTATTCCAACTCTGCATGCCGCTCACTTTGGAGATAGTTTGAGACAGTGTATAGATTCAGACCGTCTAAGATAAGATGTTGGTGAGGACAACAGAAGAGACCGCAGCTTCTCAGCCCTGGAGTTGAACAGGCTCCACCCCTCAGTGAGGAAACAAATGATTTTTAATTCTTGCCACCAAGGCAACAAAACATTTTAATTGAATTATTTCATTTTAATACTATCAAGATTAGGTTTTTATCAGCCATAAAACACATTTTTGTAATTACGGTTAACCAAAATGTATTGGTGATGACATCCACTGAGGCAGCACGACTCATAAATATCTCCAGAAAGATGCCACTTGTGGGAGTCCCTGGAGATACCGATGGTTTGTGTGCTTGGCTTCCAGCCCAAAGACAAAAAATTCAAGGATATCCGTAGGAACCGTGGAAGAAGGAACTAGTGTCTTTTTCTAAAAAAAAAAAAAAAAAAAAAAAAAAATTTAAAACAAAACCAACCATTGAAAAATCTCATGAAGTACAGGTCTACTCTGACTTACATGGCGGCTCCATGAGTCAGAGTTGACGTAGCAGCAATGGGTGGACCGCTAACCTTGAAGTCATCCAATGTTTAATCTGAGACTTCCACTACTCATCCCCAATGCTAGAGGGCTCTTCTTGAAACAAATGTTCAAGCATCAACTTTCCCTTCTACTCTAGCTATAGCTGCCCTCTCTTCGTAAATATAGATTCTTGATGATGCCTTTCCCTCTTCACTCTCTTCTCTCTCTTGCCAATGCCACTCTTCAAATCCCTGAGTTCAGCACCTTCTACTGGGTCTACCTTCAAATATACCCAGATTCTGGGTACGTGGACCCTCCCACTCTGGCACACACCAACACATTACGTCTCCCCTGATTACTGCAGCAGCCTCCTACCTAGTTTCTGCTTCTAGCATTGGCACCTAAACGATGTTCTCACCAGAATACTCACAGGGATCCCACGAATGTGTAAGCACTATCGTGTCCTTCCTCTGCCAGTAGACCTCACCACACTCAGAGGAAATCCAAAGTCCTTATAGGGGCCGTGTGGCCCCTGATCTGGCTTCTGGTTATTCCCAGGCCTCCTTTCTCATCACTCTTCCCCTCCACCTCTGTGTTTCAGCCACAGTGGGCTTCTGTTCTCACATTCCAAATCACATCCTGCCTCAGCCAGAAGCCCTATGCTCTGTTCTGGTCTGAGCCCACATTGTTTTTCCTCTGGGTCTTTTCCACCTACCCAAAGCGTCCTCTTACTTTAGAGTTCATCTCAAACTCAGTTCTTCCCATACAGGTTCCCTGGAGATTCCAACAAGCCTCCTTTCTCTAACATTTCCGTGTTATGTTCTGACCATTGTATTCATCTTGCTCTTGAGAAACAGCCATGAACTCTGGTTCAAGGGATCCAACTGGTTGTTGCAAACTAGCCACTGAGATGGTCACTTCTTGGCGTCCAAGAACCATATCTTTTAGTTTTATCCCTGAGGACTCTGAACATGTCATGCTTATAAATGAATATGTTTTGTGAAATATTTTTATCTGTATCAAAGTAGAAAATGGAATGAAGGAGAGTGATTGCTATGGCTCTTAAAAGCGTTTGATGACTGTTCAGTAATGAAAATGAATGAACTACCTGTCCACATAGCGGCAGGGAAAAATCACAAGCGCATGGTGTTGTATGAAAGAAGCCACACCCAAAGGGCTCCCCGATTCCATGTATGTGAGATCCCGGGAAAGGCACAACTACTGGAATGCTGACTAGATTGGTGGTCACCAGGGCTTGAGAGTGGGCCAACAGTTTACTACAGTATCTGAGAGTTTATGCTGGTGTGATGAAAGGTTGGTTTCTTTTGCATCCATTGTAGTGGTGATTATACAATTCTATGCATTCGTTAACACACAGAGAACTGTACCTCCCCAAACAATGAATTTTATTGAATGGGTATCAAAGATAAATTTTTAAAATACACATTCACACCAAACTCTGCTTAAAACACTTAAATGCTTCATACATGCTTCCTTGGCTAAAAAGAGAAAGCCTGCCTTGTGTCAATAGTAAAATTTTATTTACATAGGCAATATGGCCTGATCAAAACTAAGATTGGCCGTAAAAACATCTGTTTTATAGGGATGACCTATTTTGTCCTTAAAATAATATAGGATCAGTCCCCCTTTCTCCCTGCCCCCACTCCCCCTCCCCTCCTAGTATGGCTACTCCAGTATGGGTCTCTCAATATGGGTCCGATCACAATGACTCATGATGGGGGGGGAGGGGCAACAGATTAAGGGATAAAGGGAGACATCAGACAGTGCAAGACATGAAAAAATAATAATTTATATAATATCAAAGGTTCATGAGGAAGGGAGGGAGGGAGTGGAAAATGAGGATCTGATACCAAGGGCTCAAGTAGAAAAAAAATGCTTTGAGAATGATGATGGCAACAAATGTACAAATGTGCTTGACACAATGGATGGATGTATGGATTGTGATAAGAGTTGTACGAGCCCCCAATAAAATGATTTCTAATAAAAAGCAAAAAAAATTTTAAACAATAATGGGAAGAAAATATGATGAAAACATGGCCACAGTGCGCTAATCATTTTGAGGTAATTTAAAACTAAAGCAAGTGCCATACTTTAGTTAAAAATAAGGAGTTCTAAGCTTGCATGATCTAAAGATTGTAAATAATAAAATCTAACAGTGGAGGAGGGAACAATATTAAGCCTTAAAATCTGAGACTCAGTTTGCAGAAGGCTACAGATGAAAGACAGTGAAAGCCCAAAAATCTATGTGCAGAGGTTCCATGTGAATTAAGCTTCCGGTGAATCTCCTCTGACCATTAATCAGGGATATCCCAGGCCGAGTGCAGTGGAGAGTGGATTAATGTAGATGTTAGTCAGATTAAAACTGAACACCTTATCATTTGCTCTCTCCTTTTGGACCCATTTTAAATTTGTTCTAGTTTTTAATATCTTCTGTTTCATTTTGATTAAGGTTTTTCTCCATTTTAGTGTGTTGTTGGGGTTTTCTTATGTTTTTCTTTATATGAAATCCAGGATATGTACATCTCTAAAGACAGTAACGAGACTGTCTACTCAGTCCTGTATACTGGCTGTGACGCAGAATTGACTTGACTTTTGGTGGGGTCAAAGAGATGACAGGGGAATTGGGGGACAATGAGGAGCTAATAACAATGAGTTCAAGAAAGAAGAAAATGTTCTAAAATGGGTTGTACTGATGATTACACAGCTCTTTCTAATGTGTTGAAATCATTGAATTGTATGATAGGTGAATTATATGTCACTAAAACTATTAAAATTTTAAAAGGAGCCCTGTTAGTCAAAGAAATCCAGTTTCATGGTTACAGAGCATGTACGAGAGAACAAAACCCAACCTAACCAGCTGCTGTCTCATTTTCCAGAAATAACACCTGCCAGCGAACTAACACTTCGCCTTCCTCCCACCAGGCAGGTTGACAGTCTTTTGCTCTTCTCTGGTGAGCCAAGTGATACTAGCTCCGTGTCGTGGGTGACAGGGATGAGATCCGGGAGGTCGGTGGGCAGCAATGATTACAGGACTGGTTCATGGCTGGGCCTGGGCCCCATCCGGATCGGTGTGACTCAAAGGTTGTGCTTGGCACAGACACTCCCTCCTGTCAGGGGCATATGTCCAGGGCCAGCGCAGAGCCCGCTCACAAAGAGACCACGCAGCCTTGCACAGCGGGGACCCTCTGATGTCTGACCTCCAGGAGGACCACAGACCAGCAGTTGGGCCTGCAGCTCCCAGACTCCTGCCACGTGAAGGCCACCCCTGGGTCAATCTGACTAGGAGAGCCTGTCCCTTTGCAAGAGGCACCAGGGCCAGGCTGGCTGCCAATCATTTCTTCCTCAGCTGCCGCGCCAGCACAAAACAAATAGCCTCCTAGCGGGCCGCTGTGTCAGGAAGATAAATGCTGTCTCATTGATCGCCTCACCAAGGAGCCGGTCCGAATCGGCAGCTGCGAGACAGAAGCACTTTGAAGCCTGGACCCAGGAGTCCCGCTCCAGCCTGCCTTGTTGTCTTTCCAAACAATTCAAACTCTCACGCCACATTGACGTGCCTGTCACAGGCTAGGGTAGAGAGTCAAATGAATGAATTAAACACACACACACACACACACACACACACACACACACACACACACGGAAAGGCTTCGAGGAAGGGCAGGGCCAGGAGCTCCCAACCATTGGTGGTCCCCACATCTCAGAAGCCACATTGGTGCAAGCATTCACCAAGGGCAAGGTAAAACCCATAAAGGACTGACGTTAGAATTTGGAAAAGTGCAAAGTTCACTTGGCAGGAGGTGGTGAAAGGTAGGGACTCAATTGGGACATACTGACTGCAGGGACAGATACCATCTGTATGTGGATCGGGGCTTCTCCGTTTGTTACATACAAGTACCAACCAGGAGCTTCCCTCTCCCTCCTCATCACGCCTTGCGCCAGGCACTACCCTGTGTCACCGACCACACACAGCCAGAGTCCGTAGAGGGCAGGGTCTGTGGGGAGCGTCCTCCATTCTCCCAGGTGCTGAGGAAGAGGAGTCCCGTCTTTATGAGATGGAGGTGGGGGCAGGGTCCCATGATCCTGTCCAGCTCACTCATCCCATAGTCCTGGCTTCCCCCTGGCAGAGTCCAGTGCAGTGGCCAAGGGCTCCACCAGGTGGCACTGGTCGTTTAGCATTATTTTCATGTCTGGCTTGGTGGGAAAAAATCGCCCTATCAACCCTATAGCAAGGAGACCTGGAGGTACAGTGGGGACAACACTCAGCTGAGAACCAGGCTTCCGTGCGTCGAACCCACCAGCACGTCCCTGGGAGAAAGATGTAAAATAGTGCAAATCTGGAAACCCCGTGGGGCAGGGCATCTGTAGCCTCAAAAGTTGCCGTGAGTCGAAACGAACAGGACACTCGGGCAACAGAATCATTGTTACGAACACATGGCATATTCGAAGTCATAGGCCAGATTTCACGTACTGTCATTTCTAGGTACCCTGATGCTTTGTCCCATTACAATGTATTTTTCTCTTTGGAACGTTGGCAGATGCTAGGAAATCCCCAACTCCCAAAGCTAACTCACTGACACAGAATTGATCATTTTTGATGGACCCTATAGGGCTACGTAGAACTGCCCTGTGGGTTCTTGACGTTTATGGGAACAGAAAGCCTCATTTTTCTCCCTCAGAGTGTTTGGTGTGTTCAAATGGCTGACCTTGAGGTTAGAGGCTAGCAGCCTCAAGGTAATCCATGATGCCACCAGGGTTCCTGAGACACCTGGGGAACAGACATTAACAGATGGGTGGGGAGGGTCATTTTTATCACACACATATTCTCACATGCACACACATGGATTCTAGAGATACATTTTTCTTTTTTACAAAATCATTTTCTTGGGGCCTCATCACAATCCATGTTGCCGTCATCATTCTATTTCAAAAGAATTTGGAAACAATTTCTTTCTACTTGAGCCTTTGGTATCAGCTCATTTTCCACCCTTCCTCATGAATCCTTGATAATTTATAATTTTCCTTTCCTGTTCTATGCCAACCACTGCCTGCCTTCACCCACTTTTCTGTTGTTCGTTCCCCTGGGAGGGGGTTATATAACGATCCTTGTGATGGGTTCCTCTAGAGAGACATCCTGTCACATGTCTTCACTGCCAGCTTCTCTTGTCTCCTGTGCCTTCATTTCACTTTAGAAGAAGAATGGGGTTGCCAGCTGACACACTTTGACCCCCAGAAACCCAGCAGATGACCATGCTTTCAGTATTTATATTACCTGGTGGCCAAGGCTTGGGTTGGAACTGGAAGCCTCAAAAAAGCTCACCCTAAATCTTACAGAGAAAGAGGCAGCGAGGAGAAATTGATGACAGACCCGTCTTTGAGAATGGAGAGCTGAACTGAGAAGTGGAGGAGATCGTCTGTCTGGATGCTGTATGGTGAAGGGCTCTGGCAAAATTGTCTCCAGGGATGAGCTGACCACGGGTCTTGGAAACCTCATAGTTAGTGGACATGACTTAGTAAATGCTATTAGCTATGATCCAGTTATTGGAGTTAAAACAAAGGATAAAAGATACTACCCTTACTGGTCAAAACTTAGTCTACTTAGGAAGAGAAGACATTTTAGTCACTCCATTACCACACAAAATAACCACTGTCAAAAGCTTTCTCTGAACAAAAATTGATCTGAAAACCCATCCCCAAGTCGGATGTTCTAGAAATCTTCACAGCAGGACAGACCTGGATTGGGCCCTGGCAGGATTAACACAAGCCAGTGGCTGGGGGAGAACTAGCTCAGGAAAGCCGGAAGACACCCTTCCCAACAAGCACCGAGGGAGCCCTACAAACCCGCAGGTAGTTGGGAAATACTTCATTGGAACCTCAAAGAAGAAGTGCTTATTTGTTTTTCAGTTTTCAAAAAACGAAACCCGAATCTCCTTCATATTCTCCAGCTATGCTCTGGAATGATGGTGTCCTTGGAGTCTAGCAAAACTGTTAATTTCATGCATTGTTTTTAGAACCATGGATAACTTTCTTCCTTCAACCCATGTCTGTGGAGTATTCGATTGTGCTGGGTGTTCTGCAGGGAACTAAGAGATGGCAATCACGGTTGCTCTCCTTGCAACTCATGCTAGGATCAGGAAGATGAGAAAGGAGAATATATGGATATCTAGTCTTTAATGCCAGGAAGAAAGAGTACTCTTTCTTTACTCTAAGGTCAACACAGAAAAAATGTTGCAGCAATCAAGAGGACCACCAACAGCCGAGGGCTCAGGGGTGGGAGCAGTTCATGTGAGGATCAAGAGAAGGGAAGCGAAGGGTGTTTCACAGGCAGTAAAGGAGGCCAGGAAGAAAAGATGGAATGGGAGAACAGAACACAGGAGTTGGGAAAGTGAGAAACAATTTGGAACATTTTGGTTAAGGCTAGATGACAACCACTCGTGCATGGTAAGCTAGTCAGTAAGGTTTCCATAGGATGTTACAGTGAACCCTCACCACTTCGCGCTTTGACTTCCGCGGCTTCACTCTATCGCGGTTTTTGCGTAACAGCACCCACTGCCTACACCGGCTCCTTCAGAGGAAAAAGACGGCGACCCACCTGTAGAGTACATCCCTTAAGTCATTTCATAGACTATTGATTACAGTATTTGTAAGAACTATGTATAACAATACTGTATGTGAAATATGTAATACTGTAAACTAGATGCCATAAATAATATAATAAACAATAAATGATCATTGTAATGTCCAAAATGTTTTACTGTATTTTCCCTTTTTCGTTTAATAAATTGGGTAATACAAGTGTAATGGTGACTAAAGGGTGTTTTTTCATGTCCTCTATGCTCTAACTACGAAAATATTTGATTTACAAAAAAGGAATCCTACTTCGTGGAATTTCATTTATCACGGTAGGGTCTAGAACCGATTAACCGCGATAAACGAGGGTTCACTGTATACTTTTGAGTAGACAAATAATCTTAAACACACACATGCTTGTGTTATGGATTTCATTGCACTGCCCCCTGGGCCCAATATGTGAAAACTTGGCTAGGCCCTGCTTTGCAGTACGATGTCATTATCTTCCATTTTGTGAGCTGGTGTAATTATTGTCCGTGTTGTGCATCCTCCCCTCTGTGGTCTTCGTGAGACCAAATGAAAGCTGTAGGAGTAGACTGAGCTGGAGCCAACTTCTCTCTCATCCTCTCTCACTTCCTGCCATCGAGCATCAGCGTGGGCTCTGTAGTGAGGTGTTAACCCCAAGGTGAGCAGTTCAAAACGACTCCTTGGGAGGAAGATGAAGTTTCTATGCGTGTGAACATTGACAGTCTCAGAAACTCACAGGGGCAGTTCTACTCACTTTGAGTTCTGAGATGTAAAAGTGATTAAATAAGCAAGCAGAGGAGGCACTGCCTACTACCAAGAAAGGAGAACTAGGAGCCGAGCGCATTCTTGAACCTGTGATCCCTCTTCTGAGACAACCCTCAGACTCAGGGGAAGATTGATGATGAAGGCCTTTCCCTAGAATCAGTGGGAGAGAGAGCCTGCCCTGGAGCTGGCAGCCCTAATCCCACAGCCTCCTGCACCACAGGCAGATACGTTCTGTTTGTTAAAGCCATGTACTTGTGGGACTTCTGTGATAGTGGCACTAGATAACCGAGAGGCCGTGTTTCTTAAAATCAGCACGGATATCAACATCTGATCAGAAGAAAAGGAGAGAAAGGGAAGAATCTTATTCGGAGACTACCCTATCCTTTGTGGAATGAAGATGGCTTCCTAAGTTGGCATTCAGGATTTCAACTACATTCTGAACATTAATTTTGGGGGAAATCAGGAAGCATTATCTAAGAATGACAAATGACATGTTCAGGGTTCCCCAAAGCTGCAGAGCACAGAAAGAAATGAGAGACGGAGGCAGGGAGGGATCAGCATGGAGAGTGTGTGAGTGCTGCATGACATGACCACTGACTTCAAAAATGAGGAGTATTTCTTGAAGGCAGCCTCACATACAGAATCATTTCATTTTTCTTAGAACAATGTGTGTGGGGACTGCATTAACCCAAGGTGCTGGCAGATGTCACCGAATAAATTTGTGCAGCACAGAGCAAAGCAGAAGACAGAGGCTTTACAAAAAAAATGTACCAAATAGTTACATTTACAAGCATTTGTGTCTCTGTATCTACATTGATTGACTTGTAAATATCTGACAGCCTGGAAGACCCGCCTGTCTCCCATTCCATAAAGGACTCTGCTTTTCTCTCCCCTCTGGGCAGTACAAAGAGTTCCCTGTAAAAATCCGGCTCAGGGAAATCCAGCTCATTAAATCATGACTAAGACAAAAACAAGAATGTACTACACCAATGCCAAGGTCCTTTGCAAGCAACAGAACATTAAAAATTACTAAATAATAAAGAATACTCATAAAATGTCAAAAAGCCGAAAAATTGTAAGAAATATTTCCCTTTAAATTAAAACACACACAACACCACAATGAAGCAAACTCCTCTAAAAGCAAAGATATCTATCTATCTATCTATCTATTTATCTATCTATCATCATCTATCTGTCTATCTAAAGTAATGACAAAAAACAGTGCCAAGCGAAGGAAGCTAAAACATGAGGGATCAGGTCCTAGGAAAGAAGTGGGGCACAAACATACAAAGCCCACACAGATATTAGAGACAACATTGGAAAAATGGAGAACAGAAAACACAGCGGAATTTGTAAAAGAAGAAATGAGCACAGTCACAAAATTGAGTGCAATATTAAAAACGTGTGCGGGCATCTAGGAAGTAGTACAATTAGAAAAGAATAGAAAAGGGATTTAATGTTAATATCATTAGAGTCACTGAATATGGATGTCATAAAAATGGAAAAGAATAAATTATTTAGACATGAAAATTAAGAAAGTGTTATTTAAATTAAAAAGACAAATACATATGTCAAAAGTTCACATGCAAGAGAGATTGACTTAGAAGAGTCAGCATTGGGACATAGTCAAGTAAATTTGTTAGAAGCAAAGATTTTAAAACATTCTCTGGGCATCTAGACAAAAACGGGTCAAAGCATGTCTGAAAACATAAAAATTATCCAGGCCTCAAATTCCTTCACAGCAAAATTAAATGCCCCCATATGATGACACAATACTTCAACAAGAATCTCAAAGGGTGGGTCAGGGATCAGATCAAACATGTTCGATGCAGTCAAACCATTCATCCTCTGCTACAACTATCGAGGTTAGGTACAAAGCTTTTCAATATGCAAAACTAAGGGAATATAGTCCTTATGAGACCTTTGTAGTAGTTATGTGTTGGGCTGTGATCCTCACGGTTGGCAGTAGAAACCAACTCGAAGCTTCACAGGAGAAAGAGTGGGCTTTCTATTCTCACAATCTAGTCTTAGAAACCAACAGGGAGTTGCTATGAGTCAGCAGTGGGCTTGGAGTTTTTTGGACTGAAGGATAAACTTATGCTAGCCCAGAGAAGGCTGAGGAAAAAGAATTAAACTGAGACCATTGAAATATTTCACTCTAGCATTAACCATGTAAATATTTACAGATCACTACAATGGAACCTCATGTAAATCTCAGGTGTTTGGGCTGTGTAGAAATGCTACACCTAATAAATTTAGAGGGCAGTTGCAGGAAGGTGGACAGTAGCGTCACTTTTCTAATTGTTTCATGAGATAAGATCCAATGGCTATTACTTAAAATGAACAGTAACGGAACAATAAGCATATTTAAGAGTACAAAGATAAGCATCAGTGAACATTATGAACCAAAAAAAGAGGTGATTGGAAAGGAGTAAACGTGCTATTTTTATCAATGCTTAAAGAATGAATATATACTGAGTACAAAGAACAAGTGCCTAAGTGAGATACTCATGCAATTCTGAAACACAACAGAATAACTGCACCACAAATACACCGAAGAAAACACAAATGACAACTCCCCCACGGGAGTGAAGGGGACGCCCACTCACAGTTAGCTGCAGGAGAGGGACACCTGCCCCCCCAGAGGGTTCCCAAGGCTGCAAACCTCTGTGGGAGGAGACACCGCGTCTTTCTCACGAGTTCGCATTGTCACACTACGTAACAAAATGGCTAGCTTTTTATTCCATGAAAGGGAAAGTTTAAAATAAGATAAGTAAGATAAATATGACTCACATATTGATTAATGTAAATGGACTTTACTCATCTATCAAAAGATGAACCATTCCACACTGGATCAGAAAAGCAAATCAAATTCTACAACATATATGAACTATTTCAAAACAAATCTCTTTTGTAGAGTTGGAAATCAGAGGTGAGCACAGGTGTTCTAAGAAGCACTGGTGATGCAACTGGTTAAGCGCTAGATGCTAATCAGAAGGTGAGCAGTTCAAACCCACCAGCTACTCAGAAGGAGAAAAACAAGGCTCTCTGCTCCTGTCTCAGAAAATGTATGGAGCAGTTGTACTCTGTCCTACAAGGTCCCGCTGAGTCAAAGTGGATGAGATACCATCGTGCTTGGGGGTGGGGTGGGTGGAAAGCTGTACTAGCAAATGCAAAATAAATAAGTGTCATGATCAGACTACTAGAGATGATAGAATGTGGACGAAGAAAGGATTCCGTTAGAGAAAGAGAGGCAAGGCTGTCCTAGGGCGCCTCTTACAGTTCTACTTATCTAGCCATCAAGAGACATGGCTCCCACGTCTGTAGAGCAGACATTGCAAGAGATGCAAGGAAAGAGCAACACACGGTGTAAGAGAATTTGAGTTCCTGAGAGAGCAAATGAACAAAAATATTTGAGGTAAACAAAACCATATTATTTACAAGGTAGCTAAGATGAATATATCCCAAAATTTGTACTCTGAAAATACATTTTTAAAATACATTTTTTTCATGCATCTGGGAACATTCACAGAAGTTGATCATGTTGAACCATACAGCAGATCAATACATTTTAGGAAATCCAAATAACTTAGACATAATCATTTTTCACAATGTAAGAAATATAAAAACCAGACCAAAATCAGATAATAAAAAATGCATTCCAACTAGGAAATCAAAGAAAAAACGTCTACTATGGAATGTCTTGGTCACTGATGACACTGAACAACAATTTAATAATTAAAAAATACTAACCATGGAGACAAGCTTTATCTGACTGGGCATATAAAATACAATCAAAGGAATGAACAAAGGGAAATGCATTGTTTTAAATATTCACACCGATTTAAAGAATGAGTGAACTCTGGTCACAGTCACATAACCATTGCTTTCCCATGCTGGCACCTCTAGCTTGCCCAATCCAGTCGAAGGAGAAGGGAGTTCATATGGAGGTTCCTATACCATAGCCTGTACCCACTAAACAACAAGTGATAAAGCACCCAGGAAGTAGCCAGCAATCAAAGCCGCTTACAAGAGTGTGCCCTTCACTGGAAGAATGTTGAAACCTCGTTGTCCCAGGCCTGGTACTGTGATACATGATGAAATTGCACTTCCATTGTACCTATGAGTCATAAACTTCCCTTTCACTGTTTGGTGCAAGCAATGGGGCTCGACTTTAAGATGGACCTGTCCTTGCAAAGCACAGCCATAGATGCTTTGCAGGAGGCACGTGGGACCGATCTGGTTGGCTGTCTGTGTGAGAGCCATGCCCAACGTGAAACCAGTTCATCACAAGAGATCCAGACAGCGCATCACATAGGTGGAGGATGTGCTTAAGAATCCACTGTGTTGGGAAAGTTTTCATTCTTAAAAGAAATGATTAAACACACTTCTTTCTGTCATTGGTAGTTCTGAATGATAGGTTTCCCTCCCCCTTTCCCCATGGGTCAAAGCTTCCTAAGTATATAAGTGTGAATGGGAAGATAGGGGACAGGTTTTGGTTGTTTTAAAAAATTTCAACTGAACAGCGGGTGAAGGGAGACAGCAGTCAGTGTAAGACATGTAAAAAATAATTTATAAATTATCAAGGGTTCATGAGGGAGGGAGGGAGGGGGTCAAAAAGGGAGGCGGGGTGGGGGGAATGAACTGATACCAAGGGCTCAAGTAGAAAGAAAATGTTTTAAAATGATGATGACAGCATATGTACAAATGTGCTTGACACAATGGATGTATGTATGGATTGTGATAAGAGGTGTAAGAACCCCAATAAAATGATTTTTAAAACAGAATAAAATAAAATAAAAAATTTCAATTGTGGGTCAGTTTTTTTTCTTTTTTTCTTTTTAATCATTTTATTAGGGGCTCATACAACTCTTATCACAATCTCTACATACATCAATTGTGTCTAGCACATTTGTATCTATGTTGCCATCATCATTCTCAAAACACCTGCTTTCTACTTGAGCCCTTGGTATGAGCTCCTCATTTTTTAATCTAAATGTAGGGACATCAAACTTTAATCCAAGTCAAAATATTCCAGTGAACAAACTTCAGTAGTTCAATTTTATAACAATTGTAAATAAATCTGTTAAGGTTTTTTTGGTAATGAGAGTATTTGGGATTTTTGAAAACAAGTAAATTACTTATCGACAGCAGAAGAAGGAGGAGGTAGGGAGAGGGAAAAGAGTCGATGAAAAAGGAGGAGAAGAAGAAAAAGAAAAGGAAGGAGAAGAAGGTGGAGGTGGAGGAGAAGAGAAATTAAAATAAATAATGTATGTAATTACAAACCTAATAAAACAACACAAATAAACAAAAGCATAAATGAAAAATTATTACACATAGATTCAGCAATTAATAAAGCAGTAAATTGAAAATTAACAGACTAAAATAGTCAAAAGTGAGCTCTTAGATAAGCAATACATAAAAGAATAAATAAAGCAGTTGCTAATCTAAGGAAAGGGGGTAGGCAATATGAATTTGAGGGCAACATACTGGCATTAAGCAGCGAACTAACAGAGAGGTATGTGGGGCCTGCCCTAATCCTAGCTACATTGACCTCCTCCCCATAAGAATGCACCACAGAGGACCGTACTGAGGACACAGCTGGGAAGAGTGGTGAGTCTGCCTAGACCACATGGCAGAGAGAGAGAACCGCATCCTGGCCCACCAGGCCCCAAGGATGACACTGCTGCTCAGAGAAGCCAAGGCAAAGAGAGGACTGTTGTGCCAGCCCAACCACGAGACATAACGTCCCCTCACTGACCGACAGCACTTCAGGGGAAACTGAATTACTGAGAGCAGAATGGAGGCCGAACATGATGGTGGGACAGGAGGAAAGTAAAAGGAAGTAGAGGAAAGAACTGGAGACACAATGTGGAAATTGTGCCCGGTCGGGGCCCCATCCCCCACCCCCACCCCCACACACACCAGAGGAAAGCACAAAGGAGTGTAAAGCACAAAGGAGTGTAAAGCAGCAAGGGAAGCAAAGCAATGAAATCCCCTAGGAATCCAGAAAATAGATGTGGTAGTTACATAATCCGGTGTCAACTTGCAAAGGGGTGGAGTCTAGCCTGTCAATTAGGTTGCAATTGGATGACCTCATTTTGGAGGTGTTACTGAGATAAATATCTCGCTGGAGGTGTGGCACACACACTCTCTGCTTCATTTTTCTGATGAAAAGACACATGGAGTTATGCTAGAGCCCTGGAGCTGGAGAAGCCACATGGAGACGCACGCCAGTACTGAGATGCTTACACCACCACTGGATCCACAAGACTTTCCACCCACTGGACTGTGATCTTCCTGCATTTGGCATCATTGCATGGGTTTTGTGAGTCTGAACAGGAATTTAATATGGGTTAATATCAGACTTATGGACTTGATCTCGACTGGGCTGGGATGTTTTCTCAATGTTCAATTGCTCTTGTATATAAAGCTCTTGCTTATACACATGAGTGTCTCTGAATTTGTTTCTCTACCCAGACTAGCAATAGACTTCAGACTTGGAGGGCAGGGCTTGGAAAACATACATAAGGGTCAGCAGAAAGACATGGAGCTATTTTTAAGCCCCTCTTACTACTTCTTCTTCTTCTTCATTTTCAAGTCTATCTCTATAAGATAGGCAAGATAAACAATCCCGAAGGAAAATCAACTGGAGCGATGGTTCCAGCGGGGGCAGGGGAGATGGGGAGGTAGGAGAAAGGGAGTGGGGAGCCAACAAACCCAGGGACAAGGGAACAACAAGAGACCTAAAATTGATGGTGAGGAGGGTTTAGAATGCCTGGTGGGGTTCTATCCAGTGCAATGTAGCTGAGAGGAATTACTGAGAACAGAATGGAGGTTGAACATGATGGTGGGACAGGAGGAAAGTAAAAGGAAATAGAGGAAAGAACTAGGAGGTATTTATAGAGTTATAAATACAGCTATGCACATGTATCAATATATTAATATATAATTATAGGGATATAGGCCTGTCTACATATATTTATATGTTAAGTATTAAGGAAACAGATGGACATTGGGCCTCTATTCAAGTACTCCCTCAATGCAAAAACACTTTGTTCCAATAACCTGGCTTTCTGTGATGCTCAACTTCCAGAAACGATTGCTGAAGACAAAATGGGTGCATAAGCAAATGTGGTGAAGATAGCTGATGGTGCCCAGCTATTAAAAGATATAGCATCTTGAGTCTTAAAGGCTGGAGTTCAACAAGCAGCCATCTAGCAGGGAAGCAACAAAGGCCACATGGAATAAGCACACCAGCCTGGGTGATCACGAGGTGTTGACAGTATCAGGTATCAGGCATCAGAAGACCCCAAGCAATCATACTGATGTGAACGAGTAGGGTTGGAGTGGAGACCCAAAGCTCATCTGTAGACAATTGGACATCCCCTCACAGAAGGGTCTCAAGGAAGGGATGAGTCAGCCAGTGTGCAGTAAAGTCCGGACAAAACACACATTCCTCTAGTTCTTTAATGTGCCCCCACTCCACCCACTATCATGACACCAGTTCTATCTTACAAATCTGGCTAGACTGGAGCATGTATACTGGTACAGATAAGAGCTCTCGACACATGGAATCTAGGACAGATAAACTCCCCAGGAACAATAATGGGAGTAGCGATACCATGAGGGTAGGGGGAAGGTAAGGGGAGAGGAGGGAGATAGGGGGAGACAATCGCAAGGCTTGACATATAACCCCCTGGGTGGATGGAGACAGCAGATAGTGAAAGACACAGAAACAATGATAATTTATAATTTACCAAGGGTTTATGAAGGTAGGTGGCAGGGTGGGAGAAGGAGAAAAAAGAGGAGCTCAAGTGGAAAGAAATATTCTGAAAATGCTGGTGGTAATATATGTACAAGTGTGCTTGATACAATTAATGTGTGGATGGTTATAAGAGCTGTAAGAACCCCCCAATAAAACACTATCTGTATTTTCATATATATATATATATAAAATCATAGAAAAAAATTAAATCTAGAAAATATTTGACCAGCTCTAAGTTGGTAATTTGGAAAACTTGATTTAAGTCAATAATTTTCTAGGAAGACATAATAGATCAAAATTGACATCAAAGAGATAAAAAAACCACAACTGTTATAATCTAAATAGAACAGGTAAAACACATGATTCTCTTACTTTACACAGAAGAATTCTTTTTTTCCCTAATCACTTCATTGGGGGCTCATACAACTCTTACCATAATCCATACATTCATTAATTGTATAAAGCACATTTGTACATTCATTACCCTCATCATTCTCAAAACATTTGCTCTCCACGTGAGTCCCTGGCATCAGCTCCTCATTTTTTCCCCTCCCTCCCTACTGCCCACTCCCTCATGAACCCTTGATAATTTATAAATTATTATTTTGTCATATCTTACACTGTCCAACGTCTCCCTTCACTAACTTTTCAGTTGTCCGTACCCCAGGGAGGAGGTTATTTGTAGATCCTTGTAATCGGTTCCCCCTTTCTACCCCACTCTCCCTCCACCCTCCTGGTGTCGCCACTCTCACCACTGGTCCTGAAGGGATCATCAGCCTTGGATTCCCTGTGTTTCCAGTTCCCATCTGTACCAGTGTACATCCTGTGGTCTAGTCAGATTCGTAAGGTAAAATTTGGATCATGGTAGTGGGGTGGGAAGGAAGCATTTCAGAACTAGAGGAAAGTTGTATGTTTCATCATTGCTACACTGCCCTCTGGCTTGTCTCCTCCCAGCAACCCTTCTGTAAGGGGATGTGTAGTTGCCTACAGATGGGCTTTGGGTCCCCACTCCACACTACCCCTCATTCGCAATGGTATGATTTTTTGTTCTTTGATGCCTGATACATCATCCTTTCGACACCTCGTGATCACACAGGTTGGTGTGCTTCTTCCATGTGGGCTTTGTTACTTCTGAACTAGATGGCTGCTTGTTTACCTTCAAGCCTTTAAAACCCCAAATGTTGTATCTTTTGATAGCTGGGCACCATCAGCTTTCTTCACTACATTTGCTTATGCACCCACTTTGTCTTCAGCAATCATGCAAGGAAGGTGAGCATCATGGAATGCCAGTTTAACAGAACAAAGTATTCTTGTATTGATGAAGTACTTGAGTGGAGGCCCAACGTCCATCTGCTACCTTAATACTAAACCTATAAATATATGCACATAAATCTATTTCCCCATCCTCATATAAAAATATATTTACATATCTACATGCCTTTATTTAGACCTCTATAAATGCCCTTTGCCTCCTAGCTCTTTCCTCTATTTCCCTTTACTTTCCTCTTGTCCCACTATCATGCTTAGCCTTAAAAACTTGGGTTCCAGTAATTCCTTTCGGTTACATTATCCTTGATCACACCCTACCAGATCTCCTACACCCTCCTCACCATGGATTTGGATCACTTATTGTTCCCTTGTCCCTGGATTTGTTAACACCACTTCCTTTCCCCCCACCTCCCCCTCTCCCATGTCCCCCTGGAACTGTCGGTCACATTGTTTTCTTCTCCAGATTGTTCATCCAGCCTATCCTATTTAGACAGATCTATACAGATAATAACATACACAAAAACAAGACAGAGCAAAACCAAGCAACAAAAGAAAACAACAAAAAGCCAGTGATAAAAACAAAACAAAACAAACAAAAATACAATACAACTACAACCAAAAAAGAAAAGCTTGTAGTTAGTTAAAGGACTGTTTGTTGGTCTTCAGGAGTGTTTTCTGCTGGCGTCTGATGGGGCACCAAGTCCTGGCCCCAAAGTCTATTTTTGGTATTCCCTGGGGACTTCGTTCCTCTGTTCCCCTTGCTCTTCTGTTTCATTCTATAAAACCTTCAAGGAACAATTTAAATACCAATATTTCAATTATTCAAGAGAAGAGACTAATATAAAAATATCAATAATATAAAAAATATTATGGAAAATATATCATTTACAAGAGCAACAAAAATGTAAGACATGTTTAGGAATAAAATTAATAAAATTATCTGACCTATAGGAAAATACAAAAGAAGAATTAAATAAATTGAAAAGACATGTGATAGTAGATCAATATATATATAGATATATAAATATCCATTGAGCTATTTAAGTGTCTTAGTGGCACTATCGAGTGCTTACCTCAGGTTTATGGTTCAAATCCACTAGCTGCTCTTTGGGAGATAGATGAGGCTATATGATCTTGTAAAGATTTACAGTCTCATAAATCTCTATGTGTATGAATTAACTTGATGGAACTGTGGTGTGTATGTGTGTGTTGTAAAGAGCTGTTTATAAATATATATATCTATAGAGACTTCTATATTTATATTCTCAAAGTAAATCAGGTAGGCTACAGACAGTTTGAGCTATGAAATATAGATTAATAACAGATCATTTATAATTGGCAACATGCTTATGGTCTTCAAAAATTGCCGGAATAATTTCCGTGTCATTCATGGAAAAATAAGTCATATTAATAATTATCTTTCAAAATGATATAGATAATCAGCTTAGCTCTTGGTGAATGTTTTCAGTAACATTTATTCTATTCATTTGATCCTCACTAGATCACTCTCACCAGATACTGTTGGGGAGGAGATGTGCAGTCGAATATAAGGAGTGGAGTTACATTTTGTTGGTCCTTTACAGGCACACATCCCCTTCACGGAGACTCATGTGCACAGCCATCTTGCTCAGTACGTTGCAGGGCTGAAAATGGCTAACCACGTCCACGCAGGCAGGAACAAACAAACGAACGCGTAGCCATGAATCGAATTTCTGTGTTTAGTCCTGTTGTGAAGGGCAATTATGTGTTACCATAAATAACAAGATATGCTTTGTTTGCAGTTTTCAGCATGGGGAAATATGAACTGTATATAGCCTATCTCTGAAATACATGCTATCTTGGTTTATGTCTGAATAAATATAACACAGTATGATTTAATTAATACAAGGCACTGATTACATAACTGGAAACAGTAGTTTATTTCACTGTCATGAACAGCAAGTGTTGGCAATAGAAGTAGCACTGTGACCCACACCATGAATCGATCACCCGGAACTTCATCTAGTTCAATGACAAAAGTTAAGCTCATTTGAAAAGTCCTAGACATGATTTTTTTCCAAGATGGCAGATGGATTGACTCTCAATCAAATTCAAGGTGGTTTTTATGTCCTTTGAGGTAAAAAATTTGGTCCCAATCAATCAATTCTTTTGATATTATTTTGGAGGAAGCAGATTGTCCTGAGCAGAATACCAAGCAATGCTGTCGAGACTATCGGTACACTTGGCCTGATTATTGAATGGATATATTGATTGTTCTTTCCTTCCATAGGTTTCAGCCCAGCCGTGTCCTTCACTTTGGCATATATGAAATGCTGGGGATAATTCTAGAGAACTAGGAACGTGTAGCTGAGAGCTGTAATACTCAATTTATAGTGTTAAATAATAACAACATAGTTCTTCCCAGAGTGCCTTATAAATATTGATTTTAAAATGGAAAACAGAAAAGCATATAAAAATCACTAAACCCACATGCTCCCAGAGATATTTTTTTCCCATTTTTAATTTGAGGACTCAAAGCCGTCTAGTCTGGGTGTGACTGATGTCCTTGTGGCCTCCGGGTCTGTTGACATGGCCTACTGCTAAAGGGTTAAACCTATTGGCATGTTTGTCATATCCCTGCCTAACGGCCCCTTAAGCAAGTCACAAATCTTCCTTGCTCTGGATGACAGTTAATGAACTGTAAAAGTCTTGCACCAATATTTCTACTTCATCTGCAAGCTTGAAGAAGGCAAGTTTGTTTTTCATCCTTAAAAAAAGGAGCAACTCTATTTCTTAGGCTGATAAGGATGATTTGCTTGTGTGGAGATCTGAGCCGGAAGGATATCTTTAGAGTTTGGGAATTTGATTGAGAAAAGCACAAGCTTCTAAGTCTTCTCCGGAGGTTGTAATTGCCTGGATGTGTTTTATTAGCCTAACGATATTGCTAGCTCTTCTAACTAACTCTATGACCTTGAGCAAGTCACTTAACCTCTCTGGGCCTGTTTCCACCTCTGTAGTATGAAGATTGCAATACCTGTTATGATTTCTCTACAGAATCCCTCAAATCAAATGAGATATGGACTATTATGTCTTTTTAATGATCATTTAATATTACCCGATTGAGCATTATATTAATTTTCAAAAGCTTTCAATTATATTCATCATTAAAATCTGTATCCATACAAAAAGGCTTCAAGAGGTTCAAAGAAGAATGGAACTAAAAGATAGTGGAATTTTCCCACAAACTTTCTGAAGTCCCCTTCGTATATCTAAAGGCGTGCATGTATCTCTGGATATATATGTATGAAAAGATATATGCATGTATATCTAGATAGCTATTTATTGCTTGCTGGTCTGCTTCTGAAAATTAGCCACGGAGAACCTTATGGCTCACAACAGAATATTGACAGGTAAAGTGCTGGTAGATGAACCCCTTAGATTGGAGGAGATTCACGTTATAAAGTACAGGGCAGCAGACTCAGTGATGGCCATGATGGGAAGATGTGCAGGGCTGGGCAGTGCTTTGCTTGCTGTATCCGGGGGTCATCATCAATTGAAGCAGATACCAGAGAGCAGCTAGACTCTTCCAGAGGATTTTACAAGGTACAGCTAATTTGGGAAACTAAGCAAGATGAAGTAAAATTGGACACAAGAAAATAATGGATTACGGGAGACATCAGACAGTGACAAAATAATAATAATTTATAAATTATCAAGGGTTCATGATGGAGGGGAAAAATGAGGAGCTGATACCAAGGGCTCAAGTAGAAAGCAGATGTTTTGAGACTGATGATGGCAACAAATGTGCAAATGTGCTTGACACAATGGATGTATATATGGATTGTGATAAGAGTTGTACGAGCTCCCAAGAAAATGATTTAAAAAATGGATTAAAACAAGGAGCGAATGGAATTCAGTTTAATAAGCATCTGTCACAGTTTTGGAATAGTCGTTATACCCGTGTGCCCAGTCACAGTAATTTCATCGTACATTTTGATGAGGAACACTTCACGAAGTCTGCCGCACTTCAAAGCTCTTGCTTCC
This sequence comes from Echinops telfairi, assembly GCF_000313985.2. NCBI lineage: Eukaryota > Metazoa > Chordata > Mammalia > Afrosoricida > Tenrecidae > Echinops > Echinops telfairi. Next base: position 38,025,435 of record NW_022111300.1, read on the forward strand.
CAGGAGCTCTGCTTGATAACCGGCAAAACGGAACAGCAGACGCATTGCAATGTTGCCTTCCGTTGCTCAAGCACCCTGTCATGAGTTTTAGAAAGAATGTTGGTCTTTTAAGTCCCTCCTGTGTTTCCCAGCTGAGAGGGGATATCCCAGTAGTTGTGAACACTTGAAGCGGTCAAGTTCATTATTGAGGCATTTTCCTTGTTTTTGATATCTTTTAGGGTTCTCCTAATCTCATGATGAAATTTACTTTTTAAAATTGCTGGCTCTTCTTTCAGCACAGATACAGCCCCCCTTTTGTGTGGATGAAGTTGTCAGTCAGGATGTAGCAGATGCTTATGGTAGAAGACCGTGTCTGTGCAGTAATGACCCAATATGGACTTTCTAGCCATAGTCCTCTGTGATGCTCACCAAACGACTGAGTAGCATCCTGTAAGTGAGGTGCTTGCCGCCCACCAAGAGGTTTGGACCACTTTCTAGTAATGTCAAGAAGCGGCCTGGCACCCTTGTTAGAATGGGATCATGCAAATAAAGTACCTGGAACTCTAAAGAGCGGATTGGTCAGTTTTGTCATCCAGTTAGGCTTAAAAGCAAAAGAATTTCAGAGTAGAGAAGACAGGGTGATTCCCACGAAGAAAGAAGAGCCTCGAGTGCCTCCTTTGCACCCTGGGACTGTGCACCAGGAGCCTGCTAGACCCAGAGACCAAGAGATAGAGCAGCAACATTAGCGAGATTGTGAGAAGTGGCGGCAGAGAAACGGTGGCAGCAGAGGCAACAGAGTCAGGTGACTGACAAGAGGTAGTGCAGGGGGTTCCCAGCCCATGGAGGGAAAGAGCTAAGTGCTTTTGAGCAGAAGGCTTGTTGGCAGAGTAGGGTGCCTCTAGGCACTCAAGCTAAAAGAGTATTGTAACCCTTGTTCGAACAGGGCAAGGGGCTAGGACAGTACAAGAGAACCCTAGGGGACCAAGGACCAGAGAGTGGCCAGCCTGCTGCATGACGATGAAGATCCAAGAACTGTATCCCGAGTCCTTCCTGATCCTGATTCATGAGCTGTTACTTCCCTACTAGAGCCCACGCTCGGGAGACTTGTCTCTCCGTTTTGTGAGGCCAGGGAAACCAATGGGCAAACCCAGCAGAGAGAACAGGACGTACTGGGGGAAGAATGGGAGGTGTCAGAACTGGTAAAAAAAAATTTTTGGAGGGTTGAGGCATGTCAGTGCTGGATTGAGACTGGCAGGGAAGTTAGTGGAGGTCAGATGCCTCACGTGCACCACGCCATTTTACAACGGCCCGTGACCAGCCACAATTCCCATGGAGTTCTTTGCCCCTGACTGATGCTGAGTGCCTTTAAAATGTTGGTACCCATCAGGTTTTGTGGTTGTGTCTCCTCTTCCAAACGTCCCTCGTCTACTTACAAAAGACAAATCATGAACTGATGTACATACTTTTTGGAGTCCTTCATTCTCACTGACGTTGGCAGGATTCTATCCAGGTTGGCTCATTGCATCGAGTTGTCATGCCGCCTTAAGCCCCTTTGGGCTGTCACTGTTTCTCAGGCTGCCCTGGAGTTTGGATGACCACTTGGCCCCACTGCCTCTTCAGAATTAATTTGCCACATGGCGGAGTCATGCAAAAGTGTGCCAGGACAGAGACGTTAGGTCTTTCATTCTCGTTGCTGGATTTCCTCATAAGAAATTTCCCACTTACCCGAGGAGTGTCTTCAAACCCATAGGCTCACAGACACCACCTCTGGGCCTCATCTCCACCATAGGCCTTGGGTGCTGACCCTTCTGAGCTCGAGCTACTGCTGAATGTCTCTGCGAAGAGACAGAGACCTTGGAGTGGTCTTGGATCCACGTGCCTTCCTGGCCAGTCACATACCTCTCACGAAGCACTTAAGATATAGCAAGTGCTTCAACACTGTCAAATGTGATCACCACTAGCCGTGATTTGGGGGCCTCCAGGACACGGTCTCCTTAGGACTTTTGATGCCCCACTGTAGCATCTGCACATTTGTAAACAGAAGGCCCCCAATTCCTACTTACAGGAATACAGAAAATTAATTCCCAAAGTCCCTTCAGTGCCTGGAGTTGACTGCAGGCTGCCATTGACCTGAGCTCCTGGCCTCTCACAGGTCAATCTTTGGAGACAAAGGGAGGCCCCTGCAGAACCAACCATTGGGGAAGGGGGCAGATGGTCTCCATGTCATGGTCCTTCCATCCCTGGGCAGAGCTGGAACTTCAGCTTGGTGGAAGCAGTTTTCCAGTTGTCCAGGTGCGAATGAGCCACTTGTGTTGGACCAACCGCACCTTCTTTAGCCAGCTTCTGCCGAGTGCAGCTTTGCGCTGCCCCTTCATCAGCGGCTCGGTGCCTAGGGAACAATCTTCATATTGATCTCAGAGAAGTGCAATCAGGAAGGGAACTTTGCTGGCTGCAAAAATCACCAGCAGCATTAAATAGCAAAATATAAATGAGTCTTGGATAACCTGTTTTGGATTATCCATGATACTGTACCCCCAGGTCCCTTTCCCAATGCAAGCATAACCTTTGGGACACCTAAAGCCACAGAGTCAGGGGCTATTCTGAGTGGGTTCCAATGCACTTTTTACAGGCTGCCTGCTTCTACCCAGCTCCACCATCTCCTCCCTGTTCATTTCAACCTGCCCCATGCTTACCCCACACCAGGGGAGGTGTCCTTGGAGAGAAGCGAAGACATGGCCTTCTCCCTTCAAAAGAGAGGACTGGCTTAAGACATTGAGAGAGTCTGTGCACTACAAACATATTCTCTGGTTGACTGTAGGACTGTTCCATCCTCATTGCTTTGGGCACTGCCATCAACACCCCCTTTCCTAATTCTGAGCTTTTATAAAATCTCCAGTTCTTCAAGATAGTCCATACTCAAAAAGTTCCCACGGTTCAATTTGTTTGGGAAATGTTGTGTGTGCAACAGCCCTCTGGGAGAAAGGCGATGCCCATTCAAATACCAACCAACCAAACAAACAACACTGGAAAATCAAACCAGCTGCCTGAGAGTGGATTCCAACTCAGAGAGCTTCTATCAGCCCGAGCTGAGTTGCCCCATGGGGTTCCCAAGGCTGAAAGCTTTACAGCAGCGGCGGTCTCGTTTTTCTCCCAAAGGGTGGCTGTTAGGTTCAAACTACCAATCTTGTGATTGACAGCAGAGTGCTTTAACTACAGTGCCACATTTAGCACACCCAAGACCCTTAAAAGTCATATATCAAACATGTTTATCATGTAATATTGTTTCTTTCAGGATTTCTAAAATGTATGTAGCACTGAAAACGCTTTCCAACACCTCCTTCCCACCAATAGACACACATGACCATTCTTGCTGTGGGTGGGCCTAACCCACCTCACCCCATCCATGCAGGTCTGCGGAAGGTTCTTCATTTTGACTGTGCATGAGAATGACCTGGGACATTGGGAGAAGTCCTGATAAGTGGGCTGCCTCTTGACCACTTACATGAGCATCTTTGGAGTGGGTCTCAGGTAGCCGCACTCCACAAAGCTCCCTGGGTACCTCCACTGTGCCAAGGTGAGGACCTCTGGGTTAGAGACCAGCACTTTGGCCATGATGTCATCCATTGCCAATTAATGAGATAAGGCTTTTAATGTCACCAAGGCTAGGTGAATTAACCTTTATCTCAATAAGGCCAGGGTGACTCTTTCATAAGAAATAGAAGATAATACTATCATGTTGACTAAGCAGAAGTTTCTACTGAAGGAAAATAGTTATTGAAAACATGTACCTCACACATAAGTAAGTGTTCCAAACACTACATCTATTATCACATTTAATTTTCTCGACAACCCTACAGGGTAAGCATTTTTTAGTTACCGTTTTACAGAAGACAAAACTGAATCAAGGGTTGGAAGTAAAGCTACTTAATGAAGAACCAGCCCACCTCACAAAGTGGGGGGGCTGGATTGGAACTAAGGCGGTTCCTTTCCCAGATCCATGACAAATGCTCATCTCTTTTTCAGGAACATCTGCGTTGCAGGATGAGACCTATCCCAGCAACTTCAAGAACACATCAGCAGCTACTCAAATGGAATGTCCCCACCCAACCTACCCCAACGCCTTTGCCTTCATCTCTGGGGACTGGAGGAAGCTCAGTCTCCTGTAGACAGGGGCGCTGAGACCAGAGTGCATCCCTCTTGTGTGGGGCTCAGCAGAAAGCTAGGTGGAGGAGAAACACTGCCAAAGGTCAGTGAAGGCCTAGGTCAGCAGTTCTCAACCTGTGGGTCGCGACCCCTTCAGGGGTCGAATGACCCTTTCACACGGGTCACCGATTCATCACAGTAGCAAAATGACCATGATGAAAGAGCCATGAAAATAATAATTTTATGGTTGGTGGGGGGGGGTGGGTGTTACCACAACATGAGGAACTGTATGAAAGGGTTACAGCATTAGGAAGGTTGAGAACCACTGGCCTAGGTCGAAGCATTTGTACGCTACCAGGAGTCTGGGGTTGTGGGAAGATTTTATTAATTTCTAAAGAGGGGAAAGGAAATGGACAGGGCGTTGAATCCCTTGAGGGGCTTAGAGAGAGGACTTTCTGAGCCAGAGGAGAACCAGAAGTGGGGACTTGCAGTGCGACACAGGCACTCCTGTTGTGAACCATTCCACGTTCTACTGGGCAAAGGCAGGTGAGTTAGTTAATTGTGCCAGCCTGGCCTATAATCATATGTGGTGCTGGTTGAAAGGCGGAGGGATAAATGGGTGGTGAAGCCTCACCTTTCTAGTTCTTGGGTCTCTTGTTTTGTGATGGTTGTATCGGGTGCAGCTGCCTTAGCAGTTCCCTGCTTCAGCTTGCAAGATTGACTTCCTCCAAGACATCCCCAAGGAGAAGCCACATGGACCTATCCCGATGCAGCCCTGGGTGCTGGAGCAGCCGTGTGGAGACCCTTGCCAGTGCTGAGATGCTTACATGTTCACGGATTCAGCTTTCCTCCTGCAGTCGGCATCATTGCTTCTGTTTTGTGAGGTGGAGGACTTTGTGGACTGGTGTTGGGTTAATGGGTTAATGTTGGACTTGTGGGCTTGGGCAGCATTGGGTTGGGATGTTTTCGTGATGCACCTTTTCTTTACATAAAACTCTCTCTTATACATGAGTTGCTGTGGATTTGTTTCTCCAAAGTACCTAGACTAATACAGCAGGGAATTCTGACCTCACAGCACAGTGAGAGGAGAACCAGCTACTAGTCTGGGATCTATTGGACAATAAGGAGTCCCCATTGAAGAATGACCTATCACAGAAATAGTCAAACCAGCCCCCAATTTTCCCTTCCACCCCCCAGAGATTATCCGGAGTATCAGAATAGCCCTGGGTGGTGGAGTTTGTTCGAACCTAGAAGATGGCCCTACCTCCCTCGTTTTCCTACAGCTAGTCTCGGACTCTCTAGGGAGCAGCACCACTCTTCCTATCGGGTTGTTACGAAGCAAATCAAAGCAAAGGCAGCTGAGTTGGCTTTCGGGGTGGGGCCAGAGATTTGGCATTCTTAGGGAAGTTCTAGGTGATGTTGGGATGGCAGGTTTGAGAACCAGGGCTTCAAACGATATGATTCTGTTCCCAGCTAAGAATTCGCATTTTATCCCAGATATACTGAGGCAGTTTATCAAGATCACCAGGGGATGCTTTATACTGTAGTTGAAAATGCCCATCCTCAGCAGGAGATAGAACCAGAATGGACCAGTTTGAAGCCCTGTGGAGCAGCACCCTTTGAGACCTACCCACACAAAGAGGCCCCTGAAGGGATGAGGAGTCTGTCACTTGGCGTACACTTGGACTGAGTAACTCTTCTCTAGCCCTGAAGGGAGACTCTGGCCACTCACCAGGGTGTTTGCTTGTAACGCTAAGGCTTCCATGACATCTCCTGCGACCAGAGCCAAACCCTTGGGAACCAGCGCAGACCTGAACTCCATCCAGATTTTTCCATTGATGAGGTTTTTGTGTGTGTGTGGGGGGGGATTAGATCACCAGGCCTTTCTTTCAAGGCTTTTCCTAGTAGATTTGAACCTTCAACCATTGGCACCCACCTCAAGCATCTCCTAGTAGTCCCGTGTGCCTGTAGAAAGTCCCGTGTGCCTGACCGTAAAAATCCAGTCTTCTTTCCTTCAACCGAATTCTTCCCATTCCCTCTGGAAGCACAGGGAGGAAGCTGGTCTTTCTGATGACTGGCTGTCAGGGGCTCTGGTGTGTTCCCTTTGCCAAAGTTCAAGAACCAGCCAGCAACTCATTCCAAGGAAGTCCAGCTGGCATGTAGGAAATGTGATGAAACCCTCTAAATCCTTCCTGCTAGCCCATCCCAAGAAATGGAGAGAGATTTATGCCAATGAGAACCCAAGGCCAGCCTTGAGCAGCTCTGAGTGCCCCCCAGGCACGTATGTAAATCACCCAAATGGTGATCCTGCCTTCCAGAAAGGAAACTGGGCTCCACTTATTCTGGGTGATTTTTTTCCATCTTGGTGTTTTTCACTTCAGTCTCCTCCCCTTGAAACGTCAGGTGCTCATCTTGATGCACTACGTCACTGTGGCCATGGTCACAGGCAACTGCTGTCTGATACACACAAAAATGTGCCATTGGGAGCTCAGAGCCGGCAGGAGGTCTGAAAGGTGCAGCCTCACATCAGAGATGCAAAATGGAAACTGTGCCCCTTCCCTCATGGTAGTATTCATAATTTGTACCAGTTCATCCAGCACACAGCACCTGTCAGATATCATTTAAGGCAGGCAGCCTGAAATGAACGAAACCAACCACCAAGAGTATACCCATTGCCTTTTCTCCTGTGGAATTCCTAACTTCTGCCTGATCCCCCCACAGCCTTCCAGCTATTCCAGGGCAGTAGGCAGGGAGGCGGCCAGCACAGTGGGTGAGCCCTGGGCTGCTAGCCGAAAGGGGGGCCCTTTGAAGCTGTCGGCCCTCTGTGTGCCACTCAGTTGTGGCTGTGTACATCCATAGAGATGACAGCCTTGGAACCCCACGGGGCCTTCTCCTCTGGTCCCTATGGTGGCTATGGGTTGGAATCTAGTGTGGTCCTGCTTTTAGTCGGTGCTCTGCAGGAAGTGTTGGACTGTAGCCACCAGGTTGGAAGTTTAAACCCACTGGCTGCTCTACCAGAGAAAATGAGGTGGTCTGTTCCTATAAAGGTGCATTGCCTCAGCAACACCTCTGTAGGGTCGTTGTGAGTCAGAAGCCCCTGGCTGGCTTGGAGTTTGGGGTTTTTTCAGTGGAGAGGAAAGGAGCCCTGGGGTTCTGGAGTTCAGAGCTCAGCTGCTAAGTGGATGGTGGGAGGTAGAACCCACCAGCTGCTCCCTGGGCAGACAATGTGGCAGGGATGGTTCCACTCTGTTCTATAACCAGCTTCCCCACCCTGCCCACAAAACCCACTGCCACCAAGTCACCTCAGACCCGTGGAACCCATAGGGAAGATGTCCGTGGTCTCGCTAGGATGTGGTGAGCCATTTTCACATGATGGCTCATTTGCAAGTTGGCAGTCTGAACCCACCGCTTTCTTGAAAGAAAGGCCTGGTCGGAGAGCTGCTTCCATTAAGATTACAACCCAGAAAACCTGAAGGAGCAGTATTCTATCACACACAGCCTCACTGCGAGACGCAATCAACTGGTCAGCAACTAGCAACCACCCCCAGGAAGGAAGTGGCCGGTGCTGAGCCCCCGACCTCTGGCCACATCTCCGCGACGGTAAGTGTTGAGTCCCGAGGAGGAAGTGTTGGCTTTTGTCAGTATTCTTGACCCTGTCACAGATGAGACATAAACTAATACATGTACAGGGCCTGAGGGAGATGGAATCATGTCACCCCAAATTCATGTCCCCCTATGTAACTTTAGTCCTTGGGTCTTTGTGGCTATAACTCGTGAAGGGTTGCAAGATGGAATCATTCTGGATTTCGGGTGGGTCGATGGTTGATGTCCTTATGGGAAGAGAAGATCAGAGGGAAACAGGCAGGGATTGAAGTTATGCTGGGATAAGTTAAGGAACCCCATTGATTGCTGAATCACCAGAAGGGAGTCAATTTTTCCCCAGAAAGCTCCCAGGAGAGTCTGGTCACCTTGATTTGGGACTTGTAGCCTCCTGTCATTGAAAGCCACTCCGTCTGTAGCTATTTGTCCCAGAAGCCCTAGGACACTAACAAAGTTCCAACTATTCCTCAGACTCTTTGAGACTCTTCGCACATGCGTCCCATTCGAATTTTCAGCCTCCGTTGGAGAGGTTATTATCCGCTCCATCCTCCAGCAGCAGCAGCAGCAGAGGTTTTAGAGGTCAGAGAACTTCCTCAAGGTCATGGTTACTGAGTTGCAGAGGTACATTCGAGGTCTAGATGACTTCAGGCCCTTTGCTGCTGTCCTTTCTGATAAATTGCTTTTTGGGTTCCCCCATCCTGAGATCTATTTCATATTCTCAGCAGCTTCAATTTCCTAAGATGTCTTGGTCTCTCCAGGAAATCCCAAGAAGCCGTTTCCCTGCCCTCCGTCTTGTCTTCTCTTGGGCTTCCAAACTGGCAACTTAGGGCACTTGTTTTTGTCTCTCACAGATGTCTGTGTTCCTGGTATTCACTAGTTACCAGGAACCACCAGTAGCATAAGGCATGACCAGGGGCACACCGTCTTAGAGAAGGCTAGCAGGGAAGGACGGGAGAGCACAGAATCCCCTTGCGCGAAGGGACTGGACTTCATCAGAGAGGAAGGGAGGGAGTGTTGGAACAAATGCTGAGCACTTTGCTGAGAAATTAGGAAGCGATACCACCTTATGATTTCTGTTTCCTGTGTAATTAGCCAACACTTTTCCACGTGAGCAAGGGCGTGACTTGGAAGACTAAGGCACACCTGACCCGACCCAGGGTATTTTCAATCACCTAATACGTACGTAAACAAATGAGGAAAACCTAAGAATAACCGATGCATTGAAACTCTGGTGTTGGTGAAGGGTATTGGAAATACCATTGGACTGCCAGAAAAACAAACCAACCTATTTTGGAAGCAAGTCAACTGAATGCTCCTTCAAACCAAGCATAACAAGGCTTCATCTCCAGTGTTTTGAACTTGTTAGCAGGAGAGAACAGTACCGGGAAAGGATATCACGTTTGGTAAAGTCGAAGGCCAACGAAGAAGAGGAAGACCACCAGAGAGTTGGATGGACACAGTGGCTGATGGGATGGGCTCAGCATAAGCAACATGTGAGGAGGCCCTAGCATGGGCAGTGTTTGTCCTGTGGTGGGCAGGGTCGTTAGGAGGCAGGGCTGATTCTAGGACAACTCACAGCACCCTGGGACAAGTGCAGTTTCAGCTGGCATCTCCTCCGATGTCTCACTCAGTGTGAATAGCTGTCATTGGGTCAGTCCATCCTCTTTTTAAAAAAAAATCAGTTTATTGGGGGCTCTTACAGTTCTTATTACATTCCATACATCAAGTGTTTCAAGTATATTTGTACATATGTTGTCACCATCATTTTCTAAACATATACTTTCTATTTGAGCCCTTGGTGTGAGATCCTCTTTTTTCCCTCCCTCCCCTACTCACACCCCACCCCCTTGTTCATGACCCCTTGATAACTTATAAAGTATTATTGTTTTCATGTCTCCCTTCACCCATGTTTCTGTTGTTCATTCCCCTAGGGGGCAGTATTATGTGTCAATCATTACAATCAGTTCCCTCTTCCTCCCCTTCACCCCCACCTCCTCCCTACCCTCCTGGTATAGGCGCTTCCAATTTTGTTCCTGAGGCGTTTATCTGACCTGGATTCCATGGGTCGTGAGCTCTTATCTGTACCAGTGTACATGCTCCAGTCTAACCCACAGTGAAAGGCAGATGGGGTCAGTTGAAGAAGCCTCAAAGAACCAGAGGAATATGGTGTGTTTCATCAGTGCTATACTGAGCCCTGGTTGACTCATCCCTTCCTTGTGACTCTTCCGTGAGGGGATGTCCCATTGTCTACAGAAGAGTTTTGAGCCTCTGCTCTGGCCCGCCTCATTCACAACAATATGTTTGTTTGTTTATTCTGGCGCCTGTTACCTGGTTTCCTGGACCCCTCATGATCACACAGGCTGGTGTGCTTCTGCCATGAGTAGCCCATGCCCTCGAGCAAGGCAGCCATTCGGTGGTTCCCTGGAAGGCAGAGCCTGGCTGAGAGTTATGAATTCTGTTCTTTGGGGACTAAGTCTTTCACACTGTGAAAGGAGAAGGCCGCCCAGTTTCTCTAAGGGAATCCATAGACACCTGGAGGTGTTTTACTTTACACACACACACACACACACACACACACACACACACACACACACACACACACACGCATGTTTACTTGCCACTAACCATGGAGAGTAGATGTTAAGGACTTGTCTTTTACAATTTACACGATAAAGCAGCATTTTAGATCTGAAAAAATTTCAAAATCTGTTGAATACTTCTTTTTGAAAAAAGAACACAAAGCATCAATGGGCGTTTTGTTGGTCCCCTTCCTCCAAATGGGCACTAACACTTAAGCCGAGGGGTGATGCTTGGAGGCCTTTCTGTGGATTAAAATTCTCGGGCTGCCAAGTCTTCCATGACATGGGTTGAAGCTGTCAAGTAGGATGTGGCTCTCGTGTCAATTTTCTTATGTTTTTGTTTGTTTGTAGTTTTCCCGTCTCCTTCCTGGGCTTACACCCTGGTGAATGCCTGTGTGTGGATAGAGAATAGTAGTGCGTGCTGCTATGAATTTTAATGACACCTCATTATTATAATACATTTTGTCTTTCTCAAATTGGTACCTGAGCTTGATGGCCTCTCTTTCTTCCCCTTTAAAAGCAAATACAATCCAAAAGATTGGTTATGTACGGGGCTCGGTCGCGCAACTTTTTACTTGCTTTTCTTTTGGTGCCAACAAGAAGAGGCCACCATTTTCTTCAAATAACACCAGGGCTCCACGCCAGCAATTGATTTTGTGATCAGTCCTTCTGGTAGCACTTTAAATTAAGTTCCTGCCTATGGGTTTAATTGGCGCTTAATAAGACAGTTAGTGCATCAGAAGCAAAACCCACGTGACATTAAAAACATATTTACTGAAGATTAACCACCATGGAGATACAAATCTATTATGTAGAAACCCCAATAAACATTTTCGAATGTTAAATCATATGTAAACATTGTGTAATGCTTCAAATGAATCCAGATCTTCAGCTTCATTTGTTATCTTCCCTTCTAAGTAAACATAGGTCTTTACTATGACTAAATTCATTTCCAATTAATACAATTAATTGCATGGAAATTCAGGGTCTGGGGGTGGGGGGAGCCTCCCCGTTCAGGGAAAGCAGATTTTCTCATTCAGTAGGTCTGGGGTGGGACCAGAAAATTTGCTTTGGATCGAATTCCTGGTTAATGTTGCTGGCCCGTGGGTCACTCTGAAAACGGTTGACAATTTAAGACTAAAGAAACATGGTGGTTTCCTCCGTGCTGAGTTAATATCTGATTCTAGTTAAAATGCAAAATCATAGATTAGAGATGGCTACACATTATTTGTGGGCTTAAATAGCCCCCTTCTTTGAGAGGTAGATGCTGTTTCTCTTTTGCTGATCTTGAGAAAATCTGGTTGGTGTCATGCAAACAGAATAAAAATGACAAATCCTAACAAGCCTCTTGGCACCATCAGAAAGGAAGTGTGGAGTGCTGTTGCTGCTGGTGCTGCTGTTAGGTGTTGTTCAGGCAGTTCCAAGTCATAGTGATCCTGTGCACAATGGAGCAGAACGCTGCGTGGTCCTGTGCCATCCTCCCAATGGTTATGTTTGAGCCCATTGTGGCAGCCACGATGTCAATCAATCTCGGGGAGGATCTTCCTCTTTTTGGTTGTTGTTGACCCAAGACTTTACCAAACATGATATTCCTTTCCAAGAACCGTTGTCTCTTCATAACATGCCCAAAGTCTAGGAGACCAAGTCTCCCCATTCTCACTTCCATGGCATAATGTACTTCTCTCAAGAAAGATCTGCTGCTGCTTTGGGCAGTCCCGGGTACTTGCAGGGTTCTTCTGCAACACCCGATGCCCCTCACTTCAGATCCATCAGTTCTTCTGCAGTCTTCCTGATTCCTTGTCCACCTTTCACAGGCACGTGAGGCGATGGGAAATACCATGGACTGAGTTAGGCATATGCGCGTCTTCCAAGTGACATCGGTGCTCAACATGTAAAGAGGTCTTGTGCAACTGATTTGTGCAATGCAACAAGGCCTTGTTGTTTTTTGGACTTCTTCCCTAAGTATTGATCACAATATCTAAGCGAGATGAGATCTTCGAGAACTTCAATCTTCCCTCAGTTCATCGTCATGTTTTCCATTGGTCCATTTGTGAGGATTTTGGTCTCCTTGACTAGGCACCGTAGCCTTTCCAATAAAGATGAATAAATGACAAAGCATCTAAAATCTAGTTTGGAGACAGAACTCTTTTTAAAAACAATCATTTTGAAAATACAGGGAATCCAGGATGGATGAGCCCTATAGGACCAATGGTGTGAGTGGCAAAACAGGGAGGGTAAAGGGAGAATGGGTAGGAAAGAGGGAACCGATTACATGGAACTGTGTGTGACCTCCTCCCTGGGGGACAGACAACCAAAAAGTGGATGAAGGGAGACGTCGGACAGGGCAAGATATGACAAAATACCCATTTATAAACTATCAAGGGCTCATGCGGGAGGGGGGAGCGGGGAGGGAGGGGAAAAATGAGGACCTAATGTCGGGGGTTTAAGTGGAGAGAAAATGTTTTGAGAAACGATGTACAAATGCGCCTTACACAATTGATGTGTGTATGGATTGGGATAACAGTTATATGAGCCCCTAATAAAATGTTAAAAAAAATAAAAAATAAAAAAATAAAAAGCCAAACAAACAAACAAAAAAATAAATAAAAAAAATAAAAACAATCATTTTATTAGGGGCACATACAACTCTTATCACCATCCATACACACATCAATTGTGTAAAGCACATTTGTACATTCATTGCTCTCATCATTCTCGGAACATCTACTCTCCACCTAAGCCCCTGGTATCAGCTCCTCATTTCCCCCCTCCCTCCCCAATCCTCCCTCCTCATGAACCCTTGATAATTTATAAATTATTATTTTGTCATATCTTATACTGTCTGATGTCTCCCTTCACCCAATTTTCTGTTGTCTGTCCCCCAGGGAGGAAGTTATATGTAGATTCTTGTAATCGGTTCCACCTTTCCAACCCACCCTCCCTCCTCCCTTCCAGTATCGCCACTCACACCACTGGTCCTGAAGGAATCATCTGTCCTGGATTCCCTGTGTTTCCAGTTTCTATTTGTACCAATGTACATCTTCTGGTCTAGCCAGATTTGTAAGATAGAATTGGGATCCTGATAGTGGGAGGTGGAGGAAGCATTCAGGAACTAGAGGAAAGTTGTATTTTTCATCGTTGCTACACACCCTGATTGGCTCATCTCCTCCCCGCGACCCTTCCATAAGGAGATATCCAATTGCCTACAGATGGGCTTTAGGTCTCCACTTCACCCACCCCTCTCATTCACAATGATATGATTTTTGGGGGGAGAACTCTTTTTAATACCAGCAGAAAAGCCTAAAATTGATATAGAAATGTATACCTTATGAAAGAGTTTTGCATGTGTTGTCTTACTTGACCCTTGCAATATGAAGAGCAGTGATTCTCAAAATGTGCCTCATGAATCAACAACTTCTCCTGGGGGGAACGTGTTAGCATGAAAGTTCTCAGATTCCCCCCTCAGACCTGAGTGAGGACCTCTGAGATGCAGACTTCAAAATATGTGTGTGTGCGTGTACTGTGACACAAATACAGGTAACCAAACATTTGCCATTTTAACCATCTTTACATTGTTCAAGGGCACTCTAAAACTGAGGTGCTTAGCATGATTGCAGATTCCTGCCCTGGGCCTGTTTCTGAATCAAGGGGGCAATCTCTCTCTTTTTTTAAAAGTTAAATTGTAGCTTGTCATCTTTTCTGCCTCCTTAAGAGTGGAACCTATTCTTGAGCCTTGTGAACTTCCTGTCAACTTTTAAACCACCCTCAGCAAGCAATGGAGGAGACAAGGATGTGGCTTGTGAAGAAGTATTTGCCAGGTGGTCTTGGGAGAGGGCTTGAGCAGCATGTCCTGGGAGGAAGGCATATGTAGAATGTTCAGAGGATGGTTTGCAGATTGGGTTACAGGAAGTCTGTGTTCCGGGTGGATGAGCTAATGTTGCAGCATTTTAACCCTTTCCTGTGTTGCAGTACTAGTAATCTCTGTTGTTCTCCCACCCCTCCTGTCCCTGTGAGTCTGGTTAGGTATTCCCTTCTCATTAGCCTTATAAAAGTTTTCCTCTCCTTTAAGATGTTGCCGTACTTACTTTCACTTTGTGGCCTCAGTTTCATCAGTTTAAATTGTATGTATTTGCCAATAAACTTCTTTGCTTACTACTAACAGGATATTGGAATATTCGTCTATAATAACATGCACAGTCTAGTGATATTACATTCATTATGTTTTGGACCACTGGCATTCACTATTCCCCCATTTTACCATCATCTTTAATAGCAGTTCAATGCTGCTTCAGCACCCTGTCTTCCTCTCCCCTCATAAATTTGTTCGAGTAAGCCCTCCCCTGACTTTGATGTGTGAGGACCACTGATGTAGGAGAAATCATGTTCTTTTGATTTTCCATATGGCAAGATTAAGGATGGCTAAAATTGGATTTTGTCAATCAAGATCTTACCCAATATGCCACCAGGAAGGAGAGTCCAGAGCAGAGCACATTCATCCTTTTTGGATCAAAGACTCAAAGTCCCACTAATGGGAACCTCCTAGACCTAGAAGAATGAGTGAACACTGCAGATAGCATGAGACAGTGAGAGAGATATGTGATGGACCTACTGGACCACAAGGTGCGGCTGCTGGAGTGAGCTAGCTGACCCATAGTGTCTAGAAACCAAATTCCTAAGCAAAGGTTATTCCAGATATAAGGTGTTACTTGCTTTTGAACTGAGTTTTGAATGATGGATAGCATTTTCACAGGTAAAGAGAGGTATGGAGCCGTGGAGGAGGGCAGGGAAATTTCAAGATAAAAAATTATCTTTGAGATTTTTTTGAAAGATGTATTTGAGGAAACTTTGGTTTTAGATCCCCAGCCTCCAAGAAGTATGTCCTTAAAATGTTAACCTATCTGCATTTCCTTCTGAATAAATACAGAGTTTTAAAAACCACATTGTAACTCTTTGTATTGCATTTGGTTTGGAATTTGTTTTCTTCAAATATCTGGGCCTTTGCAAGCCTCATGCTCCCATTTTGCTACTGTGCTACTTGAAACCCAGTTATATAAATCCAGAACTAATCGTATTTCTTTCTTAATTCAAAGGAGGGCACATATTTCATTTTTAAATGACTCATAATAAGGGATCAGACGCTCTTGATAAGCTTTAGCACTGACAGAGAATTTACGCATTTGGTCTTCAATTAGTGGAAAGCAGAGATAAATCTGGGCCAGTTCCAAGCCATTGGAGGCAGGACTCTCTAATATGCCTCGCACAATATCCCCTGTTTCCCGCTACATCCAGCTACATTGTGCAGAATGGACCTATTTCTCCATTTCCGGTCTCCACCGAGGTCTTCCAAGGCGATTCCTTAGAAGGAAAATGAACCCCTGGTTACTTCCCTGGAAGACTGGTACTTGGAGACCCAATGTGGCCTTGATACAGTTTCAACCTGGAAATTGCATATTGGTTTTGGTGTTTAGAAGCCATTTCAAAAGGCTTTTGAAGCCTTGTTTTATGGTATTTACATAGTAAAATACCATATGTTTTTGTAGGATACAGTTAATTCTATGAATTGTGGTTGACTGCCTCCACAACTTAGATAGAGGGCAGTTTCCTCACCTCAAAATATTTCTCGAAATCAATTTTAAAAAGTAGAAGAGCCCTCAAGAGTGTGGCCCTTGGTTGTCCTTCGGGCCAGGAACAGAATTCACCTCCCCTCCCCCACCCCCCCTCCATCCCTGACACTCACACACACTGCTCAATTTTCAGCTGAACAATAGACAAACATCCACAAGGGGAACAATAACACTAGGGAGATTTGAAGTCAAATGGCCCAGTTTGCCCAAGGACTAAATTCAGAAATCAGGAATGGCCGGGAAAGCAGGAGGGATGGAAATAGGAAATAGAGAGTAGAAGTGGCAAGAGTGATCTGATGTTCGCTTGCACAGACGGCAATCAATGGCAAGAAAGTCAATGTATCTGAATTGGCCACTCGATCACTGGCTTACGCTTTTCACTCCTAACGCAATGCGGGTCACCAATCTGCCGACGCCGCCCCACTGGTCGTCAGCTCTCCTCCCCACGCCTCCTTCCTGGAAACCAAGCTGTTTTCTGTTCCTATCATTTTTGCCTCTTTTAGAGATCACATAAATAGAATCATATTCACTGTAGCCTTTGAATCTGGCTTCTTTCACTCAAGCAATGTATTTTCGATTCATCCTCACTGCTACATGTATCAGTGCTCATTTCTTTTTATTGTGCTTATTCCTTTTTCAGGAGGGACCAGTTTTTTCATCTGTTCCTAAGTGGATGAGCACTTGCTTGCTTCAGGTGTTGATGATAGTAGTTGCCAACCTATAAGTACAAATGTACACTGAAAACACTTGTGAATGGTTCTGGTGTGAATGTCCAGTTCTTGGGTAAATACCTAGGAGAGAGATGACCAGATCATGTAAGTGACCCTCAGTGGTACTGTGGGTTAGGCCCTGGGCCACCAGGTGGGCAGTTCAAGCCCACGAGCTGCTCTGAGGGAAGATGTTGAGGCTGTCTTCTCCCATAAAGACTTACAGTCTTAGAAACCCAAAATAAGACCACTGTGAACTGAATTGATATTAGCGGGCTGTTATGTTGACATCTTTAATTTTATAAGAAGCCATGATTTTATTTTCCACAGGGCTGTACCAGTTTTCATTCCCAAGCAATGTGGGAGAAGTCTAATTGCCCCTGTTCCTTGTCAGTATTTGTGTAATCGTTATTTAAATCTGTTGCGTAAACTTTTAGTGTACTCCAGGGTTGTATCTTTTACCCTCCTTGTTCATTCTATATGTTGTTGGTCAAAGGTATTGAATTCTGGGAGTTTTAAAAGACATAATATTGTATTGCACTTCCAGTGAACATCTACAAGGAAAATCGGGGTCCTGTTTAACAATTCCTGTACAAGGTATTCAGTGGCGTTGGTTACACCTTTTACAATGTGTCCACATTCTCCTTTCCTTCCTGGTTGTTCCATTTCCATTCATCTTGTCTCCCTCCTTCCCACCCCATTACCTTCTCATTTTTGCTTTACAGTAAATGTTGATGGTTTGAGCTCCTATAGATGATTTTTAAAGGCATTCCTGGGTGACCTTGACGTTTTGTTTGTTGTTTTTATGTCGCTGAAAGGTAACCCCTGGAAATAGTTTCAGTGCAAAGTTTAGAGTATCTCAGAGTGGTAGCATCAGAGGCTCCTCTAGTTTCTGTTAGCCCAGTAATACGGAACTTTTGAGAATTTCAGTTCTCTATGTTTCCCCCCATCCATCCAGGTCCACCTACTGCATTCCTAATCAACACAGTTGATAGTGGGAGCTGGGCAGCCTCCACCCCTCTGTTTAGCAGTAGCTGGGCACCACTTGGTTCTTTTCTCTCAGACAAGGCTGTGGCTCCCTCGGCTCTTGGGCTTGCAGACTTGATTCTTTGGGTTCCTCCTTTGTCTTTTACTCCAGAGACATCGAGACCAATAGTTATATCTTAGTGAGAGTCTTGTTTGTACTCCAGACATAAGTCCTTTGTCAGATATGTGCTTTACCCATAAACTTAACTGATTCCTAAAGATTGAGTAGAGTACTCTCTGCCTTCCTCAAGGGAAATAGAAAAGACATACTGTCTCATCCTGAGTTGCTGCATCATTAGGTTGATGTCTGCAGGATGGTACAATTCCCAAGGAGCCAACTGTCTTCCTGTCACTCCTAGTAAAGGGTATTTATATACAGGTTGGATTCAACAGTACGAGACCCCAGAAATGGTTTGCAAAGTGGTGCAGGAAACCTGGATAAATAGAAAATCTGGAAACAAAGGTGTGGGGAGGGGATTCCTGTGCATATTAATAGTTGACTTGACAATAACTCATTTGTGGGAAACTCTTACATATATATACACATACCATTGGTACAACTGGTAAAATTTCACTTGGCTTTATTGTACAACAATAATGTTAACAATAATTGATATATGATAGAAGCAATAACCAAGTTCGTGAAAAGTGAATGTTTCGTTTCTCTTTCTTTTTTAATAATTTTTTTTACGTGTACAAGAAAGAGTTTTATATAGAGCAATTGAATATTGAGAAAACATCCCAGTCCAGTCCAGATCAGGTCCATAAGTCCAATATTAGCCCATATGTCTAAGACCAATCTATAAAGTCCTCTTCAGATTCTTGAAACACATACAATGATGCCAAATGCGGGAAGATCACAGGCCAGTGGGTGGAAAGTCCAGTGGTGGTGTAAGCATTTCAGCACTGGCATGTGTCTCCATGTGGCTCCTCCAGCTCCAGGGCTCTAGCATACTATCTATCTTGTCATCAGTAATACCAAGTAGAGAGTCTGTGTGTCCTGCCTCCAGCGAGCTATTTAACTCTGTAGCACCTCCAAATAAGGTCATCAAGTTGCGAATGTTATTTGTGAACATTTAATTATGCACATAGAGAACTTGTACATAGACCAAGAGGCAGTTGTTCGAAGAGAACCAAGTTTAAAATTAAGAAAAGGGTATGCCAGTGTTGTATCTTTTCACCCTCTTTATTCATTCTATATGTTGAGCAAATAATCCGAGGAGCTGGTTTGCATAAGGAAGGATACGGTTTTAAGATTGTAGGAAGGCTCATTAACAACCTGTGGTAGCCTGGTCACCCCACTTTGCTTATGGAAAATGAAGAAGGCTTGACTCACGTACTGATAAAGATCAAATGACAGCCTTCAGAACGGATTACAGCCAGCATAAAGAAAACATTCCCCGGAGACAAATGAAGCAACAGTATTATAGATGCCCAAAAGGTTCAAGTTGTCAAAGTTTCGGCTTTTCTTGAACTCATAATAAACACTCACGGAAGCAGCAAATCTGCTGCTCAGGATTCCTATAACGTGTCATAGAGCAGAATATCACTTTGAGGACTAAGGGGCACCTGATCCAAGCCATCAAACTTTCGTTTGGCTCCTAGGCATGCGATAGCTGGACAATAACTAAGGGAACAGAGGAAGAGTGAAATAATTTGAATTATGGTATTGATAAAGTGTATTGACAATCATGGATGGCCAAAAGAATGAGCAGCTCTGTCTTAGAAGAAGTACAACCAGGATGCTCCTCAGAAGTGAGGATGGGGCGGCTTCATCTTACGTACCCTGAGCATTTTCTCCGAGGCCTCGGTGTCTGGGGAAGAACACCGTGCTCCATCGAGGAGAAGGTCATGAGAAACGAAGAAGGGGGACATTCAGAAGTGGCACAATGGCTGCAACAATAGGCTCAAACCAGGCAGTTCTTGTGACGATGGTGCAGGACCAAGCAGTGTTCTGTTCTGTTGTTCGTAAGGTCAGTATGAGTGGGAACCAACTTGTTGGCACCTATCACAAACATTGATACACCTGTCTCCCTCGGGCATAGCTCTGCTTGAAGAATGCCCAACAACATCTGAATTTGGGAATAATTGACCCCACTGTCATGTGTTGCTGTAATGTGAAGTCGGTAAGCTAAAAGGTCTCAGGGTTTCAAAAGCTTCGATTTGTTCTTACCCAGGCATATTCCCTTAACCCACCTGCAACAAGAATGGTGTGGAAAGCAATGCATATGGCACCACCAATGGCTGATCTTGTCCGCCCCAGTGCTGGGCTTGCTCTTTGGGTACCTGCACCGCGTTCCTTTGATTCAGGCCTTAACCCAGTCTTGCCCGCCTGTGTATCACTGGGCTATGCTGGTGTGTGTGTTTCTTGGACCAGAGTCTTGCCCTCAAGTGAAGCTGGTGGGCATGAACAGGTTGTCCAGTTCTTACTACTTTCTTCTCCCAGGCCGGTCCTTGCTCCTGTGGTCTCCATCTTTGACTTGGCGCCTGCTCCTCCGTGAGATGAGCCTCCTAGGCACAGAACGTTCCTCCCATTCTATTCCACCCTGGAGCCTGCAGAGAGGCCTTTGGTGATTAGCCCACCAAAACCTTGTCTATTTAGAACTCATCAGAATTTCACCTATTTCTTCCTTCCCATTGGGTCACAGGTGCCCACTTTTTCTTTTTCAGTTTTGTTCAGAAACAACCACTTCCTGGAATAAGGGGAGTTAGTCCTTTGAACCAAAAGAATATGATGTTTCTAGAGAACACCCTAGGATCAACAGGGATGATGCCATCTCAGCTAGAGAAAGACTGTTTTCCAGGCCTGCTTTATCATCCCTTTGATCCCGGGCTCAGAAGCGATTGCGAGTGCAGCCCCTGCCCCAGCCCTGTGTCCAGGAGCTAGGCAAGAAAGGGCAGTCCGCTGCCAGCCTCTTTGCTGAGACAACTCATTTCCAACTCCGCTTTCCTGCAGCAGGTCAGTGTGAGCGTGGCTGCCACTCTGATGGGCTCGTGGCCACGTCATTATGGATCGGTCCGAGAATGAGATTAAAATATTTTTGCAAATCATTAGCAAGCAAAGATGGCAGAGTAAGGTCTGATATTGGTTGTAATCCAGTAGCAGTAGAATCTGGGATTGCTTGCAGGCATGGTGTGACAAGACACACAAGACAATTCGTGTCAATTAAACATCGAGCCTGAAAACATCATCTCTTAAAAGAAAATCTTTGACTGAGAAGCCCCCTCAACATCTCCTTCTTGAGAACCAGATTCATTTGGGGGCTTTAAATAGCTCACTTAGAGGGTATGTTTTAGCACCTTTAAGGGAATAGGGGGCTACGCACCTAGGCAGGAAGAATAGGGAATGCACGTGTATGTGAGAACGAGGCCTTCTGGCCCACTCTAACCTGTGCGGGATCCCTGTGGTTCCTCCCAGTGAAACGTGTTGTGTGCACCCTTCATGTCATTGTCAGGGGCCATTGACTCTGCTTCAGCTCCCAGCGACCTGATGGTTGGTACTCAAGCCTTGGCGATCTTCCCAGAGGTAGCTCTGTTTGAGCCCCCTGTGGCAGCTGCTGGGTCCCTCTAGCTTCTCCGATTGGTCCTCCGGGGATGCGCTCCAGGCTGAACTCCAGCCCAGGTGATTCAAACTCCTCTGAATGATCTGCTTCATATTATGTGTGTTTGCCCTTTCTACCAGAGTCAACGAGAGTTGAGTTGGGGTCCCAGGATCTTCCTCATCCCTCCTTCTTTATCAACCTGGGTTGTAAAGGTCCTGGCAGAGCTCACAGCTGGAGTCGTTTAGCCCCAGGCGAGGGCATACCTGAACTCTTGTGATGGACCATTATGGCACCCCATCGGTGGTCGCAGGTGATAGAGGTCATCCGAGGCCAGAATCGAATTCTGTTTTTCTCCCTGAGGCCAGCTTCTTCACCTTTTTTTTTCTCTAGGTGAAGAATAATCGCTGGTACTTTTGCATAAATGTCAAACAAATTTAAAATGCTCCCAGATGGTGCCTTTCTTGTTTAAAGTGAAAGTAAATTGATTGAATCTCAATTCAGCCGTGAACCAGAGATTCTCAGCTTTATTCAACAGAAGCGTGGTCATGTTCTTTCAATCCTAAAATACTGGTATCTGGGCATACTTGGGAAATAAGATTACAGTTGTCCCTTTATATTTTTCATCCTGCAATTAGATAAACTCTAGGTGGGGGTGTGGGGACTTCAGTTGTCACGTTATCTAGCATGCTTGTACAAGCATGTCCCCTGTGTATCCAGTTAAGAGACTGGTTTCCCTGGCTTCTCGCCTGAGGCGTTCTTGGGTGATGACCACTAGATCATCAGTGTTCCAAAGAACTTGTCTAGTTGCTGTTGGGTCAATTCTACCTGAAAGTGACCCCTTGTGTGTCAGTGTAAAACTTCACTCCAGTGTTTTCAATGGCTGGTCATCAACAGTAGATTTCCAGAACTTTCCTCTGTTGCCTCTGGGTGAACTCAAATTTCCAATCTTTTGGTCAGCAGGTGAGCATGTCAATCATTTCCATGCTCAGGGACTCCTAGCTCATTCTCAGAGTCTGTGGAACTAAGGGACCTGCTCCTAAATGAACCACGCTTGAATGTTATACTCTTAGTAGAGTGGAATAGAAGGACCTTCTCGTTGTTAGATGCCATCAAGTCAGCTGCAACTCATACAACAGAATGAAGCACTTCCCGGTGTGGTGCCAACCTCATCAGAGTCGTGATGTTTGAGCCCAATGTTGCAGCCACTCTTCCAGGGTTTTCTCTTTCTGACTGCCCTTCCACTTTACCAAGCACCGTGTCCATCCTTAACGACTGGTCACTCCTGGCAGCATGTTCAAAGTGCGTGAGGTGAAATCTCCCCTTCTCACTTCTAAGTAGTATATTCTGGTTATACTGCTTCCAGAGACAGAAATGTGTCTTCATCTGGCAGTCCATGGTCCTTTCAATATTCTTCCCCAACACCAAAGTGAACACGCATCAATTCTTCTTTGGTCTTCCATATTCAACGACCAACTTTACATGATTATGTGGCGATTGGGTCAGGTGCCCCTAAGTCCTCAAAGTCACACCATTGCTCTTCGATCATCCTTTACCTTACTTGTCAGGGAGCACCTGATCCCTCCTGCCCTTGTCGTCTTGTTCATGGGTGGAGAAGTTGTCTAGAGAGCCTGGGGTTGCAAATTCCTGGTGAGATGTTGCTCCTGTCTCACCCCCTTTTTTGTGGTAATGTTTGACTCTGGATTTCCTTCCAGTGACACCCAACAGACAGCCTTGGAGACTGCGCTGCCTCTAAGTAATGGTGTCCCATCTCCTCAGGCTTGGATGCAGCGTCATCACGTTCATCCTGCCTGTCTGTGCAGAGAGATGGTGCTGACAATGTTTGGCCTTGTAGACATCTTTCTCCTCAGGGCTTCTTCGCCTTTATGTTTGAATCTAGGCAATCAGTCAAATTTAGATTGCAAATCTATTAGACAAAAACTGTACTTGCTTTTATGTTGTGTACACAGCCAAGGGGGAGTTTTCTGGATATGGAAGAAATGATACAATGCTGATTCCCCCCACCCACCCATCTGTTTAATTTATGGCACTCTGATATCGTAAATTATTGCAGGGATATTTGGGTATTTTTAATGAAGAAACCCGTGTAAAGACATCCCTAACATTATGGGTACAGATAATTTTCTGCCTGTAAGTGGGGGGGGGGGCATCTAATTATGTTCTTTAAATAAACATAGTGTCATATACATAGTATACATTTCAAGCTATTTTATGTTACATACTTTTAAAAAACGAACCTAAATTGCCATTTTCTTTAAAGTAGTAATCTTGAAAATTAATCTTCAAATTGGTATTTGATTTATATAGAAAGAAAACAAACAAGCAAAAAACCTGTAGATGACTTGTAGAATCACATTTGCCTGTGTATTTAAATGTGTATGTCACATGCCAATAAAAGGCACCTCTGTGTCGATACTGATGAGAACCAAAAAAATCCAACTTGGTTTTGACCCATAGTGACCTTCTATAGGGTTTCCGAGGCTGTAAATCCATATGGGAGCAGACAATCTCATCTTTCTCCTGAAGATGGTGGGCTTGAAGCACCAACACTGGGGCTAGCAATCCAATGATTTCCTGATGGCACCAGCAGGTCTCCTTTATAAAAGAGCTATTTATTACTGGGTAAACATTATCAATTGGCGGGCTGGTGTTTGGATCGCACCCAAGGTTGCCTGGAAGGAAGGCATGACAACCAATCTCTGAAAAACCGGTTACTGAGACCCTTATGGAGCCCAGTTCAACTCTGACCCCGTGGGGTCTCCATGAGCGGCAGCGCCCTCCATGGCAACCGTGAGCCTTCACAGCAATGACAAACAAGCAGCATAGGAATGATCACAAAGTCTGGACAAGCTTGCACACAAACGTATACACTGAGGTTAAAACATTTCCTCTTTGGAGAGACATTTGGATGTACCTAGTGATGGTGTGGTGCAGTGAATTACCTCCATTTCACCCTTCTAGCCATAGTTCTCCGTTTGTTGATGTACTGTAAGTCCTAGCCTTGATACCTGGGGTGATGGTCATTATGTTCATGAGGCAGGATTAGGGTTAGAATATACCCTAATTGAGTCAAGTGGCCCTCCTTCATTTCCTTGGGGTGTGCTCTGTGGTCAATATTTAGGAATGCTTTGGACAAGTTTGATTTCTTCCTCTGGATCTTGCACCTGGTATAACCTCTAGGACTTAAGGCAGCAGCCTGTTCTTGGCTGATATTCATCTCTTCCATAGCCCTGTGAGCTGTTGTCTGACCTGCAACGACAAGAGTGAGGAGAAACCTCCAGACTGACAGCTGATCCACAGATTTGAGACTTTACTGTCTGCACAACTGTGTGAACCACTTTCTCCAAAGTTCGTGAGTTCTGTAGGAAATTGTGGGGCACAGAGATGGGCAGGAGAGTAACAGAAGGAGGAGGAGCTGATATCAGAGATGTTCCAGTGGTACCGCATTTTGTAGACGTTGGACACTCGGAACATCTTTTCTTTCACTTCGGGGATGAGCATTGTGCTGCTCATCCATGCGGATCATCTCCCAGGAACTTCATAGGAGAACGCCTTAGTTAACTTCACATATAGGTGACAGTTCCCAGAGGCAGAAGGCCCATGATGCTTTGTAAATTCAAAACCCCAGACCTCTCTGTTTTCCAGGGGACACCCTAAGGAGGGGTGAGGGGAAAGTCGGGGGGAAAAATCATCATTTTACCCTACCCTGTGTCTTACAGTTATCTCCCAAAGGAATGTTTTAACAGTGCTTTGAGCTGAGGCTGGACAGTACCCACGAGTATTATACCTCCTGGGGTGATGATTGTGAGTGAAAACACTAATTTGGATATAAAAGGCTCGGCATGTTTACTTAAATCAGTCCCCAGTCCAGTTTGCATGGAGGCTGGATCACTGAATGTTCAGGCTCATTGAAAGTCACTTGCTGAGTCACCCAGTCAGTGGAAACCGGAGGGCGGTGATTAAAGCAGAGGGAATGGAGCTTGGAGATCAAAGGGGCTGATTTGCTCCCAGCAAGGAGAGCCAGGTGAGAAGATGTGAGAGGCCTTGTAGACACAGAGCCTGTGGAACTGCCTGGATGGCGACTGGTTCTTTTTCCAAGACAAGAAGGAATCGGATACGTCCTCAGCACCACAGAGGTGCGACTATGATGTTGTAATGCTGTGACTTTGATGATTTCACAGCTGTGTGTAAGCTGTGAGGTTAGGTGTCAAGGTTGACAAAAACAAAAGCGGTAGAGGATTAGCCAACAAATGGTACACATTAAAATGTTACCCTAGGTAACAAAGCGATCTGGGCAGTCACCTCATTGTGGTGCTATGTGCCTTGTTCTTTCCTCTGCTCGGGTTTCCAATCCATCTGCCCACTAGAACTTTCTAGTGCGGACGTTATGCGGTGCCATTGAGTCCCTTCGGACTCACAGCAACCCTACGTTCAACAGAACGAAATGTGCCCTGGTCCGCACAAAGGTTCTTATGTTTGAGCCCATTGGTGCAGCCACCGGGTCCATTCACCTTGTCCAGGGCCTTCCTCTTATTGTTGCTGCCCCTTTACCAAGCACGGCGTCCTTCTCCAGGGACTGGTCTCTCCTAGTAACCTAGCCAAGTACAGGAGACTACAGCGCTTCATCCTGGCCCCTAAGAAGTATTCCGGCTCTACGTCTTCCAAGACAGCCGTGTTGGTTCTTTCGGTAGCCCACGGTCCTTTCAATATCCTTCCCCAGCACCATCAGGCACACAGCATCGGTTCTTCTGCAGTTTTCCTCAGTCAATGCCCACTGAGACCAGGGAAACCACCATGGCCTGGGGCAGGTGCACCTTTGTTCTCTAACCTCCTTCCTTTCCATTATTTGAAGAGGCCGCATGCTGCAAATGTACACTGCTTCTGTGCCATTTGGCTGTGGGTCCAAGCAACTTGAAATCCTAAGGGGCTAGACTAGAAAGCCATTGGGGTTTCCTTGTGCAGGCTTCCGTTCTGCCACCTCTGGAGTCCTCCGCGAAGCTGGGAAATCCACTGTGGGGAACCAACCACAGTGCAGCCCTGAGTTTAGAATTCTGCCCACGCTTTGAGCCCCAGTTCACTTATTATCATTATGCATCTACTCCTCCTGGGCTTCACAGCAGGGAGACCCAATAGAAAATAATAAAAAACAAAATCACGCTAAGGTGGTCAGGATAAAAACATAATGGCATATAGACAAAAATATCAATGATGCATAGGAAGGAAAAGATCCCCAAGAACATTCAAAAAGCCAGGGAAGATATTTCTGTCATGGAGTCACTCAGAGATACTTGCACTCAGAACAGATTCAGGTCCAGTCAACTGGTCGAGCACCAAGTTTGATCCAGCGTCATCATGACTACAATGGGCTCTGCCTGAGAGTAAGGTTGTTCGAGACTCTTGCCTTGAGTGCATTTTAAAATTATTAAAATGGAAACATGATTGCTGCCCATATTTTACCACAACAAAATAAAAAATGGTGAATTTTGCTCATTTAGGTTTATTTTAACGCTACACAAGTATTTTCCTGATGGAGAAGATGAAGTCTGAGGGTTTTAAACATTTCATTTTCATCTCCACATAATTTATTATTCCTGTGTCTCTAGCATTAGGCGCCACCAAGGCATGACTGATCCCTCGGGACAGGACTGAGAAGTTGAGATCTCAGGACGTGATGGTACCCAGATCAAGACCATTGGAGCAGATTCAGCTTAGCGATCAGCCTCAAATGATTTCAACAAGTCAGCTAGGTTCTGGTCATTTCCTCTCACATCCTCTCTGCTTTCTCTGAGAAGACACCGAGGAATAGAAGTTACCCTGCTTTCCAGGACAACCTGGCACTGAACCTCCACTGTTGCCTGTCGGCATATGTACGCAGAGCTGTTTCAAGGAACCGCAGATGGCCCAGAACTGGAGGAGGACTTAACTTCTCAGATGTGTCTGATTCTTTACGCTGCCACACACACACAAAAAATCCTGGCTCTTGTCTTTATACTCCGCTTGTGAGATTTCACATCTCTTCCAACACAGGGCCATGTGTTCAGGTGCCATGAACGAGTAGACTGTAATTGCTTTCACTCCAGAAGCCTGCTGATTTTATTTGTATTCCTTAAACAAACTCCAGGAACACTTGGAGGCCGTGGCACAGTTTCATTTCATAGACACCCTGCCGGAGACCCAGAGAGAGAAAGGGCTATTTTCCAGACAGAGTCAGACCTTTGTCTTGTCTCTACAGACCCAAGACCTGGTTGATTCACCCTCAAGACTGATTTGACATTTCATTGTATTTTATTAATGGAGTGGAGTGAAGGGGGAGAATCTTAGTAAAGTGGATCTCTGGACCTCTGGAGTCCTGGGGGTCCGGCGGCTAATGTCAGAGCTGGCAGTTTGAACACATCCAGGCCCCGTGAGGGGGAAAGGGCCTGGCCATCGGCTCCCATCAAGATGGCACACATCATTGCCTTCCAGGGGATTCGGACGTATAGTGTCCCCAGAGCACAAAGTAGAGTCCCCCCCAGAGAGTCTTTCAGACTTTACCTCTTTACAGAAACGGGCGATGGCATTTTCCTACTGCATGGCGACTGGCAGGTTCAAACCACCAAACTTTGGGTTCTTAGTTGAGCTCTTCAGCCACTGGGCTCTCTGCTGTAAAATCGAGGGCATATTTTCACGTTGCCCCATGGGGGCGTCACTGAGTCAAATTGGACTTCTGGAACTATGGCCATGCAGCCGATGAAGCACGGCTAGTGGGTTGAGTCTGCCAGCCTTTCCGCTGGAGAGAGATGAAAGGTGTGTGCTCCCATAAAGACGGACAGCTTGGGAAGCCCTACGTGTGGGGCAGCTAGCTTGTGCTGCCCTGCTGGGTCCCTCGGCCTTGGATTTGACTAGATGGCAGAGGGTTGAACACTCGCTGAGAAATTTGAAAACACCTTGCTTTCAATGGGTTTCCGTCCTTGTCTGGGCGCCCCTGCTGTATCAACAATGTGCTAAGGCTGAACCACCACCACCCTACCCCATAGTCTGGGGCCATTCCCCCTGGGCCCCCGAGTCTTGGCCAAAGACCTCAGGGCCAGGGCGCCTGCCCCAACATTGGAAAATCAATTTGGCAGCTAAGCCATTAGGGACCCAGGGAGACCACTCCTTCATCCCAAAGGTGATTTATAGTCAAGGAGAACTCCTGAACCAAAAAGAGACCCCGACCCCACTGGAGACTGGCAGTTTCCAGTGATTCATTGCTCTTTCAGAGTTGAATTTCTCAGGGGGTCCCTTGTCACTTGGTTAAACAGAGAGGTGTGAGCGGTAGAAACTACGTTTTGGAGAATAACCAAATGCTGACTTCTGAATGCTGCCTCCGACCTAGGCAAAGCCGAGCTCTCTCTGTGAGCTTCTGAACAACCTGGGTCTAACTTCTAATATCGGTTTTATCTCCCAAGCTCACATCACCCTAGTTCCTGTCTTCTCCTTACCTTTCTGGCTTGTTTCGGCTACCTTCCTTGATTCAACACCCACCCTAGCCTTGTGCCGCTGACAAGTTCAGCCCCATCCTGATGGTTCCATCCTGGCTTCTATTCTAGTATCTCAACTTTCGCTGCCTTGGGTCGATTCCTACTCACAGTGACCCTAGTCCAGTGTGGAACTGCCCCAGGAGTTTGCAAGACTGTGACTCTTTACAAGACTAGGAAAAGGTCACCTTCTTTCAAGACCCTCCTTTAGCTTCCTGCCTGCCCCCCGCTGATCATCCTGTCTCAGCTGCAGAAAGCAGTTTCTGAGCCCTTGGTCTCAGGTCCAGTCCCCACAAATAGTTTTCTAACACATCCCTGGGACCTCTGCCCTGCCATTCCACTGGGACGATGAAAAGGGTGATGTGCTTCATTGCTAATCAAAAGGTGGATGGTTTGATGCACCCTGCTTGAGGTGCCTTGGAAGAAAGACCTGGCAACCTGTTTCTGAAGAAACATCCCTGGTCATATCAATGGGGCACAGTTCTACTCTGACACACGAGGAGTTGGGATGGGTGGGGGCAGGACTGGGCTCCTCAGCAAGCGGTTTGGCGATTTCCTCTCCTCCCAGCTGTGGGTCTGCTAAAGAGAAAGCCAGACTCCAGGAGCACTTTGGCACAGGCTCCTGGCTTATGACATGATGCATTTACATTGAGGAAGTGATAATGAGGACTCCTATTTGCATATGCTCTCACACATCCCCCCCCTAGCACTTTCATAAGCACAGTTCTATTTGCTCCTCTCCATCTGGAGTAAAGAAACTATTAGATCACAAAGCAAGATACGGGGTGAGCCAGAAAGCATCCAGGTCTCTGCCCAGGCTGAGTTCATTGGGTTCATGGTGGGCTTTTTCATACTGCAACTCTGCAAATGTGTTACTTCTCCTGCCTGACTGGTTTCAGTTAATTTTATCACGACCTACCTGACTCTCCAACTTAGGAACCTCTGACTCATCTTCTATTTCTCCCTAGCTCTGCCCACTCAGAGTCATCAGTCACCCAGGCTTACTGAGTTTGTCTTCGAAGTAGGTTTTCAGTTCACTACTTTGAGAAGCTTCTCTGCCAAACCTTTCTCCTATGCTACCTGGACAATTAAAATTGCCTTTCAACCAGCTCTTTCCCAAATCTCTTACCAAACAAGTCTAATGCTACATATTTGAAATGCTTCCTTCAGAGCTGCCAGCATTGCCTTCTGAGTCTCAGTGCATTGATTCAACCCGCTCCTTAAAGGCTTCAGAGCCCGATTCCTTCCAGCTTTATGGAGACCTACCATCATTCCATCTAGACTCCAACAGAGGCTCTGTCTCGGTCCCTTCTAGCCCTTTCTGAGCTTTTATCCATGGTGATCTTGCCACCAAAGGTCCAACCTTACGCTGAAAAAACTTTCCAGTCTTCAAGATGCAATCCAGAGTTCCCCACTGTCTTTCTTCCTTCGCTCCTTCAGCCAAACACTGGGTCGTTCCCTGCATTCGAATGGTCCATAGTTCATTCCTGGCCTTCTTCTCACATCGTTTTGGTGTTATAAATACTTATAAATGTTATAAATATCCTGATTCACAGCCCATGCATGGGATGAACTTTGGTCTCACGCTGTACCTCTTGTGTTCCATTTGCCATTCTCTCATGCTAGCACACCAACTTCCCCAAGTGCTGCCATCCGAGGTTCATTCTCTTGTCTACTCCAAGAACACCGTGGCTGCGGAGACGGGCTCAAGCACAGGGCCAATGGTGAGGAGGGCGAAGGGCCGGTTTGTGCTGTGCTTTGTTGTGTATGGGCTTGCCGTGGGGGTGGACGGACTCGATGGCACTGAGCAACAGCCACTCCAGTCTAAGAACCCCTGGGACTTGCTTTGTCCTGAGTACGTGCCCATCATGGTGCTTTTTACATCCGCTGGAAGTTTGGGATTAACTGCCCCATATTCTTTCAAAGAGCAGCGGGATTTATTCCCTAGCTGCTTTAAAGTCCAGGACATTGCAAAACCATGACTTAATCGATCAGTATTAACTGTCTTGAATTTTATCTAGCTCCCATTGGCCCATTGTGTTCCCTTGGTATTTGGTAAGGATCTGTCAACCCTTTCCCTCAAAACCTTGTGGATGGGATGGAGTGGGTCAGCCGGGTGGGGTGCGGGAGCCACTTCGTACAGGCTGTGAGAGCCAACTGCTAAACTTCGGGTGATTTCATCAGCACGTAGCTAGATGCAGCCATTATTAACAGATTGTGTAAATGTACAGAGTGAGTGATTTTTAAACTCCAATCAAGGCCAGAAGGCAATAAATAGTCCAGATGCATCACTTCCTAGTTATTTTATTATGATCCAGACTCTTGGATTTACTTATAGCTATAAGTACTACATTACGGTGTGCGAAGTGCATTTCTTCCCAACTCCATGCTTAGTGACATCACCCTGCAGCTTAAACTTGGCCAGGATGGGGTATTTACATCAAAGAATGAGCCAACCTGGCAGTTCAGGGCTGCTATTCCTCCCCTGTTGCAATGTACTATTTAAATCTTTACCAGGACCCCTGGGCATGGGACCACATTCCAAGATGATGCCTGCCAGGATAGGTCAACAGAGTCACATTTTAGATATAATTCTATACTGGTTCACAAAAACAGAACAAAACAAAATCCACTGCTTTAACGTACTCAAGGTTCCCCTTACTGCCGAGGCGACCCAGGCCCTTCATGGGTAACTCTGGGATCTTCCCAAGATCACTGTGTGTCTGATGGGGACTGCCCAGAGCTGGAACCTGCCTGGGCCCCTTAGCGTTTCCCTCTTTAAGGCACAGTGAAAATACAGACATCCACAGGGAAAACATGATCATGCTACATTGGGAGCACCTTCATTGGCTGCTGGATTATATTAGTAGGCGGTGACCTATCCATTGACATCCTACAACAATTCCTAAAAAGCAGTCTTTTTCATCTTCTGATGAAAAGGAACCTGGCATCATGGATCAGCCTGCTCAGTGTATCAGCGAAGCCGGTCGGTTTCATCTACAGATGGTCCTCAGCCTTGGCACATCTATTGAGGTGCTCTCATCTAAAAAACCAAACTCCCTGCCATTAAGTTGATGCTGATTCATAGAAAACCTGCAGAGTCTAACTGCCGCTGGGTGAGCTTGTAAGTCTTTCTGGCAGTAGAAAGCCCCCTCTATCATTGAGTAGCTGGTGGTTTTGAACTGCTGACTTTGCAGTTAGCAGCCAGCGAGTAACCACGATGTCATCAGGACTTTTTGGAGGAACTCAACACAAAGAAACAATTCTCGGGCTCCATACAGACCGAGTTGTGGAGCCAGGGATAGAGAGGTGGGAGGGGGATGGAGAGGCCAGTGTTTATCAGGGCCACAGATCAGTATGTTAAACAATAATAGTTCCTTGTGATTCTGATAAGCAGACCGTGACCCACATGAGGAATTAGAGCAGCTCCTATAGCTCTGTTGTCCTTAGAACTCTACTCTTCAGTGCCTGTGGGATACTGGGCAACTCTCTGAGCCTTGGATTCCATACCTAGATAAGGGACATAATAATGATGTGCCTTCAAGGATTACAGAGGAAGTTTATGGAATTATACAGAAGAGCACTTTCTGAGCCCCAAAGTACTAAATAGTACAATTGACGTTGGCTACTATCATAACCTTGCTTTGCCTTACAAATAAGCTTTTAGCCAAGTTGCATATATCAGTTTTAGAATGCTTTCTTAACATTTGCCAAAAACTTCTTGCCCATGTCTAGGGAAACAGATAGTGCTAATAATTTTAAGCATACCTGCTCTAATTTGGGATCTAGTTCGGATGCACATCACCTTCCAACACTATTGTGGATGGCCAGCTGAGATATTGACCTCAGTAACATCACAGGGCAGGGAGCCCCGAGGTTAATTACAATTGGATTCTCCTATCCCTTTTCTAATGCCCTGCCGTTACACATCACCCAGGGTCACCTTGTCCTTTCTTTATGGAGCAGGGAAGCCAATCACCACCGTGCCCTCTGATTCTCTTCCCTTTATTTCACAAGCAAATACACTGGAGCTTCTGGGATTAGACACGTAGGAAATTGTGAAAACAATGTTCTGACTCCTTTGTTTGCTGGAACGTGCAGAATCGTGGCTGGATGTTTATGTGTCTGGGAGGCAGACGAAGCAGTGCACGACCACTGTGACCAGAGGCTGGATCCTATCTTTCTTGTCTTTTTTGGGGGAACAATTTGATTGTGAGTTGGGTAACGTTTGCCAAGCAAATTAGTATCCCGACTCCAACAATTGATACATGATTTGTTTCGTGACATTACAGAATTGCAATTCCCCCATGGGCAGTGAACTTCTCACTTCTTCTCTGAGTTCCTGTTTCCATTCGTCCGTCTTTCCTGCCTCCTTTCCAACCTCCTAAATTTTGGAGAGTGGGCAAGTGCTTCCCTTCTGGACATGCTCAGAGTTGATTGTCCCAATGAGCAGATTCCTTTTGAGCTGCTGTGGCTCATCTGCTAGGCCTGTGTATTTGGGGGAAGGAAGGTGATTGTCAGGACTTGGCCTGAATGTCTTTTCTCATGTCAGAAACCTTAAGGCGGGCAGCAGGAAGGTGGTAGCGAGACGCAGGAACCTGGGAACATGGCAGCTGCTCTCCCAGGACAAGCTGTGTCTGCAGGAGCAGCAGATGTCACGACTTCAAAAAGCGGATGTCACAGATCCGGGAAGAGCTGTGGCAGGAGAGGGCTGATTGACAAGATTTCTTTCATTCTCCTAATTAATTCTGAGTGTTTGATTAATGCATGCTGATACAAAGAAAATCATCAACACATAAAGTGATACTACGTCAAAAACACTGTAATTTTACCTCATAGAGCATCAATGTTTAAATTTTGGAGAGTATCCTTTGATTTTGCTGTTGTTGCAAAAATCCTGCTTCAAATATGATTTTCCCCAAATGATGAAATATTATGGACATCTTTATAATGTCAGCCTGAACTTGTTACTATCAGCCTCTCTTTCTCCTTCTACGCCCCCTTCCCCTACACACACACTACGTTTATACTGTGTAGATGCTCTATTTTTAATGTGAGTCTTTTTAGAGCTTTGATTATCAATATGATCACCAAATTTCTGAACTAGTCCCGATCACCAGAGTTCATCTAAAAGCTGTTCTGTGCCAACAGGTTTCAGGTTTTGCATCTACACTAATCCCACAAAACATATTCTGCCGCGTCTATATCAATGTTTGATTCTCGTGTTAGAACACCAAGCAAGGTGAAAAAGGCCTTCACTCCGAATTCTGTCCACTATGAGCCAGATAGATTAACCAGGAGCTCTGTCCTTCCTGCCCCACTGAGTCAGCAACGAAAGGGGTTAATGAGCAGCAGCTGGGGGGAAGGGTGGCCAGAGCTCCTCAAGCCCATCCGCTAACTGATAGCTAGCTGACCATCCAGTGGCCTGTGTGCATTAGCTGGTGGAGGAAGGTCAGCTTCCTTTACAGCTACTTGTAGTCACTACCGTGAAGGGCCTACAGAGACAGCCAGGTGTGAGCAGAAAGAGAATTGCAGCAATGGAAGAACTAAGTTAGTTTCTCAGAGGGGTCCTTTTTAGCCTTTCCATATGGAAGAGAGGACACATGAGTCAATTTGAAAACATTGTTAGGGCACCAACGTCTGTGTGGGTCTTTCCTCAACTCTTTGTTAGCTCCATCATAGATTCCAGCGTCAAACCTCACCCGACACGAGCAACAACCTGTGCAGGTGGCCCTGAAGGATGCCGCCGTAGGCTCGGCAGCAGTTCTAGTCTTGGCGCCACTCTGTCTGCCCACGTTCTCAGGACTACTTTTAGGTGGAAGGCTATTGATTTTCTTCCATTCTGATGCCTTCTCTACATATCGTTTCTTAGTAGTGCACAGATATGTTTTGTTTTTTTACAACTTATTAATTATGAATTTTGTGGGGGGCTTACATTTCAGATAATCAATCTTATATTCAACAATTTAAACTATTTATCAATACCCCCCCCCCCAGTAGCTTACCCTATCTCCTTTGATTTCTCTTCTCCCTCTTTTAGATGACCCTCATCGCCACTCATCAAACTCAATATCTGTCAACCTATTGATTTATTTCCCCTCCATTGGTAGGTTCCTTTGGTATGAAAATATTTGCCTTAGTTTTTGTCTTATAATGTAGTCTCATACAATATTTGTCTTTCTGTGAGGGACTAATTTCCCTCGGTGTATGTTAGTTTTTAAAAAAAATCTATTTAATCACCCATTTAAAAGAGATTTATAAATACCATTTAAGTAACTTTGGGAATATCAAGAACCATTGTACACAACCCTCACCCTGAAGAAGCTCCCATTCAGGAAGTATGAAACTAATGCACATTAAATATATTAGAGTTGCTGAGGCAGAACATGACAACGTAACATGATGTTGTTTGTACCCCAGCATGTCAGTACAGAGGAGGGCTGGTGAAAACCAAGGGCATTTGGAGGGCTTCCTCCCAGAAATGGGCCTGTAACTCCATCTCTGTGAATGGATGGCAAAGACTTGAATGGACCAGGTGACACAGGGGAATAGGACATTCCTCACACAGAACTAAGCAATGGACGTGCTAAATTCTTGAGTCAATAAACAATATGCACAAATCTAAGTGTGAAAACGAAAGTTTTGGAAGCTAATATGTTGGCTGCTGTCTTTACAGGGAACAGATTAGGGGGAGGAGAAAATACTTGGAGGGAGGGGAAGGGGCCTTCAGAGGAGTGCCCTGGGCAAAAGTGAATACAACCAATGGTCTCCCATCGTCGTCAGGTTTCATTACAGTACCAAACGTGATTCCAAAGTTAAATAGTTCTCTTATTCAATTATTGACTTTGGTTTGGCCATATATCGTCTGAAAGATTCTTTCATCCTAGGTCAGTGACTCTCGGTCACTGGTAGAAAGGAGAAGAACTGAGAGACCTCACACCATTATTTGGTTCAATCTGGGGTAGGGTGATAAAGACAACAGGTTCTTGAATCTTCCAATAATGCTCCCAGGGTATGTGGAGTCAGTCCATTCTCGATCTTGCTAGTTGGTTGTGTGCCTTTTCAAGGTGCTGGTCACAGGATTGAATCGGCACAGCAGGCTTCTCACTGAGACCCTCAGCTTCACCAGCACCGAGTTGTCATCCACCCAGTTGACCAGCCCAGGCAGATAAGCACCACAGAGAATACGGATCTTTTTTGTTTTTTCACTAAATGTTTAACTCAAAGACATAAGCATAACAATGTGCATATGCCCTTTCAACTATGATCTTAGACCTTGCTCTTCTATTTTGGCATATAATTTGCTCAATTTTTTATTATCGTGGAGAAGAGTGGAGACACACACACGCTCACACACACAAATCTAACTACTATGTGTTTCCTCTATTTTAAGGGCAAAGTCCTGGGCTAAAGTGACATTGGGATAAAAAACATTGATGAGCATTATTTACTGAGATGTAGTCCATTCTGACTTATTGTGACCCTATAGGACAGGATAGAAATACCCTTGGGGGTTTCTGAGACTGTAACTCTTTTAAAAAAAATCATTTTATTGGGGTGCTCTTACAGCTCTTAATGCATAAACTCTTTTTGTTTAAAATTCATTTGAATATATATTTTTAAATAATCTTATTAGGGGCTCATACACCTCTCATCCCAATCCATACATACATCAATTGTGCAAAGCACATTTGTACATTCATTGCCCTCATCATTCTCAAAACATTTGCTCTCCACCTAAGCCCCTGGCATCAGCTCCTCAATTTTC
>NW_022111300.1:38062713-38068183 GCF_000313985.2 Echinops telfairi
GAGTGGAGGCCCAATGTCCATCTGCTACCTTAATACTAAACCTATAAATATAGGCACATAGATCTATTTCCCCATCCTCATATATAAATATATTTACATATCTACATGCCTTTATTTAGACCTCTATACATGCCCTTTGCCTCCTAGTTCTTTCCTCTTTTTCCTTTGACTTTCTTCTTGTCCCACTATCATGTTCAGTCTTCATTTGGGTTTCAGTAATTCCTCTTGGTTACATTACCCTTGATCACGCCCTACCAGGCCTCCTACACCCTCCTTGCCACCGATTTGGATCACTTGTTCCCTTGTCCCTGGGTTTGTTAACACCACTACCTTTCCACCCCACCTCCCCCTCTCCCATGGCCCCAGGAACTGTCAGTCCCGTTGTTTTGTCCTCCTAGTTATTTTTCCAGTCTATCTTATTTAGGCAGACCTCCAGAGATAATAATACGCACAAAAACAAGACAGAGCAAAACAAGCAACAATATACAACAAAACAACAACAACAAACCAATGACAAAAAAACAAAACAAATCACAACAAGAAAGAAAAGTGTGTAGTTAGTTCAAGGACTGTTGGCCTTTAGGAGTGTTTTCCAGTCTGGAGTGTTGGGGCACAAGTCCTTTTTAACAATTGTGTTGACATGCAAGACACATTTCAATAGTTCATTCACATTCTTAAGAGTTGTGCAAGCATCAGTACAATCGATTCCAGGGCCTGTCTTCATCCATGTAGGACTGTTGTTAGGTCTCCATTTTCTTGCCAGCCTCCTCGAGCATGCATCTTTGAGTCTATTGAGCTCATTATTGTCTCTACAGGCTTATTGAATCTGAGTTTCATATGCAGAAAATCACACAATATCCAGACAGACAGAATGCAAACAAATGGCACATCAAAAATGGCAAAACGAAGCAAAGGGAAAATGTTAATGGAAAGCAAAGCAGAAAATATTAAAACCTGGAGCAATTCCATATACGTTTTGACCGACCCGCAACTGCAGTCATCACCCTGTGCAGGGCACAAGGCCTTCCCCAGCTCTGGTCCGTCCTCAGAGGGGCGTCACCCGAGGTGTGACCTGCATGGCGGACTCTGCAAATGGGCATGGGGCTGAGACTGTCACTCTGCGGGAACAGAAAGGCTCATCTTTCTCCAGAGGAGAGGCTGCTGGTTTGGGACTGACCACCTGCTGGCTAGCAGCCCAACATGTGAGCAGTACTGCACCAGCGCTCTGTTGATTCCTATTTCTGCCAAAAGACCTCTGGCCGCGGAAAGTTCCGTCGCCTCTGCTTCTCAGGTTCTTCCTTTGTAGAGCAGGAAGGAAGAGGCAAAGGCTTGCAAATGCATTTTTCACTAACTTCCTCTTCTCATGCCCACAGCAGTTATCGGGACGGGTAGAGCGCAGTACTAATGACAGTCTAGAGACATCACTGGAAGTAACTTGTAATATTATCTTTCAGTCAACCATGATCATCTCATCATCGTTGGCACTGGATTTTAAATCTTTATTTATTCCTGAATCGGGTGGTCTAAGATACCCTGTGTGCGAGAGAGCTAAGGAGCACAAGAAATTGTCTTCTTGTGTTTGTCATTAGCAGCCCCGAGGGTGTAGTGGGCACGTGTTAGGCCACTAACCGCAAGGTTAGCAGTTCAAAACTATCAGCTCCTCTATGGGAGAAAGACAGGACTTTCCACGTCTGGGAAGAGTTACAGTCTTGGAAACTCACAGGGGCAGTGCTGCCCCGGGCTGCAGGGTCACTAGGAGTTGGCATTCACTCGGTGTCAGTGAGGGAATGTATCTGTCATTACATTGAGGGAGCAGGCACATGGATGAATACGGGCTTCGTATAGAAGCATGTGTTCACCCAGCTGGGAACCCAAGAGAGAGTGACCAGCTCTGTGTAGAGTAAGGAAGGGCCAGGGAGAGAGAGGGGTTTCCTAGACAGTCTGGTCTTGACAAACGGGTGAGGGGGAGACAGGACAAGCTCAACAAGGGAACGCATGGAGGAAACATCTGACTGTTGAGAGAGTCCAGCATGGCCAATGGTTAGGATTTGAGTCATTTTTTTATAGTTACGTGGAAAATTAGGTTAAAAAACGGGTTTAGGGGAAGGGATTGTGCTGAAGTGGAATAATTCCAAGTGAACAAACGCTCTACCTCAGGATAGACATTCTGTTCTCTGTTGCCTTCCTCCATGTGGTGGGCCCAGCGAAAGACTCTTCCTTCTGTGAGTTCTTCGGGGCCTCCTGGTGTGAGTGATAACGCGAGGGTCAGGAAGTAGCCAGGAGTCTGGGATCGATTTGGGGTGTGCTTTTGTACCAACATCTGTCTGTGAAATAAATGAAGGCTATCACGGTGGTTTGAGCAATGAGGACCGTTTTTAATTATGTCCCAGCCCTGTGGGTTTTCTTACCTCCCCCAACTCCTTTCCTTTGCCCTTTGCGAAATTAAATCCTAGAGATGTCTTTGAGATGAGTCTTCTACGGTTATTGCTGGTACTTATACAATTTAAGATTCGTATCTCTTGGTTTTCTATCATCATGGTATGCATTTCTAAATCTTGTGAGTCTGGAACACGCTAGAATAGAGAATATTGAATTCATCCCTTCCATCTGACTTAGGAGGACCCAAATGAAAAGTGATCTTTTACATTTCAGTAAGGAACAATAGGATTGACCCAAGCCCCCATTCTCCTGTGACACTCGGCCCCCTTCTGGCTGCCAACTCATCCTTTCACCTCTCTCACATAAAATTTAAATTTCTATAAGGCACCAACGTTTCCCCTCCAGTAACATGTGTGCTGTGAGCATTGTGCTCTTTTAGGAGCCATAGATACAGCATCAAATTGGCAGCAGTAACTGGCAGGATTCGATAGGAACTTAGAAAGCTGTACATTTATGTTAATAGAGGAACAATTCAAAAAGGAAGGTGAAAATGGTCCCACAGCTTGAAGAATGTTATCAAGGTCACTGAATTGCACATGTGGAGATGAATGAAGTGGTACACATTTTCCTGTGTTTTCTAAACAACAGCATCATAAAATTAAATATTATGTAACTGGCTATTATTGTGGTTCTATTTCTTCAGATTTCTTTCTTTCTGCACATTGGGTTATTGAGTATGTAACTGACATTCTACTCAGATGAAACCAGCTATGCTTGTTCTGAAAGCCATTATTTCTCACCTCTTTGTATCCTGAGAATCTTCTCACGAGACTAAATGTCCGCTAGCATATGCATTTAAAAAGATGTCGTTGCATTCTATCTTACGGATGAAATATACTATTTGAATACAATATCCTACTGCTGTATTTTAAATTGTTTCTAGTTTTCAGCACTTGTCCATTAAGTTCCTTCAGACGAATTCCAAAAATTGAAATTGCTAGGATATGTGCATTTTTGAAGCTTTTGATATATATTACCCAGATGCCCTCTGGAAAGGTTGGCATAATTTATACTCCCACCAGGAGTAGAGGCGAATATTTTCCCCTACACCCTCATACACAATGCACGCTAACATTTTCATTAATCCTTTATGATCTGATAGCTAAACCATTTTATTCTATTTCTACTTTAATTTGCATTTGCTGGTAACTGGAGAGGTTAAGCATTTCCCCCCATAAATTTGTTGGCCATTTGTAGCATGGAAATATTTTCATGAGGCTAATAGGCCTAGATTTCCGGCAATGCACTGACCTCCATGGGTCCAATTAAAGGGGTATAGAAAGGATGAACTCACTGGTTTATGAGACCCAGAACACATGAGCTAGAGCTCATGTACTGCATTGCCCTTCAATGCCATCTAGGACTAAAGACCAAGCAGAAACAAATGAGTCCACGTGAGTGGCAAGGTGCCTTTCTATTCTTAAGGCTGCACAGGCGCTAGTTCACATACAAAAGATGGTTGCCTTTCCTTGCTATTACCGTCAAGGCTCGATGACAGCACCATGACACTTGCTTTTCAAAAACACCCAGTTGGAGTGAGGACGTCTTCCGATGATCCTTATTCTACAAGCACCTGAGGTTACACTCCCTGCCAATCACAGGTAGGCCTTGACTCACACCATATGGAAGTTACAGTGAACTACGCTTACAACAAGCTGCTTGCTTGTCTTTATATTCTACCATTGTTGATATGTACTAGACACACAGCTTCTGACAAGACAGATGGGTCGGTTCTTTGGCAGTCCACGGTAACTTCCATGTTCTTCACCAGTACCGTAATGCCACAGTTCTTCTTCAGTCTTCTTTATCCAATGTCCAACTTTCAAATGTATATGAGGCTACTAAAAATGCTGTGGTTTGGGTCAGGCGCACCTTAGTCCTCAAAGGAACATCCTTGCTTTTCAACACTTTCAAGAGGTCTTGTGCAGCAGATTTACCTCCTGACTGCTGTTTCCATTGCATTGATTGTGGATCCAAGTATCATGATGCAACTGATTGGGCCAATTGTGAGAGTTGGGGGTTTCTGGAGAGATCGGTCCCTGGAGAAGGACCCGGTATTTTGTAAAGTAGAAGGGCAGGGGAGAAGAGGGTCTTGATAAGATGAATTGACACTGGCTGCAACCGTGGGCTGAAGCATGGGAACAAATGTGAGGATGGTGCAGGCCCAACCAGCATTTAATTCCATCATACACAGGGTCATTAAGAGCCAGAACCCACAGTGTGGGAATTGGGCCTGATCTGATCCCACCACACCAAAGCAAAACACTAAGGGCATGCAACAGAACAGCAAGGGGAACAGATCAATGAAATCCCCAGGGAATACCAAAAATAGACTTTGGGGCTAGGGCTTGGCACCCTATCAGACTTGACCATAAAACACTCCTAAAGGCCAAGAAACAGTCCTTGAACTAACTATAGGCTTTTCTTTATCTGACATCGGCTTTTTGTTGTTGTTGTTGTTGCTTTGTTTTCTTTTGTGGCTTTGATTTGCTGTGTCTTGTTTTTGTGCATGTTATTATCTCCACAGGTCTGCATAAATAAGACAGCCTGGATGAACAATCTGGAGGAGAAAACAATGGGACCGATGGTTCCAGGGGGACATGGGAGATGGGGAGGTGGGGGGAAAGGTAGTGGTGTTAACAAACCCAGGGACAAGGGAACAATAAGTGGTCCAAATCGGTGATGAGGAGGGTGTAGGAGTCCTGGTAGGTCATGATCAAGGGTAATGTAACCAAGAGGAATTACTGAAACCCAAATGAAGGCTGAGCATGATAGTTGGACAAAAGGAAAGTAAAAGGAAAAAGAGGAAAGAACTAGGAGGCAAAGGGAATTTATAGAGGTATAAATAAAGGCATGTAGATATGTAAATATATTTATATATGAGGATGGGGAAATAGTTCTATGAGCATATATGTAAAGGTTTAGTATTAAGGTAGCATATGGACATTGGGCCTCTACTCAAGTACTCCCTCAATGCAAGAATACTTTGTTCTATTAAACTGGCATTTCATGATGCTCACCTCCCTGATAC
>NW_022111300.1:38068982-38072947 GCF_000313985.2 Echinops telfairi
GGAGAGCAAATGTTTTGAGAATGATGAGGGCAATGAACGTACAAATGTGCTTTACACAATTGATGTATGTATGGATTATGATAAGAGTTGTATGAGCCCCTAATAAAATGATTTTAAAAAAAAAGAACCAGACCCCACT
Source organism: Echinops telfairi (assembly GCF_000313985.2). Classification (NCBI taxonomy): domain Eukaryota; kingdom Metazoa; phylum Chordata; class Mammalia; order Afrosoricida; family Tenrecidae; genus Echinops; species Echinops telfairi. Next base: position 38,069,122 of record NW_022111300.1, read on the forward strand.
TGATGGCACCCAGTGACAACAGATAGATATTGTATTACATATTTTTCATGTTGTTATTTTCAAATGTTCATTCCAAGATGTGCAAAGGTTGAGTTTATAAAAATACTGAGAATTAAAGGTAAACATTGACAAATGTGCTTGATACTAGTGATGTACGGGTTGTTATAAGAGCTGTAAGAGCCCCCAATAAAATGATTAATAAAATGGAGACATTTAACTTAGGACCTGACTTAAGACAGAGTCTTCAGGATACTTGCACAACCAGTGGCAGTTGATCAATATTTCCCTAAACATTTGCATAAAGCAATACTTACCCACCTTTGCCAAACACCTGTGTCTTAAATCCAGGATATCTTGAAGTCAGAATGCCATCTATCAAGTAGCCACCATTAAGATGTGCATGTGTGTTTAAATATACAGGCATATCTGTTTACGTTCACACACTTATTATAGGGATGCACACCTATGTCAAAAACTTTTGTAGGGTTTTGTTGGAATATGATCCCCTTCTCTCTCCAGAATCTTTTTCAGAGACCGAGACCGTCTTTGTGAAGATATTGGCACCCAGAAAGTGCTCCCCTCGTGTGTATCCTTACACTTCTCTGTTCCTTTAGTCCAGCCCTGAGGTGTTATTAGGGCTTATATTATAGGTGCTTCTCTCCTTCCTCTAACTATGGGCAACTTCAGAACAAGGGAAAATTTATGCTCTTTGTAGGTAAGCAGCTAACACAGCACCTGACTGTTCCTTGAAGGATTCCCCTGTTCAAAATCTGAAGTGGAAAAGAATTAAACGTGGGTCTTTAGAGGGATGCCTTCAAAATGCAGAAGAATGGACTGGAAGAATCCAACCAGAGGACAAAAGAAGAAGGAGGGGCTTCACCACAAAAGGAACAGGCTCTGCAATTTTGCCTTAAATTAATCCAATGTGTTACTGTTTCCTAAAATCTAGATTTCAGCCCCTGCTCCCAAGACAATTCTGACTCCTGGTGACCCTGTAGGCTAGAGTAAATCTGGTCCATTGGCTCTTTGAGGCCGATAAACTTTATGAGAGTAGAAAGCCTTTTCTTTCTCCCAAGGAGTGGCTTTGAACTATTGATCTTGTGGTTAGCAGCACAATGCATAACCCATGCACTGCACCACTGGGGTTCCTTTGTGTTGTTAGGAGCTCGTCAGTTCTGATTCACAGAGACGCTGGGTAGGACAGAATAAAACACAGCCCATCCCAGACCGTCCTCACAATCATTCTTAAGTGTGAGCTCCTTGTTGCAGCCACTGTGTCGATCCATCTTGACGAGGGCCTTCATCTATTTTGTTGTCCATCTACTTTACAAAGCCTCATGTCTTGCTCCAGGGACTGAACTCTCCTGAGAATGTGTCCAAAGCACGTGAGATGAAGTCTCACCAGCCTTGCTTCTAAGGAGCATTCAGGCTGTCCTCTTGCAAGACAAAATAACAAGACAGTCCCCGTTACTGTGTTTAGTCTTCACCAGCATCATAACGTGAATGCATGGATTTTTCTGAAGTCTTCCTTATTCAGTGTTCCACTTTCACAGGCATATGAGGCAGTTAAAGTACCATGGCCTGGGTCAGGTGCATCTTAGTCCTCAAAGCAACCTCCTTTGCATTTTAAAGAGATCTTGTACAGGCGATTTGCCCAATGCAATGTGTTGTGTGATCTCTTGACTACAGCTTCCATAATTGATTGTGGATCCAAGTAAGATGAACTTCTTTTTTTAAAATCATTTTATTAGGGGCACATACAACTCTTATCTCAATCCATACATACATCAATTGTGTAAAGCATATTTGTACATTCATTACCCTCATCGTTGTCAAAATATTTGGTCTCGACTTAAGCCCCTGGCATCAGTGTCTCATTTCCCCCCCTCCCTCCTCCCTTCCCCCTCCCTTATGAACCCTTGATAATTTATAAATTATTATTTTGTGATATATTACACTGTCTGACGTCTCCCTACACCCATGTTTCTGTTGTCCATCCCCTAGGGAGGAGGTTATATGTAGATCCTTGTAATCGGTAACCCCTCTTGATCCCACCCTCCCCCCACCCTCCAGGCATCACCAGCCTCACCACTGGTCCTGAAGGGATTACCTCCCTGGATTCCCTGTGTTTCCAGTTCCTATATGTACTGGATGTACCAGTGTACATCCCTGGTCTAGCCAGATTTGTAAGGTATAATTGGGGTCATGATAGTCGGGGGCACACTGCACCCTGACTTTCTCATCTCCTCCCCACGACCCTTCCATAAGGGGATGTCCAATTGACTACAGATGGGCTTTGGGTCTCCACTCAGCACTCCCTCTCATTCACAATGATATGATTTTTTTGTTCTGATGATGCCTGATACCTGATCCCTTTGATACCTCATGATCACACAGGTTGGTGTGCTTCCTCTATGTTGGCTTTGTTGCTTCGGAACTAGATGGCTGCTTGTTTATCTTTAAGCCTTTAAGACCCCAGATGCTATATCTTTTGATAGCCGGGCACCATCAGCTTTCTGCAAGGTGAACTTCTTGATAACTTCACTTTTTTCTCTATTAAGTCATGATTTTACCTATTGGTCCACTTGTGAGGATTTTGGTTCCCTTTACACTAGGTTGTAGTATATATGGAAGGCTGCAATCTTTGATTAGCGAGAGCTTCAAGTCCTCCTCATTGTCAGCAAGCAAGGTTAAACCATTTGCATATCATCCTTTATTGGTAAGCCTTCCTCTAAGGCTGATGCTGTGTTCTTCTGCATTATAGTTCATCTTCTATGATTATTTTCTTAGCATTCAGATGGAATCCATATGGTGAGAGTATACAACCCTGACACACCTTTCCTGATATTAAACCCTGTGATATTCTCTTGTTTTGTTCCCACTTGATCCACGTGCAGGTTTTGCATGAGCACAACGAAGTGGTCTGGATTGTCCATTCTTCTCCATGCTATCCATGCTTTGTTTTGATACAAACAGTCTAATGCCTTCAGTCAAGATCTATCTTAGATCAGCAATGATATCCCTTATTCCACATCCTCTTATGCACCTGTCCTGAGTTACTGGCCAAACCCTGTCAATGCACAGCTGTGATCATTGTTGAATTATCTTCAACAGCAAGACCAATGACTTCTTAGGCACAAGTGCATTTTTCATACAACCAAATGGTGACAAAGAGGAAGAAACTGTAGGTGGAATCGATGGTTTCAGTGATAGAAACAAAGATGGAGATTGTATGAAAGAATTTGGCAAGACCAACAACATCTTCATGACAAGTGCTTTTTGTCAACCACACAGGAATGGGTTATGCACATGAACTTCCCCAGGTGGAGCACACAGAAATGAAATGGACTATATCGTGGGAAGAGATGATGGAGTAGCTCCCTATCAGCAGCTAAAATATGGGTAGGGACCAACTGTGAACCAGACCATCCATTGCTCACGTTTAAATGCAAGTGAAAGTCAAAGAAAACTACACGTCCCTGAGAGCCAACACATGACCTGCAGGGTATCCCAGGGATCCTTAAAGTAGTTACATTTCATAAGTGATAATTAAATAACAAGAGCAATGAAACAGAGGAACAATTATCACTCATTTTTAATCACCATGTTGTTGAAGAAATTTGACTAATTTTCACACTCCAAAAGGAGACACATAAGGATAAAGCACAATTTTGTTTTCAGTGAAGGCATTCAGATTTTTCTGTGTTGTGTTTTCTTTTTTTTTTAATCATTTTATTAGGGGCTCATATAACTCTTATCACAATCCATACATACATCAATTGTGTAAAGCGCATTTGTACATTCATTGCCGTCATCATTCTCAAAA
>NW_022111300.1:38073580-38104584 GCF_000313985.2 Echinops telfairi
TTTGTTGCTTCTGAGCTAGATGGCTGCTTGTTTACCTTCAAGCATTTAAGACCCCAGACACTATATCTTTTGATAGCCGGGCACCGTCATCTTTCTTCACCACATTTGCTTATTCACCCGCTTTGTCTTCAGCGGTTATGTAGGGAAGGTAGAGGAGAAAGGAAGTGGTGTTAACAAACCCAGGGACAAGGGAACAACAAGTGATCCAAATTGGTGGTGAGGTAGGTGTGGGAGGCCTGGTAGGGCATGAGCAAGGGGGGGGGATGTAACAAAGAGGAATTGCTGAAACCCTGGTGGGGACTGAGCATGCTAGTGGGACATGAGGAAAATCAAGGGAAATAGAGGAAAGAGCTGGGAGGCAAAGGGCATTTATAGAAGTCTAGATAAAGACATGTACATAAAATATATATTTATATGAGGATGGGGAAAAATATCTATGTGCCTATATTTATAGGTTTAGTATTAAGGTAGCAGAAGGACATTGGGCCTCCATGAGTACTCCCTCAATGCAAGAATACTTTCTTCTATTAAATTGACATTCTATGATGTGTTTGTTTTCTTGTTGGACTCTTGAAAACTTCATTGCACTATAGTGTTTAGTATGGTCTGATATTTAGTTTGCGCTTAACATGGTCTCTTCTGACGGGGAACATACACCCTTGTTCTGGCCATGGGGCTTAAAGATAAGGAGAGAGGATATTGAAGTGAGTTGTAGAGATGAGAATCATGTCCTTTTACAGCTTTATGAACTAATACTAGAGGTTCAGTGTGACAGTTTTATTGTTTTTCTTGATTTGCTTTAAAGAAGTGAAGGGCACTTTTGGGGCTTCGTGTTGGATGAACCTCCACTTATCAAGCAACCCCTTTTAAACCACTTACTGACTTTGCAATTTCCATCTTGATTGGACAAGAGCCTTGAAATCTATTGTAGCAACGACACAAACCATTGCTGTGTCCAGAGCTGAAAACACAATCAAAAGGGTTCTCCTGTCTCCAATCTGGAGGAGGCAGCAAATCATGATTAGAGATGGTGAAATGGAGTCAAGTGGAAGTCAAAGAAGTTATAGTCAATTTGGACACCATTCCTCTTCTCTAAAATGTCTGCAGTGGGGATTTGAGGACAGTAAGTATTCTGATGGGGCGAAAAGGTAGGCCATGTGGACAGCGCTGGAAAGGACTCTGCGCAGAATGTCTGTGATATTTCTGATCTTCCTCCTTGTGTTAGTTTGGGGTTCCTCACAGTCGATTCTGATGTAAGTTATTCAAGTGCAACAATGTCAGGAGAGGAACTCGTGTGATACATGAAAGGAAGGCAACCAGACAGGCTGGGGAGGCAGTCAAGGTGGGTGGGGCTCATTAAGAGAAATAACACACTGGCATAGGGCTCTTTCATTTCCTGCGAAAACTCTACCCAATAAAGCAAACTTTATGCCTCAAAAGTATGCAGGTTAAGGGGTGAGAGATTGAGTGTCCCCACACTAGTTAGCCCTTCGTTAGCGCTGCCTGTGGGGGGTACACTAATTCCCATGGTCATTCTGGGTCAAGTGTTTGTGTGCCAAATGTGTTCTTGCCATCTGAAGGCAGCCCTCTGATGGTGCTGTAGAAGATGATCATTTGAAGTTAGGCCAACTGGGCCCATCCTGGTAAGCACCCTAAGGGGACATGGGCAAAGCTCCTCCCATGGATTGGATAGCTTCTCAGATTGTACTTGGAAATGAAAGTATTACAAAACTGTAAGAAGCTATGGCAGTAGAGAACCAAGTCAAACCAAAGGGCCTGCAGGTCTGCATGAATCATGCTCCAAGGAAAAGCCATCATCTTTATTAACGCAGAGACAAAGCACCAACAGTCACTGGAAACAAAGGAGGACGTGCCCTTGCCAATCAGATTCATCTCCACCATGTCTTAGTTACCTACTGCTGCGATGACAAAAATACAGAAAATGGGTGGCACTAGCAAACACATTTATTTTCTCACAATGTACTAGTCTAGAAGTCCAAATTTGGGGTAATGGCTCTGGGGGGAAGCCTTTCTCTCTATCACCTGGGGAGGAAAGTCCTTCCAGACCTGGATGAGCTTCCTGTGGGTAGGCATCTCTGCCCTCCCATCTCTATCTCTAGCTTGCTTGTTTCGTATCTATTCTTTCTCAGAGGAGAATGAATTAAATGAATCTTTGCTTGATTATCCTAATAAAGAGACAACCCATTCTTAAAGGGGTATAATCATAGGCACAGAGCTTAGGATTTAGAATGTGTATTTTGGGGGATATAATTCAATCCATAACATTACCCTTTCTGCCTCCCCTAGTTGATGTTCCTGCCACATGTAAAACATATTTATCCCATCAAAGGCCCCAAATCTTATATAAACTCTAAGTCCAAAATCTCATCTTCTGAAGCATCTAAATCAGCTATAAATGAGATTTTAGGCATATTCGATCCTGGAGGGGAAGCCTTCTTCATCTGTGAATCTGTGAGATCTAGAATACAAATAATTCCTTATTTTCGAGTACAATAGTGGGATAGTCACAGGTAGCTATTTACATTAAAATGGGAAAAGTTGGAGGGAAAGGAAGAATAACGGGCCCCATCAAGTCTGAAACTCAGCTGAACAATTTACAGTAATGCTCGAGGCTTGAAATTAATCCTCTGTTCTTTGAAACCATCTGAGGAAGAGCCTCGTCCTCTAGCATCTGGCTGGTAGCCATGTTCTCTGGATTGTGGGTGGAGGCCCCTTAGTCCTGGGCTTCCTCTTCCTCTTCCAGACACACCAGCACAGCCACTGTGCTTCCGGGGACAGCAGCTCTGCTTCCTCAGTCGTGGGTAGTCCCATCCACTTGTGCATCTGAATGACGACTCCCCACTCAACTCCAGTAGGGCTCATTGTTCCACTTCTTGGCTATGACAGCCCCACCTCCTCAGCTCCAGGCAGCTGTCCATATCTGACACAGCCCCATACGTTGGGATGAAGTAGGCAAAGATCTAGCTCTTTGGAACCTAGGAGTCTGTGTCCCAAGCCTTTCAGATCCAGCCTTCCCATACTCTTTCCAACCCTCTGCACTGCTTTCTGTTCTTGGGGGATAAAGCATTTAGGTTCTGTTTCCTGAAAGAACTTGAAGAAGGAGACAGCTTTCTTTCATTTGTCCTTTCTCTGTTCTCTTCAGTGTGAACGGGTAGCTTTCCTGCTGTGGTAGTTGGTTCGATCCCTCAGTCCCAGACTTCATTCATCTAACTAAACACTGTTTGTCTTCATCTTTGGTCAGAATGCCGGAGCATGGGTCTTCAGTTTGGTACAATGGAATTTTCCAAATCTTTTGGTCTGTACAACAGAATTTTCCCACTTTTTAAGTTTTATTTTATTTTTGTACAGTTCACTTTTAAGTCCATTTCTTTCTTTCTTTCTTTTTGCATTTTACTAGAAGCAGCAAGCAGAAATCATGTGATTCCTTTGAGATCTTGCTTAGAAATCTCAACCCGTTCTTCTGCCAAGGATCTAAATGTGATTCATACAAGTTCTTTGTCATTACATATTCATCATTTTCTTTGAAAGCCTCACCAGAAGCATAGTTAATGTTCATATTTCCAGCAGTATTCTGTTGCTGGCACATACGTACACTCTAAGGCAATCGCTCTCCTCCTTTCCGAGCCCTTTGATGTTCATTTGTCTACCAACAATCTCTTCCAAACAATTTAGGCTTTTATTAGTCGGCCCTTTAAAACTTTTTCAGCCTCTACCTATTACTCCCTCCCAAACATGGCCAAATTGTGAATATTTGTTCGAGCATCAGCCCATTCATTCAGTCTAAATCCTGTCCTAGTTATCTGCACTACTATGGCAGACACACCAACCACAGTGGATGACTTTAATAAACAAAATGCATTTGCTCACCGTTTCAGGGGCTAGCAATCTTGATTCTGGGTGCTGGTTCTGCAGGGAGGCCTTTCTATGTCGTTTCTGGGGAAAGTCCTTGTCTCTGGTGAGCGCCTGTGTCTGAGTAATCCTCGTGTGGCGTGGCATGTCCCTTCTTTCCTCCCCGATTCTAGCTTGTTTGTTCAGTCTCCATATCTCAGAACTGGTTGACGTAAGATACAGCCAACATGCATCCTGCCACGTTATCATGCCAAAGACAATCTATTTCTCAATAAGATTATAACCACAGGCATAGAGGTTAGGATTTACACACATATTTTTTGAAGATCCAATTCAAGTCATAAAGATCAGTCATCTGGAGTCAATGAGGGAATATATGACTAATATTTTGATGATGACATATAAGCAAAATAGAAGGCATATGAGGCCTTTAACAACACTACTTAATTGCTGTTTCAATTTCAGAATTTCCCTAATTTCAAAATTCTTTATGGATGAGAGAGTTCAATATCTTCATTAATATACCCATCAAGATAAAAACATCCCTAACTGGGACCAACTTCCTTCTTCATTAAGACTGCCTCAATTGTTCTTGCTGACCTTGTTTTTCTTTCAAATTCCATAGTGGTTTTCTGTATCTTGGGCTCTGGGGTCTTGTCAAACATTTCATACAGACACATTCTGCCCCTTCCGTCCCCAACAGCCACCTCAATAGTGTGGTATGTTTGGGACAGCAAGACCAGATGATCTGCTATTTTGAGTTCCCCTCAAGGACTTTCTCAGGGAAGAACAAGACCATTTCTGTGCAGTACCTGGCAGATGTTTACCCTACAAAGCTAAGCATCTCCGACTCAAAACTGTAAGGTCCATTACTTGTTCATATTGGCACTGTCTCAAACCAGCTTAAACCAGCCTTCCTGTCTTGTCATTTTTATTAACTCTGAAGGAACGGATTAGGACACTGAGGCACAAAACAAAGTTCTTAGCCTTTGGTACAAGTATAGTTCTCTTCACGTGTTTGTACCTTTTAACCAATTAGTTGAATGTTTTCAGTGACTCCATTGGTCTGTGGATATTTGAAGCATTAACATAATTATCTATTTCAACATATTGTATTTACCACCTGCTGTGGATAAAACATCGAAATGATCACTAGTAGTTCATTAATAACACTAGTCTCTCATTAACGGTGTTGACCCAATTACACGTTGTGTATCCCAGAGACAAATAACTGTAATTGCAATCCAAAAGTGATTTCATAAATGTGAAGATTCTCTCCTTTTTTTGGAAATGCAAAGCTGAAAACATTATTTGAATTTTCCACATAAATACAGGTTAAAATGAAGCAGAATAATTCAACCATATAAAATAAAAATTCAATCTAAAGAGAGGCCATTTGGAATCAATTGGTACAGGTCACATTTTTGCTTTGAAGGATCAAAACACTTACAGGGTTGGGCACAGAAATTAAACAAGTTAGCAACAATGAGAGCCAGACATCTGGTAAGTGACATTTACCCAGGCTATCAGCAGGTAGCGATTTTCTTTGGGGACTATTCAGCGTATTGTCTGTTGCCTGGACAATGGGAGTCTGATGAATCGTTGATATAATCTGCCTGGAGGTTTGAAAGCTCCATTGAAGAGATGGAAAGCCAGTGAGATCAGTGTAGGGGAAAAAATTATCATGTGTACATATGTATGTAGACATAAATAACCCTGCCGCCACCCATCAGGTGGAAGCGATGTGTATAAATAGAAGCAAACGTAGTGTGATATATTTACAGAGCTGGGGATGTTCTTGTATTGAGACAATTACTGTGACACAAAATTCGGCAAAGCTAGCCCACAGAACTGGGCAGAGACGGCTCAGAGAAAGGAAAGCTGTGCTCAAGTCGAGATAGGAAAAGGCTGAGGCATCTCTTCGATACTCTGTGGGTCCTCCACAGCCTTCTTTCTGTTTCCCGACAAAACCCCACGAAGGAATGGGAAAGTTTGGGAGGAGGAGGGGAGCAAAGGAAGGAAAACAGCACAGGGGAGGAAGAAACGGGTATTTCCCCCCAGAAAACCAGCTTCCAGGATTTCTGAGAAAGTTTCAGTTCAACCGATGCTCATGGTCCTGGAGGGGATTGTTCTCATTCTGTTACTCCTGTGGCAACGTTCCAGATAAAACGCCCCACGAACCATGTCAGGCATTAAAACAACCATGCACATACCATGTGCTGAAGATCTCCCAAGCACTGCTTTCGATGCTGGAGGAGGGCCTGGAATGATCAAGGTGATTTGGAATCTCCCTTTCAGGAAGATAAGTCTCTTATATGTAAAATGTATCAACCAGAAGATATCCTTGGTGAATACCATAGTAGAGAAGCTGAGGTCCAGGACCAATCTGAAAGATTACAAGCACATGAAAGACAGCACTGGAAGATCCGAATTCTGGCCCGGACAGCCACAGCAAACCAACACAATAAGCCAACCTGTTGCCCTGGTGTTGATTCTGACTCTTGGTATTCCCGACACGTAACAGAGTAGAACTTCTCCAAAGGATTATGACAATCATTTCATGAAAGCAGCTCAATCGGCCTTGCTTCCATGGCAACCGGGGGGATTTGAACTGCCAACCTTGAGGTTAGTAGTTCAGTGTGAACTCCATTTGCATCACTCATGGGCTTTCGATACCTACAAACTAAATGAACTAGAGAAAAATACCCAAACCGGTCACCAGCAAATTGATTCCCACTCATAGGAAACCCGGCTGTGTCCGTGTAGGCCTGTGTTCCACAGGGCTGTCAATCGGTGGAAGTAGCTACTTCTGGAAGTAGCTCACCAGCTAGATTCTCTCTCTTTTTGTTTTGTTTTGAAGATGTAAGGCAGTTGTGAGAATCCAACATGCAGCGTGTATGACAGGTGCTTTTAAAATGGCAGCACACCACTGGAAGTGTTAATGGCCCGAGGGAGGAGGGGTGGAAGAGCGAGGATGGATTCTGGCCCAGGACCCACTCTGGGCATGCCGTGAAACACTGCAGCACTGTCAGCCCAGAAAGTGCTGAGTTTGGGAGTTAATCTCATCCCGTGGATCAATTGTCATTGACTTCTGTCACACAGATGTTGCCCTTTCTGCCGGAGCCTTCACTGGACAGCCACGGGTAAATAACATGGTTTCTTTACATGTAAGATGTTAAGGAAAGTATTTCTTTTTAAAAAAATCATTTTATTGGGGGCTTGTACAACACTTATCACAATCCATCCATCCATTGTGTCAAGCACATTTGTACATTTGTTGCCATCATCATTCTCAAAACATTTGCTTTCTACTTGGAAAATAGTTCTTTGTTCAGTGTGATTAGCTTGTTTTCATTGCTGTCTTGGATGAGCGTCATTCAAGTTCTCTCATTGGCTTACTCTTGCAGCATCTTCAATGTCTTTGTAGAAGTTGCGGTAAGGGTAAGCACGTGGCCATTTTGCAGTTTTGAACATGTGTCATGTATTAGCTTATTTCTGCTTTACAACGAGCCTCAGGCAGAGAAGGTAGGATGGGCAGTGTTTTGTACATTTCACCTCCGAAGCAAAAGGAAATTTGCAAAGTGTTTCAAGGCTTGCTGGCGGCGAAGCAGACAAAACAGTTACGGTTGTCTGATTCACAATTTTCATCATGCTATTCTTTCTCTTCCAGAACTGCTTTTTCTTCTGCGTTCTCGGAAGTCAGCACATATCTGGATATTTTCATCCTCAGAAGAAAGAGCCGGAGAAGTTTGACGTCTCACGTAAGTCCGTTCTTCATACCACTATCTTGGCTGTATTATGCTCTTTCCACTGGAGGCATTTTTCCTGATGTGAGGTTTATGAACACACACCCAGGCATGTTCATGGTCAACAGAGAAACACAAAAGTAAAAACAAACAGCTGACATTGAGGTGATCCTGCCTCACGGGGACCCTATCGATAGCATCTAACAAACTCCCTCCATCGGAGCACCGCCGCAGTGCGTTGCACGCCTTCCATGGGAAGCACATCTCTTTTCCCAAAGTGAAGTTTGGTTTCAGTTTGGTTTCTCAGGGTTCAAAACTGATTCCACACTGAACTGCACTTTCTAGGCAAACCAAGACAAAGCTTCTCTCTCGAGCAGATACCAAGGGCTCAAGTAGACGATGTTTTGGAACTGATGATAGCAACACATGTAAAAATATGCTGGATACAATTGATGTATGGAATGTTATAAGAGCTATAAGTGTCCCCAATGAAATGATTTAAAATGAACAAAACAAAAGCAAAATTTCTCTCTAAGGTCCTTCATATGTTGGTTTGAATAGCATGACGAGACTGTGTATTTTATGCCATTGGATGAACCATATGTCTCTTCTCTCTCCCTCTCTCTTACACACACACACACACACACACACACACCCATAAATGGGCCTCTCAGTCTGTCAACTGGGCGGTGATGCCTTCCTTCCTTCTCATTTCTTGGAATTCTAAGGTATCACAGAGCCCTGAATATAGGATGAAAGGTTCTTTCTTTATAGTTGGGGTTTTGAACTCAAAGTCAGATCTCCTGATTTATTTCTTGAAGTCTATCCAAAACAATATTGTAATGAGTGGCTTCTTAATATACAAGCATACAGTTTAAATATTTTACAGATATATTGGGATGACAATCAGAGAGAACATTGGAAAAACAGAGCAAAATCATTCGAGAGCATCAACATTGGGTTTTCCCCTTAATGGATCTCAAAATTCAACCACAGAATGTTGTTTCCATCACACACAGTGTGACTTAACAATATGAAATGCAAAAGCATGCTTTTTAGGATAAACCCCAAACATTGTAATTTAGAAATTAAATTTTCTTGGCGGATCTTAGATTGCCTTCAGTAGAAAGAGCGGCTGACTCCATTGTGCCACTAGTTTTCAGTTTTTAGAAAACCAAATCAGGATTCCAGAATGGCAAGTGTGGGAAGTCAAGAAGTTATGTACATGTGTTTGTGTGAAGGCTGTAGCGTCAAGGGTCTTTTACATCTGTGCACCATGCTATTTGGCAAAAAGTCTCACTTGATAATGTTACCTTGACAAGAAAAAGCTAGGCAACAAACTAGTATGCACGTGTGAAGAAGGATGGTGATAGTTGGGTTGTTTAGTCAAAAGAAAAGGAAAAGGTAGCTGTAACATTTGCTTACCTACCATCTTGAAACTCATCGTAAGTACCAGCATCCTCATTTTTCAATATCTCCTACCTTTCCCAGCTCTAAGTCTTTGTGATTCTGGGGCAGTTAACCAAGTTAATATGACCCAGGCTTAGTCAATGGGAAACTGTCAAAGACTTATAGAATTACCAGAAAATAGCCACCCTCCCCTCTTTCTCTCAACATGCATACACACATACTACACACACACTCACACACACATACTACACACACACACACACACACACACACACACACTCCAGCGATAAGGACAAGAGTAAGTGGAGCCACTACATAGCTTAGTCAGTCTTTGGTTAAAGCCACCAGAGGACAAAAATGTAAGAGATGGAGAAAGGCCAACTGAGTCCTGAGAGCTTGGCCCATGCCCACTAAAGAAAGATTTATATAGAGAAGGGGGTACCCCCGCCCCCAAACTGGAAAATGCTCAACTGTGTGGAGCTTTCATAGTACACATTTTCCCCAGTAGGTGAGCATCAAGCAACTCATTCTGAGTTAGTGCGCACAGTGGTGTCACATGGGAAGGATCTCTTTGGTCACAGTGAATTTTTTGTGTGTAAGTAGTCTCGCTTGAACCTCACTTATTGTGATGGCTGATTTAAGAGAACAGTGTGCAGCTGTGAAATTTTGGCTCCTGCTTGGGAAAGATGCCGCAGAAACTATTGTGATATTAAACACAGCTTACAAGGAAAGTGCTATAGGAAAACTCAAGTGTGCCAGTGGTGTCCTCGTTTCAAAAAAGGTTAAATGTCGATTGATGACATACATCATTCTGGACATCTGTCAATTTCCTGAGCAGATGAAAATGTCAACTTGTAGTACATTTGGAGTTCGTCCCACCAGGTCAGACTGTTAAATCAAGCTTTCTAGTTAGAGGTCCTGAAAAGAAAGTGTAACTGTGTGGCAACAAAGGCCTGACTTGTGGCAGACGGGGGACTGGTTTTGCCACCACCACAACACACCAGCTCACGCAATCATCTCAGTGTGCCAGAAATGGCAAAAGCAGCATGCGCTCTTGCCTCATGCACCTGACTTACATGACCTCGCTTCATGCGACTTGGAGCATGAATGAATGAAGAGGGCATGCAGAGGGACATGAAAGGACAGCTATATCTTGATGTAGAAGATGTGAAGTAAAAAACGAGGGGTGGGGGTGCTGTCAGCCATCCAAAGAGATGAGTTTGAAAAAATGTTTCCAAGAATGGAATCACAGATTTGACAAATGTATTAAGTATAATGGAGAGTACTTTGAGGGTGATCAGGTTGTTTTGTAAAAAAAACCTTAAACACATAGCTTTGAAAAACGATTCTGTTTTTTTTTTGGGGGGGGTACCCCTCGTATACTCAGAAAGAGGGTCTCCTCCTTTTGGTGGGTGCCAAGCTTGGCAAACAAATGGCAATTTGGTGCAAAAGAAAAGAGGCTGATTCCTTTGGGTGGATGCAGCACAGTCCCAAGTGCCTGATTTTGAAGGTGGAAAATGAGCTGAGATGTGTGTGGTGTGCACTAAGTGTCTCACCGCATATACTTGGTGTCTGTGTTACGTAGTGTGTTTATGTAGTATGTTGCCATTTCTTGTATCCCTGCATGCAGCCATTCCTGCCTTCACCATATCCCTGGACTTTGCCATTACTCAAGCCAGTATTTTCCCTTTCTGTTCAAAGTAGTCGAAGCCACTTACAATCAAACTAGTCTTGCAATTGGCAAATGGAAGTGCAATGCGGCAAGTGTCCAAACCCAGCCTGTATACTCGGTTGAATCAAGATGGGGCTTGGGATGGAACATTTTCAGCCTCCGAAATGGAAATGGTTAAACTATGGTTTATGGAATCTTGGAACTCAGCCAATGGTCTCTAATAAGGCTTCTACTTTAGAGCTTTAGCTGAAATTGGTCTGTGGTTTTAATTTTGTTTTGCTTTCTAAAGTTTTGATGGAAAGGTTATGCTTAGTTTGCAAAATGAATTGAGATGAATTTCAATTGAAGTGGAATCATCTCAGACTTAAATATGTGATCAAACTTACTGAGACAATGGTCTGTGACTAATCTTTATTGAAATAATTCTTTGGAAACAATTTATTTCTTCAGTAGTCCTTACTCGACTCCGTTTCTCTACCTATTATTAAGCAGAGTTGGCTGGTTTATATTTTTCTGCATTAAAAAAACATTTTTGTTATTGTGTTTATATATTTACACATTTATTGCTTTCTTGATTTTTAATGGGATGTTTTATGGCAATTTGGTGAAAGTTTAGCGAGCAAATTAATTTTCCATTCACCAATTCACACGCATTTTGTTTCACTCACTACTTGCAGCCCCCTCAAAGTAACAACACTTCCTCTCTGGGTTCCCTATTTCCATTTGCCTAACCTTTCCGCCTTCTGGCCTTTGTTTTTGGGAGAACACTGCCTTTTTGGTCTCCTTTGGCTGATTGTTCTGAGAAGCATGTTCCTCTCAGGTATTAGTATTCATTTTAGAGGCCTGTTGATTAGATGTGAAAGACCTCCTCCAGCAATGGGTTTCATTTCTGCTTTGAAGGGTTCCTCTAGCCCTACTCTTGGAGGTTCCACCTGTCTCTATTGGGCCAATCAGCCTGGCTTAGTTTTTATTATATTGAACTTTATTCTACGGTTGTCACCCATTCTGTCCAGTACCTTCTCTGGTGATCGCGATGGGAGGAGACAGCTGTAGTAGGCAGGTGCCATCTAGTGCTTGTGGTCGTTGACTCGTGCAGATGGGAGTTGGTGTGATCCACTTGTCTTTGAATGAATTGTTGACTTGGATCTTTGATTTTATTATCTCTTCTTTGCTCTCTAGGAGCAGAGGGTGGTAGTTCTATTTTTGATGGCTGTTTGGAATATTTTAAGACCCCAGTTATTACTCACCAAAGTGGAATGTAGAACACTGTCTTTTGAACTATGTTATGGCAGCGAGATGTCTCCTGAACGTAAAGGCTACACCATCAAATCTAGGGACTCAGACCTTCAAGGTGTGCCTGTTTATGGCTAAGAAGTTTGCATGGCATGTCCCTTACTTGTTCTACTATATATGTAGGTGCATCTGGAGCACATCCAAACAGATATGTACAAATATCCTTGGCCAAACTTTTAAATACACGCATGACCTATACACCATTGCACACCTGCTCAATTCATAAGTCTACCTAGGTAGCTACTCCTAAGTTATTGTTTGTTATGACTGCTATTGTAGGATTGTGCATGTAACGTATTTGCCATTGCTGCATATTGCTTTTACGTCTTTCCTCTTGTCTTCTTTTGTCTCGGTCATGTCTTGCCAATCTCCTCCTTGTTTTACATTGCCTTTCCTTTCATCCAAACAAATACAGATGTAATATTTATCAATTTTTGCCTCTTTCTCTCCCTCTGATCCCTGGTAATCATCAAACCATGCTTCTTTCTGTGCATAAAACTTTCCTTGACTTTTCAGAACAGTAGTTTCATGCATGACTTGTCCTTTTGCAATTGGCTCATTACAGCCAGTCTAAAGGCCTTCAGGTTCGTTCAGGTTGTGAGATGCTTTGCTAATCATCGTTATTCTTTTATGTTGTTCAGTAGAGCATTGTGCTTATACACCGTAGTTAGTTTATTTAGTCACCCACTGATGGGCACTTGGGTTTTTCCCACCTTCTCCTCTTGCGAATCCCAGTGGATATGGATGTTGTAAAAACTGTGTAAGGCAGTGTCTGTCCTCCTTTAACTTCAAAAGGATGGAAGGGGGGGTGGGGAATTAGCATCTTCAGCATCCACTACCCAAGGTTAATTCCTTCAAGACAGGGGAAGACATGCCTCCACCTTCTAACCTTTTTACCAATTCCGACACCAACCTTTCCTTCCACCGTACTTTCTACGTCTCTGTTGGGTTCAATCGTTCATTGTAATGACCACACAGAACTCACAGACAATACTCACAAGTACGGAGCTTATTAGGGACGTTACTACTTACAATTCTGGTTCAGAAACACTCAGGCTGCAGTTCTTCAGTCAAGACAGTGGTCCTCTCAGTCATTCCCATAGACATGCTTCTCTCTGGCTTTCAGCTCCCCATTCATATAGGAGGAGCTCTTGGCCTCTTTCCTGCTTGGCTAAGTGTGGCAAACTTTAAAAAAAAATCATTTTGTTGTAGCAAACTTTAGATCACTGACATTCCATGCCCAGCGGCACATGGCTCTGCCAGGAAGCCTCTGCCCGACGCGCTCACCTCTCACTCCTGGCTTGGCAGACCTAGCTCCCCTTGAGGCAGTGCCTCAAGACCCCCGCTCCTCCAGCAAGTTTCCTGGCCATGGCTCTCAGCTTTCACACACGCTGTGTGGGGAAGCCCACCTCTCTGTCACCTGCCATTCTGCTGGTTAAAAGCTGCCTTTGCTGCTACTTTGGGGCAGCTGCTTCTTGCTGTGTCTGGTGTCAAAGTCCTGTTTCTCCTAGATTGAGGGGATTCAGTTGAGGGATCTTGGATCCAAATGATGTGCTTCACACCTGGCTTTTTTTCCTGGATTGGAGAGAGATACTGCTTTCCATTTCTGGAATGGCTGCACGCTCCGTACACATTATTTTGCTGATCCCACCCCACGAGTGGACCATACCCTTTATTTACATTACTGGCAAACTATACGATCCCCTTAGGGAGCCACATGCACCTCGAATTTGCATAAGCCATCCAGTGATTTTTCAGAAGCCCTGGTATCTCCGTCAGGTAAGCATTAGACTGCTAACCACGAGATTGGCACTTCAAAAGCACCAGTTGCTCTAAGAGAGCAAAGTGAGGCTTTCTGCTCCTATAAAGAAGTTTGGGTCACTATGAAACAGAATCAACACAATGGCAGTTTTTTGTTTGTTTGTTTGTTTTTAAATTTAGTCCTTTGGTGGAAGTTAGAAGGACTATGGCTAGAAGAGCCATAGCAAGTAATTCACTGTACTGCAGGCATGCTTATGTCTATCTATGTCACAGTTCTTATCTTATATATATATTATATTAGATATATATATATTATATTAGATAATCTCATATGAGATTATTGGATCACATGGTATTTTTATTTCCAACATTTCATAGAAAAATTGTCGTACAGTGGTTGTGCCATTTTACAATCTCACTAGCAGTGTATGAGATTTCTAATTTCCCTACCTACCGGGCAGGATTTGTCATTTTCTCTGTGTTTTTATTCTATCTTATTTAAAATCATTGTTATTGCCAGGGTAAGATGCTATCTCATTGTTTTGATTGCATCTCTCGAATGGCTAGTGATTCTGAGGATCGTTTGATATACTTACTGTTCCCGTGATGATCTCCTTTGGTGACATGTTTACTCCAGACCTTCGCTCATTTAAAAATGGAATCGTTTGTTTTGTTGTGGAGCTGTTGACTTTTCAAGAAAGTTTAGAGATTAGTCCCTTGTCATATATGCCATTGCCAGCCTGTTCTCCCAGGCTGTAGGTTTTCTCTTTTAGAATCATCTTCTGATGCAGATAAGTGTTTACTTTTTAGAAAGTTCCAGTTTTCTAAGTTACCTTCTTTTTTTTTTGCACATTTTTAATTATATTGGATAGACTATTTGTGACAAAACTTAGATCCCCCATTTGCTTCTATTTTGACTTTGGTAAACTTTACATTTTACATATAGGTCTTTGGCCCGTATTGAGTTAGTTTTTGTATATGATGTGTGATATGAATCCTGGTTTATTTTTCTGAAAATGGATATCCAGTTTTGTCAGTACCATTTGTTAGACTATCTCTTCCTTAATTCAATGGATTTCATTCCTTTGACAGAGCTTAGCTGTCCCAAAATAAATGGATTTGCCTCTGGGTTCTAATATCTGTTCCATTGTTTTACTTGTCTATCTTTGTACCTGAAGCAGGCTACTTTGACTAGTGTGGTTGTATAGTAGGTTCTATTTATTGTTGTGATATTCCTAGATTCCTGATTAATTTTATTTTTTAGCTCATAATGAAAACATTTAAGGCAATGGATTCTTGCTGAATAGAGCTTTTGCCTTTTTTTTTTTTAATTTTACTTGCGGCTTTCCCAATGTCTGTTCTTTTAAAGAGGCTACAAGTGTAACTTAGATTTCATTTTTCCAGCCAGATGTGAGTTAGAATTATGTGCTTGTGGTGTGTATGTACATTTCCATGCATGTGCTTTCCGTGTCACAGTGCTTGTTTTTGTTTACCTTTCGTATTATACAATCAATACGTCATGCTCATGACCTATACTGATTCCAATGTATAAAATGAAGTTGGGGATTTTAGTGACTTCAAATGTTTTAAGGAAACCCAGAAGCTGATTACTTAATTTCTAGAGTTGATTTTTAAAGGAGAGATTTCACCAAATTTTATAGATGAAATCTGTCCACCCAATATTTTCAGTTTTCCCCAATTTCTTCCTAGGTTTCCTCTCCAACTTCCAATCTCATCACAATCAGTACTAAATCCCACAGTGGGCAACTTGAACACTCGTGAGTGAAGACCCAGGACAGTCTTGAGCTTTGCCTTTCAGGTGGTTTGTCATCGAGTTTTGCTTGTCATGCTCTGTAACCCCTTTAACTACTGAAGGCGAGTATACACGTGGCCAGTGCCTTTTCCTGGGGGCTTGTGGACGTGGATTAACGCGTTGACTCAGTTCCGGCGATGTTTGGAAGCGATATGTCTGCCACTCTCAGTGTCACGTAGTGTAAACAGATCCCACTAGTGAAAAGGTTAAAAAGAGCATTCTGGGTTGTGCTGTTATGAATCATACCTAGCGGCAGTGCTAATTAACATCTTTAGAGGGAAGCCATTACGATTGTGCAACATGTTTGTCAGCTGTCCAACATTTTGCGTTATTACTTACTTTGTTATATTTTCTGGTCACAACATGAGAGGTAAGTGTAAACTAGTAGGAGGAAAACGCTGGCAAGTTTCAGGTAAAAAAGAATAATTTGAGTTTTATAAATACATTAAATAAAATAAATGTTTAAATAAAAGCAATTATATAGTGTTTTAATTCTCATATCCATATTCCTGAATCCTCACTTCGAAATATAAATTTAACAAAATTTGTAAATGTGATGTGGCCCACGTGAATCTTGCCTGTTGCACCAAATGGCCCGCATTTTAATTGAATTTGACACCCCTGGTTTAGATCATCAAGGTTTGCCTCCTTTGTTCAGGAGGAGGGGCTACCCTCCTCCTGAGCACATAGTTTGCTATCACCTTAATACAATCAAAGGTGTGCTATCAAGGATGGAGAAGCAAGGGTTGGTAGTCTATCAGCTAGTAGTTTCTGCCCACTCCCTGGTCTAGCATGCATAATAAATAAAGAATAGATAGTATTCTAAAGCTGGATTACTCAGAGAAGGAAGAGATTTTATTCAGGCAAAAGGAAAAAGAAATAGAAATAGATTTTTTGGTATACAAAAACTGTAGATGTGTTTTGATGTATTAAAGAAGCCTA
Organism: Echinops telfairi; assembly: GCF_000313985.2. NCBI lineage: Eukaryota > Metazoa > Chordata > Mammalia > Afrosoricida > Tenrecidae > Echinops > Echinops telfairi. Next base: position 38,090,088 of record NW_022111300.1, read on the forward strand.
TATTCGAGTCTTTCAGGCAGAGACCACATGAAGTAAAAACCATTGATTTTGCTTAGAAAATTGCATGGCAGGACTGGGTGAAATGCTAAAATTGGGGTGTTCCACTGGGTACCCCAACCCTATCCGGGATTGTAAATTTGAAAAGAAGCTTTGATTCTGTAGGAAGGTTCTGTGGGGCTGCGAGTGACACAGAATCCAGCTATACTTAGCATCAGAATCTCTGATGAGGGGAAAAGTTGTGAAATTGTTTCAACACACAGTAGTAAGTAAGCACAAGTAGCTCTGTGCTTAGCCTGCTTCTTGGCTGATTCAACCTGGAGGTCTCGTGCCACAAACTGAAGAGAGCAGCTCAATCACCGTGCCATGAATGCCAGCTGTGACTAGGAGCTGGCTCAGCCTCTCAAGTCCCTTGCACTGGCTCTGCCAGCCTCCGTGCCAGTAGCCACCCCACCTCTGCTGGACAAGAACATTTATAGGATTAGTATTAAGGTAGCAGAAGGACATTGAGCCTCTACTCAAGTACTCCCTCAATGCAAGAATACTTTCTTCTATTAAATTATTCATCACTATTTAAAAAAAATATTTTATTAGGGGCTCATACAACTGTTATCCCAATCCATACAAACATCAATTGTGTAAAGCGCATTCATACATCATTTCTCAAAACATTTTCTCTCCACTTAAACCCCCAACATTAGGTCCTCATTTTTCCCCTCCCTCCCCACTCCCCCCTCCCTCATGCACCCTTGATAGTTTATAAATGGGTATTTTGTCATATCTTGCCCTGTCCGACGTCTCCCTTCACCCACTTTTCGGTTGTCTGTCCCCCAGGGAGGAGGTCACACACTGTTCCATGTAATCGGTTCCCTCTTTCCTACCCATTCTCCCTTTACCCTCCCTGTTTTGCCACTCACACCACTGGTCCTATAGGGCTCATCTGCCCTGGATTCCCTGTATTTTCAGTTCCTATCTGTACCAGTGTACCTCCTCTGGTCTAGCCAGTCTTGCAAGATAGAATTCGAGTCATGGTAGTGGGAGCGGGGAGGAAACATTAAGGAACTAGAGGAAAGTTGTATTTCTCATCATTGTTACATCACACGCTGACTGGCTCATTTCCTCCCCGAGACCCCTCTGCAAGGGGATCTCCAGTGGCCTACTAATGGGCCTTGGATCTCCACTCCGCACTCCCCCCATCATTCACTATGGTAAGATTTTTTGTTCTGATGAAGCCTTACACCTGATCCCTTCGACACCTCGTGGTTGCATAGGCTGGTGTGCTTCTTCCATGTGGGCTTTGTTGCTTCTGGTCTTCTGACCCTTCAAGCTCTCACCTGTGCTTTAGAAGACTATTGTTGAGTTAAACTAATAGATAGACTATTCTTTATAAGAGTGCAATGCGTTTTGAGTGTCTTTCATTGGGTGCAAAGATTTTATTATTGTTAATTGTCCTTTCTTGTTCAATTGTCCCTATAGACATTACGTAATGCCCTTCTTTGTCTCTCACGATGTATTTTGTCTTGTAGTCTATATTATCAGAGATTCATATTGCCACTTCTGTGTTTTTTTTAATTGCCAGTCACTTGGTTTTATTCCCAACATTTGAATTTTAGACTGATTCTGTCTTTGTGTTAAGGTGCTTCTTGTAAGCAAAGTATTGATGGATCTTGTTTTCTTTTCCAATCTGTTAAACTGTTTATCCTGTTTGGGGTTCTTCTTTAATCTGTATTTTCTCCCCTTTTATGATGTTAAGGAAGATTTTCCCCAAAATTCTTGGATTATTTTCTCTGTGTGATTCTTTTAATTGTTTTGCTGGCGCTGGAATGGCAATGAGGCAAAAATTATTCCTCTTGATCGTGTCCCACATAATCCTTAGACTCTCTTCAGATTACTTTGCTCTTTCTATGGCTTGTTCTTGTCGATTGGGATCAAGGGACCCATCTTCAAACTCCCTAATTCCGCTGACCAGTACTGCCAGTCTTCTGCTTTCTTCTTTCAAAGTGTCATTTTATTTGAATCTTAAGCTTCTGCCTTTCTATTTTCCCACTTACTTTCCCCATAGAGCTTTTGATCTTTTTCTCCAACTGTTGAAAATACCTGAGAATGATTCTTCTGAAAAAAATTGCTCAGGCGTTCCGATGCCTTTTCTCCTTCATAAAGGTCTTTGGCACGGGTGCCTTGTTTGTTCAAACGTACCTTGTTTCTTCATGTGTAATGAGATCCTCTGTTGTCTCCAAGACATTGTGATGTAGCTGTTGAAGATGTGGGGATGATTGAGTCATGTGGAGACAGCTGAGTTCCTCAAGTGGTATGAGAAAGAAATAATAGAAACACAACAAAATCAAGCACCAGTAACAGGAACAGCAAATAGCATAATTGGAGGCTCCCACCCCCGCCTCTCCCACGCCCCCAAACACCCATGCTCAGTCAGCAGGCTTAAGACAGAATTGGCCGGGGCCTTCTCTGTCTCGGTCACTCCCTGTGCTTATTGATGTCCTGTACAGGCTTTGCACAGTTGGAGTGTAACCACTGCTGTGTGAGGGTGGGGGTTGTGGGGATTTAGAGATTATCCTGGTCAGTGGGGGTTGTGGCGACTTAGAGATTATCCACTTCCCCTCCCCAGTGTCTCTCAAAAGACCCCAGTGTTTATCAAAAGAAAGGAACCACAGAAATAAAGCAAAAGGGGGCAGGGGACTGGCTGCTGCTTTCTCTGGCCATTTATCCCACGATGGACTTCTGGGGTCATCAGGGGATGTGGCTATTAGGGTTGGTTTGGGCCCTGTTGTTGCTGATGGTTTATCGATACAAAGACCAGAGAAAGGAGAAATAAGTCCAGCTATGTTACACTTTTTTTTTTTTTTTGTAGGATAGTCCAGGCAATCAAAGCCTCTTCCAGAGCCCAGTGCTGGCATCGAGAGGGTGGGTTCAGCACCTGCCATCTGGAACACACGATTATGGGCACAAGCAAGTAGGGGAATATTTGGGGAACCCTACATCAGTGTTTTTTAGCCTTCCTAATGTCGGGACTTTAATACAGTTCCTCATGTTGTGGGGACCCCCCAACCATAAAATTATTTTTGTTGCTACTTCATCACTGTCATTTTGCTACTGTTATGAATTGGCTGACCCCTGTGAAGGAGTCATTCGACCCCCACAGGGGTTGCGACCTACAGGTTGAGAACCGCTGCCTTAGATAGCTCATCCCCTTTTGTTAGTTTCCTATGCTTCCTGTCTGGGTGGCTGGGGCTTTGTTAGGCTGCACTTGTGGCCTCATGTAAGTGAATGGAGGGGCACCACCCACTATTGGGTGTGCTAGGTGTGGCCTGGTCATTGTTTGATTCACCTGGGAGGCGTGGGTACCCAAGAGAGTGCCTCCCTTTCTCTCATTAGCTCTGAGACGTGGGAGGAGTTTTTCTGCTGTAGATAACCCAGGGAAAATTCACTGCTGTCCTTTCTGATTGCTGGACCCAGAGCTTGCCCAGAACTACAGGCAGAGAAGTTTGGTTCATTGCCCCTGACCAGTGGTGAATTCACTGGGTGACAGCTTATGGCTCCTATTCCTTGATTTCCCCATCAATGTGTTTGGCCCAATAAACGATCCTGTTCTGTGAGATTCAGGCGCCATGTTTCTCTTTGCACTTAGAACTTTTGGACATCGTTGTAGAGAGCTGAGTACTGTGTCTGTTCATACTGCGACATTTCATCAGCAATCTGAGCAACATTGTGTTATTTAACCAAATAAAAACATACACGTGGCATCTACCTTAAGGGTGTGGTGGAGTGATTCACACCGATCAGAGTATCATCTCTCTTTCTGTAACTGTGTCCTCCTTTGACATCTCTCGTATGGCTTCTCCGAGTACCTGGGTATGAATGACATAACTAGTGTTATCTAGGTTGGGGTGATCTTACTTTCGGGAACTGTCTTCCATTAAGATTACTGAGAATTGCTGTGACGTCAAGAGTCACGATGTAGCTTGGTCTTGTTCTGTTGTTTATCAGGTCACCAGGAGCTGGAACTGACTCAGTGGCACCTCACGCCCACAGTGGTGCAGTGGGTTATGCATTGGGCTTCTAAGGGCAAGGACATCAGTTTGAATCCACCTGTTGCTCCCTAGAAGAAAGACAAGGCTTTTTGCTCCAGTAAAGATCTGTGGCTGTGGAAATCCATAGGGGCCGGTCTACACACTGCCCCTTAGGGTTACAATGAGTCAGAATAGAATTTTTGGCAGTGAGATTTTTTTTTTTAATTAATCAATTTATTGGGGCTCATACAATTCATCACAATACATAGATCAATTGTGTAAAGCACATCTATACATTTGTTGCCCTCATCATTCCCAAAATTCGCTTGCCTCTTGGGTTCCCGGAATCCGCTCATTTTCCTCCCCCCCCCTTCCCTTCCTCCTCCCCTTTCCCCCATGCACCCTTAATAATTTATAAATTATTTTTGTATCTTACATTACACTGTCCGGCGCCTCCCCTCACCCACCCCGCTGCTGCCCGTCCCCCAGAGAGGAGGCCATACGCGGCTCCCTGTGATCCATTCCCCCTTGCTACCTCCCCCTTCCCTCCTGGTATCGCAACCGTCGCCCCCGGTCCCGAGAGGCTCCTCCGTCCTAGATTCCCTGCGCTTCCAACTCCCATCCGCACCGCTGTGCATCATCTGGTCTAACCAGGTCTGCAAGGCGAAACTGGGGTCCTGGTAGTTGGGGGGAGGAAGCGTTCAAGAACTAGAGGAAGGTTGTGAGTTTCATTATTGCTATACTGTACCCTAAGTGACTCATCTCCCCATTGGCAGTGAGATTTTTGTAAATGGTTCTAGACATGCACACTATAGATCTACTTTCAATCCTTCTGTTCCCTACAGACACAGGCTTTCTCCAGCATTGCGGAAATTATGTTTGCAAGCTATTCCCTATGATTCAATTCTCCTTGCCTTGGGTAAGGTCTCATGCTACTGAACATGCCATTCCTCCATGAAATTACTCAGGGCATCGTCACCACTGGGGACAAATGTGGAGGGAGGGATGGTAGAGTCACGTTACCTTGCATAGTCCCAGGATTTCATCATGAGGTCCCCAGACACTCTGGCATCAGCGTTCGTTTCTGACCTTCAAATTGCTGCAATGACAGCTAAGCATTTAACAAAATCCCAGTAGTCACTTGGCTTAGTAATTTAAAATGTGGTCAAATGTGCAAAACCATTATTTTAAGCTTGTAGTTAATATTTTATAGACATACATATACATGGGATATGTGTGTGTGTGCTCTTCAAAAAGTTTGTGGGGAAAAAATCCATTCTTGTTTAAGTTTCTGTTTCCATGAACTTTTGGAAGCCCTCCACGTGTGTGTACACACATACCTTCACATGTTATTAATGTCATTACTTGATATTCACTCTAGATGTTCTGGTGCCTGCTTTTTATGTATTACCTAAAAACAAACCAAAACAAAAGTGCTTTAAAGGCAGAGAATAAGTGCCTGATGGCAGCTTTGAACACACGCATCGATGAACACTCGTAGTTGGTGGCTTTGGGGCTTCTCAGATGAAGGATTGGGTAGACTCATGAGCTGAACTTGAGATGCTGCCCTAGACCTGTGTCTGCTCTGAAAGAAGTCAGGTGTCAGCAAGGTCATGCCTACAGCAAACAAAGCAGTTGGTCTGGGACGGGGATGTCTGGGGCCAATAGAAGCAGAGTTCCGGGCTTCAAACAAGCTTTGCCTGGAAGCTGCAGGGCCAGGTGTCAACATCCATCTGAGAGGCTGCAGGATCAGGCATCCCGGCAAATTGACCTGCATCCAGGGAACCAACAATTGGCAGGGTCTTCTTCCTGCACCAACCCTTAATCTCGACCCTGGGATGTCGGTGTCCTTATAAGTGCACGGGCCAGTTCCCATATGCACCTGGCTAAGTGGAAATTCGTGCATTCATTCAATTGATGTTTGAGATTTGTTATCAGTGGACATTGCATCCCAGAATCCTTTGTTGTTGTTAGTTGCAACACTTACGCCAAGTCAGTTATGAAAGAAATGCATCTATGTGTGTAAATGTCTGGCTTCTTATATTCTATTGAGTAAAGCTTGTTGTGCTGGATGACCCTGACATGCAATATATGCTTTCATATGGAGCAACAAGGGTAACGGCGCAAGTTCTACAGTGAAAGAGAACCTGAGTGAGTGAGACAAAAAGGCCTCCACTGGCTCCTTTGATGACTTGACAGCCTGACTGAGGCAGGACACCATGCTGCTTTCCTGCTCCTAGCAGAAGTCATTTCCATCCGGGAAGCCCAGCCCCATCCCAGAGCAGCCAAGTCGCGCTGGAGTTGAAGGACAGGATGTCACTGGTTCTGTCTTACTCCTCATCGGGCTGCGCTGGTAACACTGTGGATCCGTGGGGACAAAGCTCCAGCTTGGTTCCCTTGTGATGGAAGCTGTCCTCCTTTCCTAGGTCTTTGGGAATCAAGGTCGGCTTTCTTCCCAGAAAAGAGGCTCATGCCTTGATTTCCCACCCCCACTCCTACCCTAGAGATAGAATTCCCTGGCCATAGTATAACCATTTGAAAGGGTCCTTGCACCTGCTGTTGACCTTCCTCAGGCTATCTCAGCCCTGCCTGGTTCTTGTCCATCCCTGCCAAATCATTCTGCAAACACCTTTATTCTGCTTCTTCTCTTGTTCAGCTAGTTCCAGGTCTTTGAATTGCTCTGAGTTCATATTTTATTTCTTGTATCTCAAATCGGAACGTTGTTCTCATATCTCAAACTTGAACCTTGATGATCAAACTCATTTCCTGACACAAAATCTCATTTCCTGGAGGGTGAACCCTTTTCTGGTCTGGGCCATCTGTCTGCTTTCCCGGTTACTCGTTCTGAGAGCAACACCTACCTCAATTGAGAAGAAAAGGAACAGACTGCGTAGTACGAGTAGACGTCTGGTTTGTCATATGCGATTGTACAGTTCCTCTGGACAAGCTATTGTCACTTCCACTCTGGACAAGACGATTAGCATTTGTTTATTTTGTTTCATTTCAAGCATCCCCAGGGTCAATGAGCTCCAAGAAATGTACTGTAACAACCAGGTTTCCTGAAGTAAAACCACTAGGATATTTCCCCCACCAAATTCTTGATCCTTCATAATGTAAATCTTCAGGTTCCAGTTTTCCTAGCTAGCAATGTACACATTTTGGGGAAGCTAAGTCACAAGGGGCATCTCTAGCAGTTGTGTGGAATGGACGCAGGCTCTCCACTTGTTTCCTTCTTTTCTTTTCCTTATCTTGTCTCAGTGGAAGGACTGAAGTTCTTAGATTCTTATTTTTGAAGGAGATTCATAGGTTTCTTCCTCATCAATATTGATGATCATCATTTCTATGGAAATATATCCAATACTTGTTTGTTGTAGAGAATGGGTTTTCTTAGATATCCCATCTGAATATTAAAGACATATAAACAAATTCTGGTCTCTGAAATAATCCTTTCCCTACCTCACTGCTGTATTTTGAAATAAAATGAGTGGTAGTCAGTGCAGCTCAACAGATATTTATGTCAGACAACTGACAGTGTGTCAGATAGTGTGCTAGGAGCCCAAATTCAAAATGAATGGTGCAAGAATCTGTATGTGTATATACAACCGAATAGGGGATGAACCAGGATAATGAAGTTGGTTAAAAGTACGTACTCGAGCAGAGCTGCCTGAACTACATTTCTGTTCCTTGCTAGCTTATGATTTCAAGTGAGTTCATTAATAGCATGTGCCTCAGTTTCCTCACTCAAGAAACATTGTTATCTACCTCAGAGAATCATCATCAAAGGAATTGCATGTCAAGTACTTTGAATAGTGTCCAGAGGAAACTATATGGGAGGTAGCCCTGTGGGATAAGTGTGGAGTTGCCAACCACAAGGTTAACAGTTCAAACTGATCTGCTGCTCTGAGGGAGAAACATGAGACTCTCTGGTTCCATAAGGTTTTACAATCTTGGAAACCCTATATGGGAACACTATGAGTTTCAATCCACTCAATGGCAGTGGGTCTGGGTGTTTTTTGGTTTATTATGAATCTCTGAGTTGTGCAAGTTGTTAAATGCTTGACTGTAAAGGGTGAACAACTGACACTTTGAACCCATTCAGCGGCACCTCCGCAGGAAGGTCTGAAGATCTGCTTTGAGAAATCACAGCTTTGAACACCGTGGGAGTAGCTCTACTCTACGCAGTCATCATGAATTGGAATCTATACAATGGCAGCGGTTAGCTTTGTTTTTAAATTGGTTACTGTATCACTGCAATGACATTACAATTGAGTTTTAGTTTATCTAAAACAACATTTGGGGGTAGAGAAATAAATATGAAAACTTCCACTTCGATTTTAACCGCAAAATAAGAAGTGAAGCTTTACAGATGTGAAAACATGGGCTGGATTGAGTATTTTCATTCTGTACATTCGTAGACAGACAGTATGGACCACAAGAGTGCGGTATAGGAGGTGAGAGCTCTATCCATGGCCATTGGTTTGTGTTCAGGATCTATTGAAACCTGTCGCACCTGGCATGCTCATGGATGGGGAGTAGGAGGTTGTTATTTAATTTCAAATCTTATGTTTGTAAATCTTTTGCTTTGCTATTTCAATGGGACATAAACATTGTAGAACTAGTACAAGGGTTTCTCACTCCTCCTTTGCTCACCTTCATTGGTTGCTGATATATATTTTTTCTAATTTTCTTTATAATATTCTGCTGTGTGCAGGTGTACATCAGTATTTTCCTGAACAACTAGAAATACGTTGGGGACATTGCACCCTATTCCTAAATATGCCACTATGTATTAGAGAAGCATAAAGCCATGCTCTCAAATAACTCCACTATAATGATCAACATCAGGAAAATAGAACATTGATTTAAAATAATTATTTACATGTTATCATTAATGAGGAGTCGGAGAGAATGATGATAAAACCCTACATCTTTATTCTTCCTCCCACTCCAAAATTCAGTCCGGGATCGTACATCACGTTTAATTGTCAAGTCTCCTCGTTTTTTTGCGTAACTGGGTGGATTTAAACTCACAGTGGCCCTGTGAGACAGAGTAGCACTACCCCAAAGAGTTTCCTAAGCTGTGAATCTTTGTAGGAAAAGGGAGGTAGTTCTTTTCGCCCGTGGAGCAGCTGGTAGGTCCAAACCATTCATCTTCAGTTAGCAAATGAGTGCTTCATCCCTGCAGCTGAGCCTGAACGTTCCTGAGTTTTCCTCTGTTTTTCTTGACCTTGACAGTTCTGATGAGCCCAGACCAGTTATTTTGTATAACATTCCTCAGTTGGGATGAATATGCTCTCTGAAAGCGGCAGTCTTTCCACTAGAACAACAGAATACCATGTGGTTTAAAATCAGAAAAGGGCTGTGCCAGGTTGCATCCTCTCACCATACTTAGTCAATTTGTATGTCATGCAAACATTCCAAGAAGCTGGACTAGGTGGAAAACCTCAGCATCAGGATTTGAGGAAAGCTTATTAATCAGCACACCTTGCTTACTGAAAGCCAAGAAAACCTGAAGCACTGGCCGATCAAAATCAGACTAAAGCCTTACTTTGGATTGCAATTCAATGTAACGAAAACCCATTCTTCATAACAGACTAATAGGCATGATGTAAATGGAGTAAATATTGAAGTTTACAAGACTGTGAACAATCCTTGTTCATGGAAGTAGCAGTCAGGAAATCAAATGCCATGTTCGATGGAGTCAAGCTGCTGTCACGGACTGCAGCGTGTTCCAGAGCACAGATGACACTTTGCGGACCAAAGTACACTTGATCCAAGTCATTATCTTTTTGTTCTCTTTGTGTGCATGTGAAAGTTGAAAAATAAAGTGGGACACTGCAGAAGACATGAGGTGTGTGACTGATGGTTTGGGGGAAGAACATTGAAAGTTGCTGGGCTGTCAGAAGAACAGACAAATCTTTCTTGGGAGAAGTCCAGCCAGAGTGCTTCTTGGATGTGAGGAGGATGACACTTCATTGTATTTCCTGTGGCCATGTTGTCAGGAGAGACTTGTCCTCGGGAAAGGAGAGGGTCAATGAAAACGAGGAAGACTCTCAAGGAGGCAGCCGACCAGTGGCTGCAACGATGGCCACGAGGGTAACAGCAACTGTGACGATGGCCTAGGACCGAACCGTGCATCCTTTTGTTGAACAGGTTTGCTGAGTCTGATCTGACTTGATGGCACTCAACATCCTTATGGACAACAGCAGCCCTTTCTCATCAATAGATTTTGATTATGCCACCGAAATGGCACTCTCAACAGCTCAGTGGGCCGTGGCCAGAGATACATGATGTGGATTTATATTGTTGCAAATGATGTCATATTTGACCACTTGATTAACCGGTGTCTGTCAAATTGCACCATGACAAAGTCACTGTTGTTCCCTTTGTGATTTATGAATGGGATACTTGGAGAAAAGCCACTAACTTATTTCTCAACCAATATTTCTCATCTGGTTGTAGCATCACCCCATGATGGTATGCTCACACAAACATTCTTTCTGTATTTGTTAGTAGCCAGTCTACTATAAGACAGAAGTCTTCTCTTTCTTTTCAACAACGGTGTGGGCTCATGAATTTTTATTTATTTTATGGGTTCTATCCTAGTCATTGCTTTGAAATGTCATTCACTGCCCTTGACTCCATTCTGAGTCCTGGTGACCCTCTAGGATCTACTAGAACTGCCCCTCTGGGTTTCAGAGACTGTCACTCTATGGGAAGAATAAACCTTGTCTTTTTCCTGAGAAATGACCAGCTGGTGGTTTTAAACGACTGATGCTGTGGTTATCAGTCAAACACAAAACCACGGAGTCACCAAGGATTTGCTTTTTGAAACAGGTTGCACTATGTTTGCCCACTAAAATCCCCTTAATACTTGTTCTAGTATCTTTTTAATCCAGTCTCATGATTAGTTTGAGCACGTCCTTATTTTCATGAACGCAATATTCCAGGATTAATTTATTCCTACTTTGATCCAGCCATAGAATCAACACTCCCTAAGAATTCTTGGTCCCTCTTAGTACAAAATGGCAGTGGACTGGGGGAAACACCTCCCTGGCAGAGGGAGATGCCGAGCCATTTTGCCTTTCTTTCTAGGCGTGCTGTGAAATAATGTCTCTGAAGAGTCTTCAGGCATAAGGGAATCATAATTCAGGTTTGAGGTTCAAATTTATAAATCCTGTGCAACCTGGGCACCCTCAAGGCTATGTATTAATCTAGATATTAACATTTAAAAGTCCCTGACTGGAAAATTTCCTGAGTAACTGACGGAGGAATGGCAATACTTCATTGGAGGGATAAAACATCAATTAGGGTTTCACAATATTCCCAGAGATAAATCTTCACTGATGATGAGCACGAAATCTAGAATGATGTACCACATGAGGGCACAGTCTATTATGAACCAGACTTAGCTAAAGAGGCAAACAGTAGAATGTTCCTGTGTTTCACCCCAACCCCCCAAAAACACTTCACTTCATAGACTTTCAGAGAGACTATTAAAGTTTTTGAAATAGGTTTAAAACATAAAATGGCATCAAAACCACAAGTGAAGATGAGGATACTATACTACTGAAAACATTCTAAAGAGAATCAAGTAGAAGAACCTCAGAAATGAAAATTCTTCTTGATATGAGTCTGACTTTCAAATTGTCCCTAGATTTCTAAAATAAAACTGAGGGGAAGTAGTGAGCTAAAAGGAATGCCCAACTTATTTACACATTATGCCTCACATAGAAGTAGATTAACACTGTGAACAAATAATAAAGAGGTATGGATAAGAGGACATGTAACATTTATGTATAAAGTTTCTAAATGCAAAGATTAGGGGAGAGGTAATATTTAAAGATTATGCCAATGAGGTTTCATAATTAATAAAAAAACCTACTCTGTTCATATTATAGGGAAATTGCTGAATGCCTGAAGGGAAAAAGATGTCAGAAGTAACCAGAGCACAGCTGTATTAGTTAATTAGTGCAAGTAGTTGTAACAATGAGCCAGTTGTTTGGAAATCAAATACTCAGAAAATAAAGACACATGTATATAATTTTGTTCAGCACACTTTATATACTCCCTTCAGCCCCTGGTGACTCACGCCTTGAACTGGGACTTTAGACCCTGTGTTTTGTGAGGCAGACAACATTCTTCATAGGCCACACCAGAAGGATTCGAGGTGGAAATCATTCTAAGTGAACCAGACTTTACCTCAAACTTAACTATAGCCCTTGGACTTAAGGCCCAAACTTCATGTTGTGAACAGTAACAAATGACTACTATGCTATAGAACTTGGCTGTCAGACTTCGGTTTGTATTTCTTGCCTTTAAGGTGTCCAATGAATGGTGGCCAGAAACTACTGTATACTTACTATTTTAATGCCCTTCTTACTTTATTAAGATATGCATTAATCTGATAGGCCTGATTCTTCTACTGTAATGAGGATTATTGAGAGTTTTGCCTTATTAGCAACCCCTATTGTTTGTGCAAATAGTGTCCAGTCATTTAAGAGTTTAATATGTTCAAGTCAGTCATTCATGTGTTGCCATTCACAATGAGCCTATATTTCTATAATCTCCCTTTCTCTACTTTTAAAAAATTCTATATGATTGGCTACATTAAAAGCACTACCAATATAATTACCTTATATCCTAGGGAGATGATTGTTAATGTTCTCTAACATAAAATGATAATGACGTCTCTAAGGTAAACCAGAGACACACACAAACCATTGATATATGAATGGATCTTGGGCTCACACTTAATTATTGTTCTAATCTAAAAAAAAATAGTTCTTATGACATGGCTCTGATTGATGTTCACTCTTATGAAGAGATCACTGAAGATATGGGTGCTATAGCAAAGTGTGGTGAAGGAATCAGATAGTGCCAAGCTAGACTCCACGCCTTCACTCTTAATCCTCAAATTGACACCAGATTATGTAACTACCACAGCAATGCATGTACAAATGTGCTTGACACAATGAATGGATGTGTGGATTGTGATAAGAGCTGTAAGAGCCCCAATAGAATGCTTTTTAAAAAAATGTAATCAATGCAGTCCATTTCAGAAACACTTTTCAAATATAGTTGTGTTTGTAATATTATGAAATGTATAGTCAGAGTGCATTATGGATTCCCTTATGACAAAGTGCTTAACGTTATAAATAATATTTATAATGTTGTCCCACTTATAAATATCATTTGTGTGTGCATGCTTTTTTTTAGAAGGATATGTGTTCCAGATGGAGATGTTTTCTGCAGTGGTAAATGGCTGTTTCAGGGGTATTGAATAGTGTGCTATCGAGTCTATAAAATAAAAATTAAAAGTCAGCTTAAGTGTGGTTTCCAGGGGATATACTTCACAGGGAGGTGGCAGCAAAATTGTAAAATGAGTATGATTTTGAAGGCAGTGTATTACCATCAGGATTAGAATGACTTTGAAAAGATCAGTCTTTATAGAATAAAGGTGTAATCAATCAATCCGCCAGTCAGTCAATAATGAAATCTTTACTAAGTATCTATTTACCATGTATTTGAGTCTGTCTTGTAACCTTGGTCCATAGACAGCCCTGGCCTTAAGGAACTTGGGTCTTTCACAGAATGGTCGTTTTTTTTTAGTGTTCACCATAGACTTTTATTTGCTGGTGATGTATGGTGTTGGAGAAGTAGGTTCAGAGTACCAGGGACTTCCAGAGGAAGGACCACATCTGGAAGAATGTATAGCCAGAGTTTCTTTTTAAAGCCAGGCTAGAGAGAGGCTTTGGCTCATGTATTTTGGACATGTTATCAGGAGGGAGTCCCTGGGAAAAGTCATCATGCTCATAAAGCAGGAAGTCAGCCAAGAAGAGGAGCATCCTCAGTGGGAACAATTGTGAGGAGCACGCAGGACGGAGCAGTGTTTCTCTCTGTCGTACAGAAGGTCTCAGGAGTGTGAACGCACTCAGTGGTGCTTAAAAACAGCACTGGGGTTTCAGCAGCCAGGGTTCTTGTTCTCAGGGAACTTGCTATGCAAGTAAGGAGATAAAGATTAAAAGCAAGTTACAAGTTTAAAGAAGTTATGCCAAAGGACCTAATGAGTGGTGCAGATGGTGAGAGATGATTGAGCAAAAAGGCAGATTTTTGCCAACTGGGAAGCCTCAGGGATTGCTAACCTCACCTCCTTCCCCTCTTATGCAGATTCCATGTTTGTTCTCATCAAAGCTTTTGCACATCCTGCTATCTAGGCTTGGAAATATTTCAGTACTTCTGATTTCCTCTCATCCTTAAAGATTGTTCTCAAGCAACTTCTCTTCTGAGAGGTCTCTGATCACTGCTGTTGGAGCATCTAACAGAGTTTTCTTTTTTCTTTCTTTCTTTTTAAAAATCATTTCATTGGGGGCTCTGACAGGTTTTTTTTAAAAAAAAAACATTTTATTAGGGGCTCATACAACTGTTATCACAATCCATACACACATCAATTGTGTAAAGCGCATTTGTACATT
>NW_022111300.1:38105907-38121560 GCF_000313985.2 Echinops telfairi
TTGTTGTTCCCTTGTCCCTGGGTTTGTTAACACCTCTTCCCTTCCCCCCACCTCCCCCTCTCCTATGTCCCCCTTAACTGTCAGTCCTGTTGTTTTCTCCTCCAGATTGTTCATCCTGCCTATCTTATATAGGTAGATATAAAGCAAAAGAAAAAGAAAGACAAAACAGTACCAAAAAACAAGAATATCAAACAATAGATAGTTTCACATCTGTCTGCTGACTCTTGTGTATGTTTTCCTGATCAAGTCTGATGAGCTGCCAAGCCCTTTTCCCCAAGTCCAAAGTCTATTTTGAGGATTCCTTGGGGACTTGGTTACTTTGCTCCCCTTGCTGTCCTGTTGCACTTCCTTCGCATTTCACCCACGATGCAGGGAGCAGACCGGGCATACTTCCTGCACAAGGTCTCCAGTGCTGTCCCCCATAGTGCTATGCATCAGTGAGGGACTATCGTGTCTCGTGGTGGGGCTGGCCCTATGGGCCTCTCTATGCATGGCTGCTCCAAGTAGGGATGTCATCCCTGGGGCTTGGTGGGCCGTGATGAGGTTCTCTCTCTGTCTCTCACCCCCTTAGTTCGCTCCCATGTGGTCTGGACAGACCTGCCTCTCTCCCTGGGCACTGAAGAGTGCTTGTCCTCTGTATTGCTTTCTTCTGGGAAGGGGGTCAACATAGCTCAGCTTGGGTCCAACCCCATAGAGTTGTTTTCTGTATCAAGTGGTTCCCAACTTCCTAGCAGCTTTTGCAGTTGGTAATTGTGTATCAGTTTATTTCCCTCTTCCTCTGTTCCTTGTGTCTCCCTGCCCTCAACTATGATGTGTGGCTGAAGAAGACAGAAAGCAGGATTTATTTTGCTTTTCCCCAGTGTATAACTAGGAATGCCTAATGAGTAGTAACAGTGTGGCATAAAAGCAGCAATTATTTACGGAATGAAGAAAGGAAATAGAGCTCAAAGTTGGCTCTGAAGGCCAGGTGGGATCTGGAGAAATGATAAAAGGAAGGAGGAAGCATCTTAGGAGGGGAAACACATCAGCTTTACCCAAAACACAGAGGTAGAGCATGACATACAGGACAATTTGTAAAAGCTGGCACTTGTGTCAGATGGAAATCTGTTAGCGAATTAAAATGTGTATGTTTATTCACTACATTGAGAGCAATAGAAAAGTTCTGACTGCCCTTGTCAAAGGTGGAACATTATGAGACAAGGAACCATGAAGTGGTCCCATTGAAAGCTGGCTCTCGCTGGGTTTTCTGTCTGTGGAAGACAGCTAAGGCCACTTTAGCTTTGAATAGAAGCCTTAGAAAATGCTATGACTGGGCAGGACATTAAATAGGATGTTCACGTCGGACTATGGGTGGCTTTGAGTCCTGGTCTAATCATATCAAAGGCAATTTGGACCTTATCTTGTGTATAGCCAAGGGAGAGTCACCAAGCTTTGATGGAAATTATAAATCTTATCCTGACACCTCTTTTGGCATCAACTAACTGAACAATTACCATTCTCTTTTGGTTAAGCGTGCCTGTAGACTTCTGTCCAGATGATGCTGTGAAAAGCCTTGGGTGAAGATAAACGGTAGTAAGGAGGATAGATGACTACTTACTTACAGGCAGAACTCCAATTTCAATCGTCTCTCTGAAGAGTGAAAAGATGAATGGCACACTTTGAAATCCAAGACCTGGTCCCAATTTCCTTTTCTTTGAAATGTATCTTACTTTAAAATGCTTTGTAGAAGGATGGGATTCTAGACTCCTAAGTTAGAGACTCACCAATCAACTAGTTTATGAATTCAAGCCCTGCTAATTACTTGGGGATTATACGTGAGCCAGAGGACAGTCTCAGCCTCAACTTTAAAAAAAATCATTTTATTGGGGGATTTTATAGCTCTTATCACAATCCATACATCCAATGTGTCAAGCACATTTGTACATATGTTGCCAGCATCATTTTCAAAACATTTTCTCTCCACTTGAGCTCTTGGTATCAGCTCATTTGTTTCCTCCCTCCCCAACTTGCCCACCCTCATGAACCCTTGATAAATTGGAAATTATTATTATTTTCATATCTGACACTGTACCCTGTCTCCCTTCACCCATGTTTCTGTTGTTCATCACCCAGGGTGGGTAGGTGGATGGGTGGGGTTATGCATTGATCATTGCAATTGGTTCCCCCTCTCTCCAACCACCTCCCTCCTACCCTCATGATATTGCTACTCCCATTATTGTTCCGGAGGGGTTTATCTGTCTTGAATTCTGTGTGTCCATAGCTCTTTTCTGCACCAGTATACATGCTCCAGTCTTGCCGGATTTGTAAGGTAGAACTGGGGTCATGATAATGGGGGCGGGGGGAGGGATTAAAGAGCTAGAGGAATGTTGTAAGTTTTGTTAGTGCTGTACTGTACCTTGGCTGGCTTGTCCCTTCCTTGTGACCCTTCTATAAGGAGATGTCCAATTGCCTACAGATGGACTTTGGGTCTCCACTCTGCCCCCTTTTCATATAGATATGATTGTTTGGGTCTTCTGATGCCTGATACTTGATCCTGTTGACATCTCATGATTACACAGGCTGGTGTACTTCTTCCATGAGGTCAGCCTCCGCTTTTTAAATTGTAGAATGGTCAGAGTAATGTCCTCATTGTGAGGATGAGAGGTGATGTATGTTCAATACTGGCACTGGGAATGTAATAAATTTTAGCCAAACTTGTTGATATTGAGTTAATTTCAATTTAGAGCTATCCCATGCATAACAGAGTAGTGCCACTCCCTACAGTTTTCTTGGTTGTAACCTTTGCTAAAGCAGATCACCTGGCATTTGCTCTGTGATGCTGCTGGGAGAGTTCAAAGTACCAGCCTTTAGCTCAATGAAAAACAAACTAATGAACACACGAACACCATGTGAGTCAATGCTGACTCATAGCCACTCACTGTGGGTTTCCAAGGCTGTCACGGTTTACCGGAGTAGAAAGCCCAGTCTTTCTCCTGCAGAGCTGCTGGTGGTTTTGAACGGTGGACCATGAGGATTGCAACCCCATGTGTAACCACTACACTACCAGAGCTTCTTTTAAGTTAACAGTTGAGTATAAATCTTTGTTGCCATTCAGGGATCTATGACCCTACTCCAAAGGCATCTATATAAGGGATAGAAATTTATCCTGATTTGGCACTTCCATATCTAACTAGGAAACCTGTTACAAAAGTGTGTCTACTATGATGATAGTCAGTTTTCAAGGCATTTAGTTAGATTTGTCGTATCATCTGCATATCGACGGGCTTGTCAAAAGCCAAGAACACTTTCTTAAGGGCTAGGATATCTGAGGACTGAATTGTCAGTGTACAACTGGAAACTGAAATTTCATATTTTCCTGTCATCTTCTAGCCCTCAAAACAACATTTTCCATTTTCTGAGAAGTAAATACTAATAGAAAGGCTGGATTCAAGGGCTCTTTATAGAATACTGGTTCCTTGTCAGATTCTTAGGTTTCTTTGGGAAAGTTACCTCCCAAATTCTTTGAACAGCGATGCAAAAGGAGTCCTCCTTGTGGTGTGGAAGTCAAACCAGATGACCTCTATGGTCCCTTCAAATTCCATATTCTGTAATTAAATAGATTCTTTAGATTCCTACAGATAATAGCTACTTAAAGACATTGACATCATCCACTTATCCGCGTTAGTAAGACTCCTCACTTCAAAGCTTATAAATATTTCAGAAAATGCACCAGGATTCCATCTCTCCTTCCCTGCTTAGATCATCCTTAGGTAATGGTCCCTTTAAAGTCCGCATGACCTCTGCGCAAAGGAAGTTATCCAGGTGCCACGAACACCGTCCAGCAGACGGAAGATGGCAAAATCTTGACTCTAGTCTTTATTGGCTTTGTGTCCTTGGGCGAATTGACTTAACTGCTTTGACTCTTTTGTCCTTATCTATGGTCCCAAGTTCCTGTTGCTATTTTACTAATAAATCCCAAGAAACCAAACTCACAGCCACGGATTTAATGCCCACTCACAGCGACCCTATAAGACAGGGCAGAACTGCCCCTGTGAGTTTCTGAAACCGTAACTCTTTACAGCAACAGAAAGTCCGCTCTTTCCCCCAAGGAGGGCTGGTGGTTTCGAAATGCTGTCTTTGCAGTTAGCAGCTCAATGAGTCCCCACTACATGATAATAAATATGATCATATAAAATATGCACTGTTACTTCCCTGTTGAAGAATTACCTGGATACGATATATAGATTAAAATGTCAATACCAGCACTCTCCCCACATGGATGCTAGCACTCACAGAACTAGATTGGCTCATCAAACTACATGCAAGCTGGAAGAAACGGAGTCCCGTAAGCTCCACAGAAGCAAAGACCAAGGCTCGGCCAGAAGGGGAATTGGAACTGCCATCGGAGTTGAAGTCCATTTGCTGCCCTCGGATTGGGTGAAAGTTGTTGTGAACTTGTCCCAATGCCTTTCATGTCAAACCCTCACACCAGGACCTTGTCCTTCCGAAGGACCTTTTCTATGTATCCAATTACCTACTGGACGTCTGTACTTGTATGTGCAGCAAGATCATACATCACATGACTTCCTTTGCTCTTCAAATTATGCCATCCATGCCCAAGCCTGTTTTACTTCTTTAATTCCTGTCTTGGTTGATGGCAACACCATCCAATTTCTTACTTACAAAGGAGAAAAAAGAAAGTAATTTCAGCTTCTTCCTTTATTTGAAACCCCAGAAACCACTCAGCCACCAAGTTTTATTGAATATCTTTTAAAATGCTCTCACAGGGAATCTTTTCTCTGCATTCCTTACCTGTCACATTATTAGTTCAAGTTTTTATCAGGCAGCAAAGGACCCTCTTGCAGACTGCCGGATCTACTGTTTCAATCCATTGGCTCGCCCCAGTCCTTGGTTAGCACTCAGGGACTCTGCATCACCCGGGGACACGTTGAAGCTTCCCTAGCCCCTCACCACTTTGTCCAAGCCTAACTTCATACCAAGAGATCTCGTCAGTGCACACCGTTCTCCATGCTACCGATGACAGGGCACTTATATTTCAGAAGCACACCACCCCTTTTCAAAAAAATTAATCATTCTATTGGGGGTGCTTTTACAAATCTTGTAACATTCCATCATCCAATAGTATTTAGCACACTTGTACATACTTGTACATATGCTGCTATCAACATTTCCAAAAATTTCTTTCTACTTGAGCCCTTGGTATCAGCTCCTCTTTTCCCCCTCTCTCTCCCTCACCCTCCCTCCCTCATGAATCCTTGATCAATTATATATTATAGTTATTTCGTGTCTTACATGGTCCATTGTCTCCCTTCATCCACATTTCTGTTATTCGTCCCCCTGGGGGTAGGCTATATATCTAACCTTGTGATGAGGTCCCCCTTCCTGCCCCCCCCACCTGCTCCCCTGATGATATTGCTCCCACTACTGTTCCTGAGGGGTTTATCTGTCCTGAATTCTATGTATCGAGAGCTCCAATGTGTGTACCCCGGTCTAGCCAGATTCATAAGGTAGAACTGAGTCATGGTAGTGGGAGTTGGGGGTGGGGGTGGGTGGGGTGGGGGAGCATTCAGGGACTGGAGGAATGCTGTGTGTTTTTTCGGTGCTATACTGCACCCTGGTTGAAACATCCGCTTTTTGTCACCCCTCTGTGGGTGGATGTCCAGTCATCTACAGATGGGCTTTGGTCTCCACTCCAACCCTCCTCTTTCACGTGAATATAATTGTTTGTTTTTCACACCCATTTCTCTGGCCACTACTATCTGAAACAGTATCGTTCTCTTCTTTAATCAACTCCTGCTGTCTCTGCAAAGCTTTGACCACTTTTATTTATGAATCCCATTTTAATTAACTTGCTCAATAATTAATCCAGTCAACAAATATCTTAATGCTCAGCCTATATCAAACACTCTACTCGTATGCCATAGAGACAGATGTGACTTGGTGGCGCAGAGCTGAAGCAGTGGGCTCCTAATCGGAAGGTTGACAGTTTGAAACTACGAGTCCTGCAGGAGAAGATTTACAGGTTTGGAAACCCAATCGGGAAGGTCAGTTCTGTTCTACAGGGTTGCTATGAATCAGAATCAACTCTGCAGTAGCGGGGTTAGTGGGCATGAGGAATAGGTAGATATCAAAGAGAGGATAATGTTTGATTCGCTCTCAGAAGCCAGCATAAAAGTCAAGAAGATGAAAACCATTAGGAAAAGCAAGACAACTGGCATGTTTCAAAGTGCTGTAGCCAGAAAGAGCATGCCCCCTTCATGCACCCAACAAAGTTGGGGGCATTTCTTAGCCTCAGGTCAGGCTGGTGAAATCAACTGTGGCCTAGTCAGTGGTGCCTCAGAAGAAAAGCCTGGTGATCTACTTCTGATTTTTCCTGGAAAAAATTAGCGATTGGCAACTCGATGGAGCGCAATTCAACTCTGACATTCATAGGGTGCTGTACGTTGGAGATAACTCAAGAGTAATGGGTCTTCGAACAAGTGCATCTTTTCATCAGTTATCATATCAATGTCATCAGCATCCTAATCTAGTCCTTATGAGCCACTTCCTAATTCATTTGAGCTGGGGGATGGAGTGAGGCGAGAGAGTCAAATGCAACCCATCCTGCTGGACAAGTGTTTCTTCAAAGCACCTGTCAATATTGATGGAGAGAAAGGTTCTTTAAGAAGAAGAGAACCAATTTTAGAAATCATTGAGGGCAATCAGTGGGACAGTACCATGGCTGGAAATGGCTTTTTATGCCTCAAGGAGATGAGAGAATCTTCCCCAGAGCTGTCAGATGATGGATAATTTGAAACCCCTTGAAATTATTTATTGGAAACAGCTACTGAATACCCAGCCACAGTTTTCAGCCTGACAAGGCAGGGTTGTTTCATATTTGAAACATTCAAAGGAAACTGCAGGAAAGCTGTCATTAAGAGATCAGTGAATCCAGCCAATGAGTGAGATAATTGTTCACTAAGGTAGAGGCCGTTGAATGTTTAATGCCTCGTCAGGGGTAGAAGGATGAGAAGGGTATTGTTGGCTCCTCCCTGAATGCACTGCTGGTGACAGCAGGGCTCGGCAGTATAAGACAGAAGAAGGCCATCTTGGGGAATCTGCAGAAAGACTTACATCAAGCCATCCTGCATCACGTTTTTGATGGCTGTGCCAGATACAGCTGTGACCATCTGTTGGCATTTTGTTTCCTGGTCCAATCAAAATGAAGAGCTGTCTGGGCGAGCTTGCCTCTGAGTAGCTGCTTTGGCGTGGTAGCAGCTTAGGGCATTGCTAATGGAAGGAGCTCTGGTAGTGTGCGTGGAACCAAAGGCAACTCAACGTGGCCAAAGAATCAAAATTCGGCAACAAAGACCATAACAGAGAAGAAGTGACAGGAGCAGATCCAGGGGCCGTTTCAAAGCTGCTAAACCTCTTGCAGGAAAAAAATCTCCCAGTCTTGTGTCTGCTGAGGCTTTTACGCTGCTTAGCAGAATGGGGAGCTGAGAGGACTCTCAAAGTTACAATCCCCCTTTCCCTGTTTAAATTCAAAAACAATTGAGAGCCAGTTGGAATTAGATGGAGATAAAAATACAAAACAACTCTGCTGTGTTCCAGATAAATCTCTTTGGAGAACACTTAGCTGACACAGGGTGTACTTCTATTGCTTCCCAGACAAAACCATACATATCTTGTCTCAGGAAGAGATGGGAAAGAGCAGGCCTGGTGCCCAGGGCCCTAGCCTTTCATGCTGAGCTTACTGTGCACGAGCTGTGGCCCCGGGAAAGCTCCCCGAAGGGAAGGGATATTGCACAGAGAGATCAAGGAGGGCAACTTGAACTCTGTTCAGTTCCGCACAAGGCAGCGAGCGCAGGCACAGCATACCTCCAGGACCACCAGAAGGCCCGCCTGCTGGAGATCTCTCGGGGTGGGAAAATGATGTGGGGGAATAAGTGTTCCCCCTAGAAAGTAGTTTGAAAGTAGTTCATACCACGAACCGTGTCACTCTATAGAAAAGTTGTACGCTCTTCATTATTATTGCATGAGTTCTAGAGCATCGATCAGACCGTACTCAGAAAATTGTTGTGGACTGATTTCATCTGGACTCATTAGAGAAATCCTTGAGGGCCAAAACAATGATCACATGCATGTGGTGTGACTGCGGGAAAGCATTGAACTGCCAGGTCAGTGGTTCAAACCTACCAGCTGCTCCCCAGGAGGAAAAGGAGATTGTCAGTTGCCATAAAGACTGAAAATATCAGCAATCCTGTATTACGATAGTCAGAATCAGCATTGACTTGATGGCAGTGGGTGGGGTGATAGTTCGTCAAAGCCCAAGGTACCTTATAGGATCTTAGTAAGCTCTTAGTTGGACAAAAGGCTGGGGGCTTAGACTCCACAGTGTCTAGTTTTATAGGACCAGCCCCACTGGCAGAGAGACTTTGTACACTAATGCCTCATCAGCAAAGAGGCTGTGCAAGTCCCTTCCTCTTGTTTCTATTTCAAGCCACCCATGTAGCACAGTGTCTCAGAGGATGCTTCTGAGAGATCAAGAGACTGGGTCCACCGGCCCTTAATGTGGAGGTGACGATCGATAGAATATATTTGATTGGAGGAGCAACAGGCAGGCAACCATGAGATTTGAGAGAAGCCTAAGAAAAGGGAAAGTCTCCCTCGGTGGCCCAGCTTCCACAGCAAAAAGATCATGGACAGAATGCACTGCTGACACGGGGGCGCAGCATGTGGTTCAACCCCAAAGGTGAGTTTGGGGTGTACCTGGAGAAAAATGACGACATGTGCACTGCACTGGGACGCAGTATGAGGACTGACAATGCAGTCACATTTATCCCTAAATGAACCAAATCCAGAGAGGGAACCTTCCGCAGGCTTTGAAGAACCAGTTCCTTTGTCTAAATCAGCAGAGATTTTCCAGATGGCCAGGGAGCCATCGCCCCCTCCTCCACCTGTGTTCTGTAAGGAAGCATGGACTCTCTCTTTGCAGTCCCTGCACACGTGAAAGGTGGACAAGAACAGAGCTCACTTCATGGGGTTGTGGAGAGAACTGAATGGATTTTTCACGTGATCCGCTTAGTACATTGCCTGGCACGGGGCAATATATTAGTCTTAGCTAGAAGGATACTTTTCTCCATCTTGGCCCCTGTGGAGGCATCACTTGAATGCTTCCCATAAAGTCATGTGTTCCCTGTCACTCAACATAAAAACTAAAGTACCATGGAAACTTCTTGCTGCCTTTTGTGTGAAAACCACCTGGTGAGTTTGATGGAGCAATGATAAATAAAGAACCCTGCTCCACTGCTCAGCCTTGAATTGACAATATTAATATGAGAAAAAGGAAATTCTATTGCTGGGAGGGGATGAGCCAATCAGGGTGCAGTAGAGCACTAATAGACCATGCAATATACCTCTGATCCCTTGAGGCCTTCTCACCCCCACGTATCATGACCCCAGTACTGCTTCCCACACTGGACTAGACAGGAGCATGTACATAGGTATAGGCAAGAGATACAACTCACGACACATGGAACCCAGGAACAGGAATGGGAATAGTGATTCTAAAAGGGTAGGGGGACGAGGAGTAGAGATGGGGAGGGAGGACGTACCACTCACAGTGAATGGGACATAGCCACACACCCCCATCCAGGGGGAAGAACAGTAGAAACCACAGGGGAAGGGAGACAGTGGTCAATGTGAGATTTGAAAATAATAACAATCTATAATCTATCAAGGGGCCAGGAGGGTTAGGGGTGGAGAGAGGAGAAAAAAAGGAGGAGCTGATCCCAAGGACTCTATGGAAAGTAAATGTATAGAGAAGAATGATGGCAATATTTGTACAAATATATAGGATACAATTGATTGTATAGATTGTAACAATAGTTGTAAGAGCCCCAATAAAATGATTTAAAAAAATAAAAAAGACACTTCTACTTTTTAAGGCCAAATTTAATATGGTAATGATATTTGAAAGATTATATTTGCAACAGTCACAAGAGTGTGTATGGCATATTTGATGATCGATGAAGGCTTGGTCAGGGTGGTGAACTGAGAGGAGCTAATAGACGTACAAACATTTTGGAAATGCACCTGCTCCTCACTTATTGACTATTTCACTATTCAACATTTTCCATTTACAACCATAGTGACAAATTCACTGCAACTATTTTGTGCCTCAGTGCTATACGAGGGGTACCCTCAATAAACCAATGTTTATTTGTTTTTTTGATGTGAGGGGGATAGTGCATTTGGTGTTCATTCTACCAGGTCAGACAGTTAATTGAGCTTTCTATTTAGAGCTTCTTCAGAGATTGCGTAATAATGCACAACAACAAAGGCCTGATTTATGGCAGACAGGGGACTGGTTTTGCCACCATGACAATACACCTGCTCATGCAACCCTCCCAGTGTGCACGGTTTTGGCAAAACAACAGCATGCTTCTTTTGCCCCACGCACCTTATTCACCTGACCTTGCTCTGTGCAGCATCTGTTTGTTTCTGAAAATGCTGAGGGACATGAAAGGACAGTGATTTGGCAATGTAGAAGAGCTGGGGGGGGGGCGGGGAGGACAGAGGTGCTGTCACCCATACAAATAGATGCATTTGAAAAAAAGTGTTTCCAAGAATGAAATCGGGGATTTGACAAATGTATTAAGTGTAATGGAGAGTCGCTTGAAGGTGATAAGTGTGCTTTAGTTTAAAAAATTAAATACTGTACATAGTTTTGGGCAGGGGGAATTCTGGTTATTTTTGGGTATCTCCTCATACATATGGCACTAATAAATGCTGAGATGCCAGACAATGGTAACACTGGCTCTGAGGGTAGGATTCTTAGTCATTTGGCAGTTATAGGATATTGTAATTGGCAGTTATATAATGATGCAGTCATCCTCCATTTTGTGATCTACTGTGTCATTCTCCATGTTTGCCTAACACCAACGTTTGCATAGAGACTTGCTCTTTGGAACCTTACCAGGTCGCTAAGTGAGGAAGGCGTATACAGGGAAGTGGTATTTGGCTAAAAAGAAAGAAAGCAGAGTGGAAGAGGGCTCTGTACTGACTGGATAGATCTTTTCCAGTGGTTCTCAACGTTCCTAATGCCATGACCCTTTAATGCAGTTCCTCATGTTGTGGTGACCCCGTATGTGGGTGTATCTGCATGTGGGCAGACCCGCCTGGAGACGGATAGAGGAGCGGTGTCTCAGTTCCTAAGACCACCAGAAATATGGTCTTAGGTGACCCCTGTGAAAGGGGTCGTGACCCACAGGTTGAGAACCGCTGGTCTATTCAGAAACATAGCATCAGCAAGGTTTATATTACGAAGGCTGAGAATACGATGCTAAAGATACTCATAGAAAGAAATATAGAACCAAAGAGTTATCCACTGCAGTCCACACCAGAATCCATTAGGAAAACTAATGTCAGTACAGTGAACCCTCGCCACTTCGCGCTTCGACTTCCGCGCCTTCACTCTATCGCGGTTTTTGCATAACAGCGCATGCTCTGTCATTACTGCCACTGATTGGCTCATACTGTACACGCTTTATGCCATAAATAATATAATAAATAATAAATGATAATTGTAACGTCCAAAATGTTTTACTGTATTTTCCCTTTTTCGTTTAATAAATTGGGTAAAACGAGTGTAATGGTGACTAAAGGGTGTTTTTTCATGTCCTCTATGCTCTAACTACGAAAATATTTGATTTACAAATAAGGAATCCTACTTCGCGGAATTTCATTTATCATGGTAGAGTCTAGAACCGATTATCCGCGATCAACGAGGGTTCACTGTAGATGAAAAAAATTCCACCCAGGAGATAGGTATCTTAAATTACCATAACTACTTGAAAGATGCGTTTTAAATGCAGTGGAGTTGTGTTACACATGAAAGATGACTTACCGACACAGATATGTTTTAAATTCTTGTATTTTAATAAGAATGCTAAACAACTTTCTTTATCTTACCTAGGAGATCTAAATCCTTATAAAATATTATTTAATTATGCTAATTCTCTGATTAAAACTTTTAGGGGATGTTTTCAGATTTGCCCAAATTAGGGTTGCCCACCTCCCCTCAGCTCAGATTTGATTTCAATGATTTTCATTGCAATGAGTATAAATCTAAGAAAACCAGGCTAATAGGATGGGTCAAAGGATTCCATATTTCCTTCTGTGTATCAAATGCACAGTGAAACCATGTCCAGGGGCCAGCCACATATCTGGTGTCTCCCTGGGAACGTGAGTATTAGGTTGTCGGAATCATCCTACATCCACACTCTGATCTCACATGTCAGAGATACCCATTTGCTTTTTGGGACTGAGGGCGATCCTGATGACAGAGATGGTTTCTCTAGAGCTGGTACCAGGCAACCACCCTAGAAAGGGTTGTTCATGTCCCTGAGGCAAATGGAAAAATGTGCTGCCATCCACTGCCCATGGTGAGAACGCACTAAAAGCCTTTTTGAGGCTTTGTTTGTTTGTTTGGGGGGAGGGGGGGAAGGGTGTTACTAGGTACAAAATAAATATACCAAAAAAGAGACCTTCCTGTTGTTCTTGGGTGCTGTTGAGTTGGTTCCGATTCCTAGCTCCCCTGGGTACAACAGAAGGAACACTGCCCGGTCCGGGCCGTTCTCAGAATTGTTCTTACGTTTGGGTCCATCGATGCAGGCACTGTGTCAATCCATCTCGTTGACGTTCTTCCTCTTTTTTGAGTGTCCCTCTACTTTACTAAGCATGACGTGCTTCTCCAGGCACTGGTTTGTCCTGACAACCTGTCCAAAATATGTGAAATGGGATCTTGCCGTCCTTGCCACTAAGGAACATTCTAGGTGTACTTCTTCCAGGACAGATATTTTTGTTCTTTTGGCAGTCCGTGGTACTTTCAATATTCTTCGCCAGCACCATCATTCAAATGCATCGGTTCTTCTTCTGACTTCCTTATTCAATGTCCAACTTTCACATGCATAGGAGGCAATTAAAAGTATGTGTAGATGGCTAGGACTAGGCAAGTGCCTTTCTGTCGGTAGAAAAATGGCGAAGACCAACCTCCCAAAGGGAAACAATGATTACCCACATTTATACAGAACCTGAGGGGCGAACATCCCTGCTACTATGCCCCTAACTGAGCACATTAGACCTCATTTCTATACAGCCCCTGGGGACCCCGGCCACGTGTCATAAACTACTGGGACTTTAGACTCTGTGTTTTGGAGGCAGACAACATCCTCCAAGGGCCATACTAGAGGGACTAAGGCAGAAACCACACTGAGAGAACTGGGATCTACCTCTAATGTATCTGTACCCCTTGGACTTATGGCTGAAACTACATGGTGTGACCAGAAGTAGAAAACAGCTATACCAAGAATATTGAACTGGCGGTCGGTGGACTACTATATACTTACTACTTTAATATCCCACTAGCTTTATTAGGATATGTATTAACCTGGTGGACTGGGTTCTACCACTGCCCTTGAATATTATTGCAAGTGTTACCTTATTGCTCACCCCCATTGTATGTGTAAATAGTGACCAGTCACATAAGAGTTTAATCTGTACAAGTCAATAATCCATGTACTGCAATTTGTACCCAGCCTACTCTTGTTTAGACTCCTTCCTCAATGGTATATTAAATGTGTCAGCATGGGCTAAATTAATGATACCATCAACATAATGACCTTATGCTCCAGGGGGAATACATGATAATGTTCTCTAATTTAAAATGACAAAAGTGTCTCTAAGGTGAACCAGAGGCTTATACAAGAGATACATGAATAGATTTGGGGCTCAGATTTAACCCTAGCCCCAATCTAAGAGCAATTAGTTATGACATGGCCCTGCTTGGTACATGCCCTCATGAAGAGATTGTGGAAGGTATGGATCCTAAAGCAAAATGTACTGAAGAAACCAGAAGGTGCCAAGCTATTAGAAAAACCAGTATCTATCTGAGGTCTTAAAGGCTTGCCGTGAAACAAGCATCCATCTAAGTAAGACATCAACTAAGCCCACATGGAATAAGCATTCTAGCCTATGTGATCCAAGGATTTTAAAGAATCCAAAGGAGGGAATAGTATCAGAGCCTACATTGTGGACACCTGGTTTTCAGAAGGCTATGGACAATAGTGGCGGCCCCAAATCCATTAATTCATTTATGGGGTCCATACATCGATTAAGTCTCTGGTGAATCCTCTCTGACCATAGACAAGGAATGTGAATAGCCTTGTCATCAGAGAACATTGTAAAATCGATTATGGTAGATATAGTTAGGTTAAATTATAATATCTTCTTTGATCTCCCTTTTGACCCATTTTAGTTATCTTATTCTTTAATATTTTCTGCTTTATTTTTTATTGAGGTTTTTCTCTCTTTTGCTTTGTCATTGTTGTTAATTTTGTGGTTGTTGTGGTGGTGGTGGTGATCTGTTTGTTTGTTTTTATATGTTTTTCAGTATATGAAATCCAGGATAGGTAAATCTATAAAGACAGTAACTGGATTAATGATTTCTTGGGGTTATGGCAGGGAAGAATGGGGGGAAATGAGGAGCTAATAACCACATGTGCAAGAAAGAATAAAATGTTCTGAAACTGATGGTGGTAGTGATTGTTCAACTCTTCTTGATATGATTGAATTTTAGGATATGTTGATTATGTGCCAATAAAGCTGTTAAAATATAGATATGTCAAGGCTCTCCAGTGTAGATAGGCCAATATTGTACAGGGAAAGGACGATGACCCTTGAATAGCACTATCTCTGCTTTAAATTTTAAAAAAGTGTCCATTATTGTTTAGATAATGTTTAGATTCTTTAGTATGTTTTGAGAGCCAAATAATCTTTTTCAAAAATTTAACCACAAATGTCCCTCTGCAGTTGCCTTCCACCTGGCTTGAAACCCAGGGCCAGGGAACCTGATAGAGGAATGGTTAACTTTGGTACATTCAAACAGGTTCCTTTAATGCCTTATCACATCAAGAGTCACAAAAGTCAAGGCTTTTGATTTGTAAGAGCCAGATTTCTAAGTTATCAGAAGCCAGACTGTGGAGGTCTCAGAAGATAAAGCTTAATTATTTATCAACACGTGGAACGTTTTGATGACATGCCAACCCGCCCCCCCCCCACCCCCATTAAGATAAAGAGGTGTTGTTGCAAAGAGGTGTTGTTGGAGCCTGAGTTTGCTCCCGGTTGTAGCAGAAGTTGGAGGAATAAGTCCTTCAGTCTTGAAATCCTTCACTGCATTCGGTTTTCTTCCAGAGTTCTATTAAGGTCAGTGCTGTTACCTGCCGTGAAGTTGGTTCTGAATTACAGCAGCCGTATGCACAACAGAATAAATGCTGCCTCAGCCTGCACCAGTCTGACAACTATGACTGAGCAATTCTTGCAGCCACTATGTCAATCTCTCTCATTGAAGGTCTTCCTCTCTTTTGCTGATCCAAGTATGATGTCCTTCTCCAGAGACTAGTCTCTCCTGACAACATGTCCAAAAAAAAATTGGGACAAAGGCTTGCAATCTTTGCGGAAATTCTGGCTGTACTTCCTGCAAGACAGATTCATTTGTTCTCCTTGCACTACTTTCAGTGTTCTTCCCCAACACAAGCATTCAAGTGCTCCGATTTGTCTCTCTTAGCTCTTTAACTTACTAATGAGGATGTTTGTAGCAGATTTGCCCAAAA
>NW_022111300.1:38122906-38219457 GCF_000313985.2 Echinops telfairi
GAGACCCTTCCATAAGGGGATGTCCAATTGCCTACAGATGGGCTTTGAGTCTCCACTCTGCACTTCCCCTCATTCACAATAATATGATTTTTTTGTTCTGATGATGCTTGATACCTCATCCCTTTAACACCTCGTGATCGCACAGACTGGTGTGCTTCTTCCATGTGGGCTTTGTTGCTTCTGAGTTAGATGGTTACTTGTTTGCCTTCAAGCCTTTAAGACCCCAGACTCTATATCTTTTCATAGCCAGGCACCATCCGCTTTCTTCCCACATTTGCTTATGCACCCACGTGTTCTTTGATTTCTTAATGGCTATTTCTGTTTCCATGAACATTGATAGCGGTTCCAAGAAAAATGAGGTCCTTGTCAAGTTCTGTCTTCTCTCCATAATGTTGTCTATTGGCCCAGTCATAAGGATTAAGCTATTGCTTAAATTCATATTTTATGTATAGATTTTTTAAAAAGTACAAATCTGTGAGAAGCATCCCAGTGTCCACTATATTAGGTATTATTGTTCGACTTTGCAGATCGGAAAACCAAAATACAGAAAGGACAGGGTCAGGATGGAAGACTAAGTCTATGTCTAATCCCTGCACTATTTTCCACCATCCTTGCTGCCTGCTATGCTTCAGGCTCTCTCTCCTCTTTTAAACTCAAATACAGAATTAGCCATTTTCCAGTGTGCAACTTCGTGGCGTTTTGGACATTCCCAGCGTTGTATCACCACACTTCCGCCTGGTTAGATCACTCCGAACGAAATCATGTGTCCGTTAAGCAGTCATGTTCTATTTCCTCCTGCCCTTGGCCCCTGGCATCTACCAATCTGCTTTCTGTCTCTACGCATTTATCTTTCTTGATATTTCATCTAAATGAAATGACATTATATGTACCCTTTTGTAGCTGGCTTCTTTCACTTACTTTAATGTTTCTCAGACTCATTCACATTGAACACATTTGAGGGCTTCTTTCCTTTTAATCAAGTTATTTCTGACACTAGCATCAAAAGCTACTTTACCTAGAACCCAGGTATTTGGCTACCAAGAACAAAACATTTAATGTGGGATGGCATGTTGGCTGAACTAAAAATGCTTGACTTACTGATTTTTGTCAATGAATATTATACGGGATGTAATCTCACTCAAAATAACAAACAGACAAACAAACTCATCACCATAGAGTAGATACCTTCTCATAACGACCTTATAGGACAGGGTAGAACTGTCCCTATGAATTGTTGACTATAGCACTTTACGGAGTAGAAAGCCCCATCTTTCTCCTGAGGAGGGGCTGGTGGTTTTGAACTACTAACCTTGCGAAAGCAGCCAAATCTATACCCACTATGCCACCAGAGCTCCTAGGATGTAGTCCATTATTCACCAAATCACCGGAACCTCTCAATCCACTTTTGATAATTGTATTCCCTTTTAATATCACTGGCTACCAGTATTCCTTTCTGCCCTTCAGAATAAGCTGTGTTTTCTAACCTAGCCTATTTAATCTGCAACATTCACTAGACAAATAGGAATTGTTGATTTCCTTTTCCAAGCCCCTTCCTGGAATATGACATACTTGCCTTTGATTTAGCTAATCCCTGTAGTTTTGCCAAACTGCTTCAAAGTGGCCTTGAGATAGTAGATGATAAGAAATGCTATTTAAAAAAAACCAAAGTAAAAGCAACAACAACAACAACAACAACGAAACTACATAAAATAAGCCGGTGAAAAAACACAACAAAAATCCTGGTACCTTAACTAAATGAACTAATTTAAGCAAACTATTCTCCCCCATTTCCTCCAACTCATGATTGTTTTTAATAGCGTTTTAATTGTTAACTCTATGAATGAAAATTAGTTGAATTCACAAGGGCACTTCATTTTTTGGTTCTATATAATTTTACAGGACAATCTTTAAATGAAGCATTATCTCAGCCTCATTGCGATGACACCATCGAGTCCTTCACGCACGGAAACTCCTGTAATTCCTCAAGGCTTAGGGACACGTTGCTCTGGACTTTGGAGATTGTGCAGATCTTTTGCCTTGCTGCCCACTTGCAATAGGTCCCTGGCTGAATCCCATTAAATTCAGTGTTATTCTTTCAAAGATTGGGGTCTATGAATGACTGCTTCAGTTCATAGTTGGGCTCTGACACTGTGTGTATATATAACTTCTTTTATTGTAGGTCTAAATATCAAATAGAGAAGCAGTTCAGCCAACATTTCTTGGATTCTCTCTTGAGATCACTTTGAAGCAGGACAGGGAATTTATCATTTGGCTTTGGACAGTCCGGCCTTTGTGTATTCGCAATTATTCAGAGAAAGCTAGGGTGATGGAGTAGGTCTGTGGCAAGCCACATCATTCAGAAATGCCAATATGTAGGCTTTATTTAATGGGAAAATAGATCATTAGAACTGTGATATTTCCCTTCTTACAAATGCTGTCTAGAGTTCCCTCAAAAACAAACAAAAACCCCCACCGGAGAAGCCCTGCCTTGTCTAGACTGAAGTGATACGAAGAGATCACAAGGCAACAGGACGTGTGGTTTAATATTTAACACTGAGTCCGAAACAAGAGCTAGACCCTAGTCTTGCTTCTGTTTGACATCACAGGAAAATGGATGTTTTCTTCTGATTAGTTTCCCCTATGTTACTAACCTTGTATTGTGAATTAAGTTGGGGTTTACATATCAGAACATCATCTGTGCACTAATCAACATATCAAACCTCCCAATAGCTTTCCCTGTGGCCCAAACCCCCTCTCCCCATTTTTTGTCCATTCCTTCTGACTCTTATAATCTTTCTTTGTAAAACTATAGGTTTAGAATAAACCTTCTCCACATTGCCAGATTGATAAGAGTCCATTATGACAGGCTGCTAGATGGATGAGTCAATTATCTCATCCAAGTCTACTGGGCTCTCAGTCATTATTTAAATTGTCACGTAAAGTGTAATTTAAAATTTGAAGAGGCATTTAAATGTTAAGTCACAACTATCTAGAATTTCTATGGCATATTTGATACGTTTTATTTATTTATTCTTTTATTTGCTCCTTGATCTCCCTGGCTATTCACTTCTGTTTTCCTTATCTGTTTAGTCTATGAGAGTTTTCAGGGGAGATGGTTGCTCCTTCACAGCAGGATTCCATTGTAGTTCTTTAATTATGTAGAGCTAGTCCAATATGATTATCCTTGCACTTGACTTTCAGAGCAAGGAAATATTCCATTCCCCCTTATCCGCTCATATGTTTCCTTCTCATTAGGTGCCATGAATTGGGTCCCATGGAGAGCCACCCTGTGCACAGTAGAAAGGAACACGGTTCAGGTCTGCAGCATGCTCCTCACCGTGGAGATCTTGGAGCCCATTGCTGCAGCCACTGTGTCAGCTCACCTCACTGAAGGGCTTCCTCTTTCTCACTGAACCTCTACTTTACCAAGCATGATGTTCTCTGCCGGGGACTGCTGCCTTCTGATAATATGCCCAAAATATGTGGGCTGAAGTGTCAGCATCTTCACTTCTTTTGCTGCTGCTGTTGACATTTTCACCACTAAGGAACTTTCTGGCTGTACTTCTTCCAATACAGATTTATTCATTCTTTTGGCAGTCCTTGGTACATTATATTTGATCATCTTTGCCCACACCATTATTCAAAAGTATCAGACTTCTCTGATGGTCACTAGTCATTGCGACAGGCATCTTCTGATGCCTATAAGGTGGCTGAAAGTCCCATGAGTTGGGTCCTCAGTGAGCTTTCTCTCTTGTCATGAAGACGGACTCCATTGTGCGGGAGGCAGCTTTGCACGGTGGCAATTTGAGTTCCTTCTAAGCTGAGGGGCTCTTCTGCTGGCACTATATGAGACGACCTTCTGTTGATATTCATACGGCTTTTAGGGGCCAATCCCTTAGTTGTGGATTACCCATTTTATTTTATTTCTCAGTCTTATTCCCGAAGCTCCCTTAAAACCGGTCCACCCTTGGTGACCCTATTGGTATTTGAAATATTGGTGGCATAGCTGCCAGCATCATCTCAAACAATTCACTGCCTCCGAGTTGATGCCAACTCATAGCGACTCTGTTGGACTGAGCAGAGCCGCCCTCGTGAGCTGCTGGGACTGTAACTTTCAGGGAGGAGAAAGCCTTGTCTTTCCCACGGAGCCGTTGGTGGCAGCAATAGGCACATCACCGCCCTACAGTTCAACAAAGTGAGAGACAATTGGTAGATCTTTTATAGAATCTCTATTTAGTGATTTCTTTCTTTTCATGTATAAGGAACAGATGAGAGTGAGGCAATTGGTTGCGAAATGCAGTACAGATGTAAGCAAAGTAAATAAGGAGTCAGTGACGGGGATGAGAACTGTGGGTATTTCCCAGTGTTTCTTCGTCATTTAGTGAGGAATCCTCTTTAAGAAGGAAGGGATTCTAGCGGTGCTTTGCACCGGTTCACAGAACTGATGCCTTCTTTTGTGTGGAGTTCAGTGAAGCCGTTGTTAAAGCAGCACTTGTAATCAGGGCTCTCTCTAAGGTGGGTGACTGAGCAGCTTCTCAATGTAGAAATAAAACATTTACTTTACTTACTCTTTTATAACATTAATCTGTGCAGCAGCATATTCTAAGCATCTGTAGTAGGGATCATTCCATCCATAGGTATAAAAAATTTGAGCTACGCTTTGTAATATTTACTAATTTCATAAAACTTATATTTCTGATGAAATACTACATTTTTGTTCTCTTTGTTGCTACTTCAGTAAATAAACATATAACATAAAGAGAAAAGGTGCCAAAAATAACCAGAGAGTGACACGTTGCATTCATTTTGGTTTTGTCTTATGCCCCAAATTCCCACCAATATTATGAGTGAATTATGTAATTCCTGAAAGTATTAAGAGAGCTAAAAATACTGATAGAACAATTGCTCTAAGTTCAGCAGAAGTGGAAACACGTTATGTTCAGAGAGCAAAATTTGCCTACCTGTTTCTAATATATCAGACACATTGTCTACTTGGCCTACCTCTAAAGCAGTGGT
This sequence comes from Echinops telfairi, assembly GCF_000313985.2. NCBI lineage: Eukaryota > Metazoa > Chordata > Mammalia > Afrosoricida > Tenrecidae > Echinops > Echinops telfairi. The sequence continues at coordinate 38,127,923 of NW_022111300.1, forward strand.
CCTCAACCTTCCTAATGCCACAACTCTTGAACAGTTCCTTGTGTTGTGGTGAACCCCCAGCCATAAAATTATTTTTGTTGCTACTTCATCACTGTCATTTTGCTACTTTTATGAATCAAGCACCCCTGTGAAAGGGTCAGTCATCGCCCAAAGGGGTCGCGACCCACAGGTTGAGAACCACTGCTCTAAAGGAATGGGGTTCTTCTCATACAGTGAAAAGGTGGTGAAGGATAAATCACACAGTTCCTGATGCTCAGATAAAAGTGAAGAATGTTGCCATGGGAGGCCACCCCTCAAGAAGTAATATGGAAATATCTTAAATAACTGCTTTATTGTATTTCATCAGACATTATTTAATATCTTTATTAATATTGAAAATGCTTTCTTATAATACAATCTAGTTTGTATACCTCTTTTACTGTTCCTATTTAAGTAGTAACTGTATGAAATAATAAACTACCTTTTGGCATATCTTTTTTATGCTTAAATGGTCATAAGGACAGTGAAATGGTTGCTAACTTATTTGACTCCATCACTGGATCTGAGCCTGTGTTTTATGCCTATTTGTGTAACATCCCTGCTCATATTGCTTGCTCTGTGTGTGGAGGGAACGGAGCGAGAAGGTGAGGGACAGAGGGGAGAGGGAGAGGTCAAGTAGACCCAGGTGTGAGTGATGGGCATGTCAGGACTTTGCATCAGTTAGGGAGGATTTCCATTTTGGAGAAGCCTGTTTATGATTCTGCCTCTTCGATATGTCTCCCTACATGAGACACCTTCCTCCTCATGGTAATTATTAACTACGTAGTTCAGGACCCACTCAGTTCTTCCGGTTAACTATAAAAATAAAACTACTTTATTTTTACATCATGTCCAGAGAGGTTTCTTTCGGAAACTCCTCCTTGTGAGTGTTTGGAGATCACAGAACGGGAGGATGGGCATTCTGTTTGGAAGAGATCCTGGGGGCCGGCTGGCTGATACACTGTTTTTCCGAGTCTTGGTGATGGGTTGGCAGAGAATGCCGTGGCTCTTTAAGAAGGACTTTCTTGGACAGGTGCTGTTTATTGGAGTCCTGGATGCAATGCTGGAGGAGGAAGCATCATTTATGTTTTAACATGTTTTGCAGGAGCCAGAAAGATGGATTGTGTGTGGACATCGATTGGTGGGAGCTGTTCTTAGGTCTCTGGACAGCCTCGGGATTTAGGGCCTGAATCCTTGGCAAAATGAATAATAACCTTGCGATTTAATAAGATCAGAATCTCTCTGTATACACTGGGTTGTTTGCTCTCCTCTCTTACTAATGTAAGAGGTGCCTGCCAAGCTATAGACAGCAGAACGCTAAGTGGGTGGGGTGGGGAGCACGAATAATTCTTCTGTATCTGTCACGGCTGTTGAATGCAGTTGTTTTCTCAAATTTCATTTCCTGAAGTCAATGTATTTACTTTAATTTATTGAAATGCCCCCTGGGACTAGGGCTGGTCCATGTTGGAAGGGAGATCTCATAAATTTGGGGTCTCTTTGGAAGAGGGTTCTCTTGCACAGTCATTTCCCCCTGACATTTCAATCCCAAAATGTAAATAGGCAAGAAAGTTACATTTCTGCCACAACAACATAGATCCCAAGCCCCTTTGTGTTGTTGTTAAAAATTAGAGGCTCAAATCACGAAAGACCACTTTTCAAAGATTGAGATGTAATTTAGATGTTTTGTCTTCCCTGTATTTCAAACCCAAAAGGAATTCTCCAAAGCAACATGTTCAGCCTGGGGGGAGACCTTACTTATATTGAGATGTAATTTCTTGTGGCATTTTAAACTTCATCATTTTAACAGTACCTTTAAATATTTATTGGTGAGGAGGAATTTTTTTTTAAACTTCCTCCCAGAGGATCTGGAAACTCAACAAGCTATTATTTATGACCTTCATTTGAATATGATCTCCTTCAGGACTCTGGTACTTTCAAAGTAGAAGTTGGATGTTTCTATGGGGGAATCAATGTGCTTGCATTATGGTGCTGGTGAAGAATAGTGAAAGTACCATGGACTGTCAAACAGACAAACAAATCTGTCTTGGAAGGAGTGTAACCAGAGGCTCCTTAGAGGCAAGAATGGCCAGACTTTGTCTCACATACTTTGGGCATGTTATCAGGGGACTCCAGTCCCTGGGGAAGGACATCATGCTTGATCAACCAGAGGGACAGAGAAAAAGAGGAAGGCCCAGGACAAGATGGGTTGGCAAGTGGCTGTAGCAATGGGCTCCAACATAAGACTAATTGTGAGGATGAGGCCGGATGCGGCAGTGTGGCAGGGGTTCCTTCTGCTGGAACACAGGGTCACTGTGAGTGGGATCTTTTCTGATGTCACCTAACAACAGCAGCAGCAGCATGGGAGTGTGTCAAAATGGATAGTTGAGAGAAGTATCGAGGCATTTTAAAGAAAAAGTGATTGAGGTCGTTAGGTTATTGTGCCAACCTGGCTGATAAACACATATGGGGTTCATTGAAGGGTGGAGGAAATAAATGGCTCTGTGAGCCTCACCTTTTGAGTTCTCAGGTCTCGTGCTTTGTGATGGTCGCACCAGGGTGCAGCTGCTTTAGCTAATTCCCTGCTTCGGCTGGCCAGGCTCACTTCCTGCCAGATATCCCCAAGGAGAAGCCACATGGCCCTACCCCGTTGCAGCCCTGGGTGCTAGAGCAGCCTTGTGGAGACCCCTGCCAGTGTTGGGATGCTTACACATTCACTGACTAGGCTTTCCTCCTGCAGTCGACATCATTGCATCTGTTTTTTGAGATGGAGGAGGGCTTTGTGGATTGGTGTTGGACATATGGGTTAATGGGTTAATGTTGGACTTGTGGGCTTGGGCATCACTGGGTTGGGCTGTTTTCTTGATGTGCACTTAACCTTTATATAAAACTCTCTCTTAGACTTGAGTTTCTGTGGATTTGTTTCTCTGAAGTACCCAGACTGACACAGTGATTGTCTAGGGAATAGTATATAATGATGTCTAGGGACCAGGACTCATTGGAAGCTTGATCTTCCCTTTACCTTTTATAAAAATAAGCAGGTGCCATATGGCTGATTGAGTCAGAGTGACCCCCTGTGGGTGAGAGTAGAATTGTGCTTTACAGGGTGTTCAAGGGCTGATGGCTCAGAAGTAGATCGCTAGCCCTTTCTTCTGAGATGCCTCTAGGTGAACTTGAACCTCCAGCCTTTGGGTTAGCAACCAAATAACCTAACCTTTGTACCTCATAGGCATTTCCCTGACTCCTTTTTCACTCGATGCCACCGTCTATTCTGACACACAACGACCTCAGAGGGGACAGGAGAATTGTCCCGTGTGGATTTCCAAGGCTCTAAGTCTTTAGAGGAGATGACAGACTCAACTTTTGTCCTTGGAGCGGCTTTGGGGTTTGAACAGTTGACTTTGTGGTGAACAAGCTGTCACATAATCTAAATGGCCTCTTACCCATTTACTCTCTGAGAAATCATTTCTCCAAGATAAATAGAAGTGAAAACAACAATGATATCACCTCACACTGACATTCCTAGTAAATTAACAAAAACCACCAAGAAATGAACAAACAAAAAAGCAAAATAATAAATGCTGGAGAAGGTGTGAAGAGATTGGAACATTCACACATTGCTTGTGGGATTGAAGAATTGTACATCCATTATGGAAAACAATATGGTGCTTCTTTAAACAAATGCAAATGCAACTACCTTATGATCCTTCAATCCCTCGACTCCATATATACTCTAAAGAAATAAAGAACAAAATAAGAAGTGGCATATACATACCCATGTTTATGGCAGCAATTTCTATAATAGCAAAAAGATGGAAACAATCAAAAACCCTGTTTGTAAAGGGGTGCATAAGAAAATGTGGTGAAGAAAGCTGATGGTGTCCAGCTATAAAAAAATACAGTGTCTGGGGTCTTAAAGGCTTGAAGGTAAACAAGTGTTCATCTAGCTGAGAAGCAACAAAGCCCACATGGAAGAAGCACCCTAGCCCATGTGGTCATGAGGTATCAATGGGATCAAGTATCAGGCATCAAAGACCCAGAACAAAAAATCATGTCATTGTGAATGGGGGGCAGGGGCTGGTGGGTGGGAGTACAGAGTGGAAGCCCAAAGCCAATCTGTAGGCAACTGGACATCCCCTTACAGAAGGATCATGAGGAGAAGATGGGCCAGTCAGGGTGCAGCATAGCACTGATGAAACAGTTTTGGTGTTGGTTCTTTAATGCTTCCTCCCCCCCCCCCTATCATGACCCTAATTCTACCTTACAAACCTGGCTAGACCAGAGCATGTACAGGATAAGCACTGGAAACAAAGGGAATACAGGACAGATAAACTCCTTGGGACCAATATTGAGAGTAGCCATACCAGGAGGGGAAGGGGAAGGTGGAAGAGAAAGGGGGAACCGATCACAATGGCTTATCTATAACCCCCTCCCAGGGGGATGAACAACAGATAAAGGCGTAAAGGGAGCCATCAGACAGTGCAAGACATGAAAAAATAACAATAATTATAAATTATCATGGGTTCATGAAGAATGAAGGGAGGAAGGGAGGGAGGGAGGGAATGGGGAGGGGGAAATGAGGAGCTGATATCAAGGGCTCAAGTGGTAAGAAAATGTTTTGAAAATGATGATGGCGAAAAATGTACAAATGTGCTTGACACAATGGATAGATGTATGGATTGTGATAAGAGTTGTATGAACCCCCAGTAAAATGATTTATTTTAAAAAATCCCCAAAACCCTGTTTGTAGAGGAACCGATAAACAAACCCTGGTACATTCACAAAGTGGAATAGTATGTATTAATATTCCATTTAAGAACAATGACCAGTCTGTCAACCACCTCATGATATAGACACGATTGGAAGACGTTATGTTCAGCAAGGTTAGTCAATCTCATAAATATTTCATGACATCATTACTGTAAAGGAAGAAAGAAAAAGTGGTTTTCACAGCAAAGGAGAAGACAAGGAAGATCACAGTGAAGCCTGGCCCAGGGGGTGGGGGTGGGGGGAGAGGGGGGGAGGCGGGGAGAGGGAGCTGGAAGGGACAAGGCGGTGAGGCAAGAAGATGGGTGGATAAGAAGAAGAGGAAGGAGGAGGAAGAGCAGAAGAAGGAGAGGAAGAATCATCAATACTGGGACGTTCAGTGGATACGCTGTTCTGATGATATGGGCTGGGCCTGGGCAAGGATATAGAACCTGTGTTTCTTTGGGTAATATATGTTATATTACCCAAAGAAAAGAGGCAAACATTCCCCCCATCTGATTATGGGTGCTGAATCAAACGAGATCACTTAGCTCTTTGGACCTTACTAAACACAGCTGGAAGATAATAATAGATGGAAAGTCTAAAGGACACAGAAAACATGAGAAAAGACAAAAGGATCAAACTATGGGAAGCAGAGTTGTAAGGAGACATGTGGTAAGTACCTTAACAGCTCTTGGAAAGGTGGCTCTAAACTAGCCATGGGAGAAGCTGAACAGATGTTGAATGGCATAGCCAACTCCCAAGGACGCTGAAAGCAGAAGTAACAGTGTCATTGAATAGAGAACTGGCTGACAGATTGTGAAAGAAGCAGTTTTGATCTCAAGGCCTACCCGATGCTCTTCCAACCACAGGGCTTAGTGAGTTCCCCTGGGACAGCGCTTCATCTGGGGCTAGGGCTACCACATGGAGAAACAGGGCATGATGTGAACGTGTTGTTCGGATCCCTGAACCACCCCAATTCCTTCCTCCACTAAACTTTACGGGGAAAAATTAATTTAGACTACTATGTTGTCTAAACCAAGAGACTGAGGCAGTCTGCTAGAGGATCTGACTAACCTAGAGGAAACGGGTTTATTTTTGAATTTTGCGTTACCCACTCTTCCATTTAAAGACATGTGGGTTTTTATTTGCAAACTCAGCATCAAATAAGACAGATGGCAAACCTATACACATAAGAAAACATCTAGGTAAACCAATTTCATTGGCATCCATAAAGAGAAGCTGCATACTTTGATTCCTGAAATGGGTTTCTATGGGGAAAAAAAGGTCCTTTCAGAGAGAGAGAAAAAAAAGAATTCTTGAAAAATGTTTAAAAATCATATTAGAAATTGAAGGAAAAAATCAATAGATGGGCAAAAGATAAAATTGAGATTAGCTCTTAGGAAGTAGAACAACATTGACAATGTTTAAAAAATGCTATAAAACAAACTAGGAATACTGAGAAAAATGTAGGATCTTTCCAATCGTCCTACTGATGATTCATCCTTGGTATCGAAGCTTCCCTGGGTTTGTGGGTTCTAAGTATCCACGTTTTGAAAATAGGATCCACCTTGTGTTCTATTCAGAGGAAGATGTTTACTCAAGACAATGCAAAACTGGGCAAGAAAGCCAACCAAGAGCAAATAATAACCTTACCCTCGAATAAGCCTTTGGATTTGGTAAAGCATTTTAGCACACTGTCTCACTTGATCCTTGCACCAGAACTATGAAAGGGATAGGTCAGCTTTTATCCAGTTAAGTAAATGAGACACTTCTAAAGCCAATTAGTAGTCCAGAGGGAATTCCGTTCTGGGATTCTGGCTTCTCATTCCAGTTTATTGTGGGAATTCTAAGGAAGAAAAGCAAAAGAGTTAGAAACGCACCTTTACAACTTGGGACTCTTTTCCTCTTTGTTCATTCCCATCTCTTAACGAGTCCTACCTTTTGAGTCTCCAGGTGGATTTACTCTGATTTGGTGACAATTATTTCAGCACAAGTGCCCAGGATTGGTAGGGGATTTATATTTCTCTGCCATTGCTTCTGTTACCCACCTAAAAGTTAGTTTACACTATTTTCAAGAATCTTTTTCAAAGCTTTAAACCACATCTCCCCATTGGTTTGCTGTCTGGCCTTATTTACCCTTAATAAAGGCAATGCTGGTGGCGCCGGGGGTGGGGGTGGGGGGTGTCGGCCTGCTGACTTTTCAAACTCCCCAGCTGCTTCACTGGAGAACTTGAAGACCACCTGCTCTCATAAAGATTTGATGCCTCAGACCCTCGATGCAGGGCCACTATGAGTCAGAATAATTGAATGGAAGTGGGTTTTGTTTTGAGACTCTTAAAAATGCCTAACATGTTACTGCTTCATTTATTCTCTTTTAAATAAAACAATAGACTTGAGTTTGATATTCTCTAAGATTCTTCCAGCTCGGAGGGTCTCCATGCCATGGTTTTATTGATGGTTCAGACTTGATGGGGTTATGTGCTTAGTTACTGGAAATTTTCTGAATTTGCTAAATGGTTATCTGAGAAAAAAAAGTGATTGCAAGCAAGAGTGAGAAAAGCACTAGCATGTGTTCAAAAATATGTATTCTTAAAAGCCTTCAAACATGAAAAATAATTAAAAATTTACTATGTGCCAAGTAATGCTATAGCCATGTAACCAACATGCATTACCTCTAAACTTTTAAAATACTTCTTTAAAGTAGTTACCATTGTTTTATATTTGTTGAGCCATTAAAAAAAATAGAACTTCAATAGTTGTACATGCCAAACACATTACCATGACAGAGGTATTTGAAGATTAAAAAGGGGACTTGTCCCTGCTGCTTCCATTCATACTGAGACCTACTTACAATAGTGAACGTGATTACACCGATTTCCTCGAGGCCTTTGAAATTCTGTGAGAGCAAATGGCTTGAGGCTGAGTGGCTGCAAATTTGAAGAATAAGCAAATTTTAATATAGATAAATAGTGCCAAAGGGTTTTCCCAAAAGTTATACTAATTTACATTTGCACCAATGCATAAGCCCTAGGCTTGGGCAATGCAATCCCATTTGTGGCTTTTCTCACAATCTAACCGATACTGGTTATGATTCAATCTTGACCAACCTAGCAGGTAACAAACATTATAACAGTTTTTGATAGCAGACTTATTTACCTTATATTTACTGGCCAATTTCATATCTCTTTATCAACTGCCTTTGCATATACTTTGTCTTGTTTCTATTGTGTTACTCACTTTATCTTTCTAGTTTGTATGAATACAAATTTTATCCAAGTATACATCAACCTACTAAAACCTCAGCTCCTTTGAAATATTTCTCAAATTTGCTCTATGATACGCTTTATGATAGTTCCAGTACTGGAGACGGTTTTCATGGCATCTGTTTGAATTATATATAAAAACATTTGTATCACCAAAACTATTTAAGTAAACTTCAGCCATGCTTTCTTGAAATATTTTTATGGTAACTTTTTATACATTTGCATTTCTGATTTTAGGGGCTTTTATGTGAAGAGTTAAGTTAGGTTCCAACTGCAGTTTTTCTCATCTTATTAGCTCTTGGTCGCCATCAAATTAATTTTCGACGCAGAGCAACCCCCCAAGACAGTAGAACTGCCCCGTGGGGGTTCTAGTCTGTCCTCTGTGGCACCGGGTCTTCAGGTCTTCGTCCTGTAGAATGGCTGCATGACTTTGAGCGGCTTCCCTCTCTGCGTTCTGCAGCTCCCCAGTGCTCCGCCGCTGCTCTACCGTGGCTCCTGGTGATGGCCCTGGCACCATGCATGCATTCACTGTCTTTCCCTCCCGAAGTAAAAATCATCTTTGAAAGGATGCAATCTTCTCTATATTGGGGACAATGTGTAGATCATTTATTCGGATTGATTTATCTATCTTCTGGTGTCAGCTCCAAATGCTTCTTCATTATTTTAGCTGTAACAGGTTTTATGATGAGATCAAGTTACTGACTCCTAGCAATTCTCGAAGACAGAAGAGAACGGCCTCTGTGGATTGCCGAGGCTGTAGATCTTTTGGGGAGCAGGATGGCTCCTCCTTCTCCCTGGGGGTGGCTCCTGGGTCCATCTGCTGACCTCACCGTTAGCCGCCCAGCTCCTCACCCACCAGGGCTCCTGCAGAGAAAGCTCCCCCCACTCATTGTTCCTTGAGGTGGTGATGCCTTGCGTCCCGCATTTATTTTACCAAATGAAATTGGTCTTGTGTTTTATACTTCTGAGAGAATGTAAAATTGATAGGTTTAAGTCCTCCTTAGCGTCAGAATTGATTTGTAAAAATTCATTAGCCAGGGCCCCTTTTGAGAGGATGTGGAATTATATTTGTCAGATTTTGGCGTCAATCTTAGGTTTTCTTCACAGGAAGGATCTCAAACCTTTTAATGGCCTTGTTAGATGCATCAAGTTGATTCTGACTCATGGTGAGTGAGGAAATGACCCTATGTACAACCGAGTGGAACCCAGGCTGCCCCCGGGCCAGCTCCACCATCACTGCGAAGCGTGAGCCTGCTGTCGCAGCCCCTGCGTCACTCCATTTCCCTCAGGCGCTTCCTCTTTTGCAATGAATTTCTATCTCACCAAGCATGCTGTCTCTTTTCACACACTGGTTCCTTCGGATAATATGCCCAAAGGACAGGAGGGTCAGTCTGTCCCTCTAGACTTCGAAGTTGTGTTTCTTCCCACACCAGTTCTGGAGGTTCTTCTTCTACGACAGAGTTGTTCCTTCTGCGGGCAGTTTGTGGAATATTAAATATTCTTTGCCAGCACCATCATTCAACAGCTTAAATGCACTGGCTTTCCTTAGTTACTTTCCTTCTGTCGCAGGCACATGAGGGGATGAAAAACACTGTGACTTGGTTCGGGCTATGTTTTCTTAACACCTTGAAGAGGTCTTTCTTTGGCAGCAGAGAGTTTCTCAAATCCACCCATTGTACGATTCCTTGGCTGTGTACTCCACAGGGCATTGTAGATCCAAATGAAATGAAATCTTTGACCATTTCAAACTTTTATCCATTTATTATGAGCTTGTTTATTGGTCTAGTTGTGAGAATTTTTGCTTTCTTTATGTTGAAGTATAATCCATATTGAGGGCTGCATGTAATCTTTGATTTTTGTCAAGAAGTGCTTCAAGATCTCTTCACTTGCAGCAAGCAAGGTTGTGTCAACTGCCTATCACAGGTTTTAATGCGCCCTCCTTCAAACCTGATGACGTCTCCGAACATTTGCTCAGCATACAGGTTGAATAAGTATAGTGAAAGGATACCACCTAGACACACCCCTTTCCTGATTTTAAACCACATGGTATCCTGTTGTTTTGTTTGAACTATTGCTTCTTGGTCAATGTGCAACTTTCTGTGGAGTACAATTGAATAACCTGGAAATCCCATCTTCTCAATGTTACTCAAAATTGGTTGTGATCCACACAGGCTCATGTCTTTTCAGAGTGACGATGACACAGGGAGGTAACTGTCTGCTGTCCTCTTCTTTCAGCCAAGAGTCACCTGACATCAGTAATGAGCTGATGCTCCCCACCTTCTTTGGAAGCTGGTTTGATTTTTATGGTAGCTCCCAGTCAATGTACTGCTTTGGCCAATTCTGAATTCTCTTCAGCAAAATGTTACTTGGGTGTAATTTGAATGATATCGCTAGATCACTCCTGAATTCAGCAGAATTAACTTTCTCCGTAATGGGTATGAATATGGATCTCTTTCAGTCAATTGGCATAAACATGTGAACACTGCTTCTCAGTTGACATTTATCAGTTCCTGGAGCCTTTATGGTTGTTGTTATTTTTGTGCATGCCTCTAGTTCAGCTTGAACGTCTTCCTTCAGTAACCTCAGTTCTTACTCATATGCTCCCTCCTAAAATGCTGAACATCAACCAGTTATTTTTGGTACACGCTGTATTTTTTCCATCTTCTTTCCATGCTTCTTGCATAATTCAATATTTTGTCTGTAGAATCCTTCAGCTTGGATTTTTTCCCCTCCAGGTCTTGCAGGTTGAGAAATGCTGAGTGTGGTCTTCTTTTCCAGTTTTCTAACTCCAGGTGTTGGCACCTTTCCGTGTCACACGTTATCTTCTTGGACTCTCCTTGGACATGTCTTCAGTTCTTTCATTCAGCATCTCTTTCATCCACGTTAGCTAATTAAGAGCAACTTCCTGAGTCTCTACTGACATTCCTTTTGGTCTTTTCTTTCTTTCTGTGTTTTTCACGACCCTTTTCTTCCTTCAGATATGATATCACCCCACAACTTGTCTCATCTCCGGGATATTAGTGCTCAATACATCCTAAAAACAAGTAGGAGTAATTAATTCCTGTTCTGATGATAAAGCTAAAGCACTCAGAGGTTAAGTAACCCCTGTAAGGTTATGCATCTCTTAAGCAACAGAATTGGGATCGCTGTATACTGCATGTAAAAAGATTGATCCTACCTGGGTAAGTAGAGACAGAACAATTACTCCAAGATAATACATTAGATGTTAGCATCACAACTTAATATTATGAAAATTCATATCATTTATGATTTTATGAATATTTATGACATTTGTCAAATCTTATCAGGTGGTTAAATAACACTTATGCTCATTTCTTCCTAATACCTTTTCCAGTGTAAGAAGTTTCACAACTTGGTCAAGGTTATAGAGCAACCTAGTGGTCAGCCTAGAGCTAGAAACCAGAAATGGTGATGATCCAAGCAATCATTTCTGTGGCACCACATGGTCTTCACCTAAGAGAATCTTCCCCTAAGACTTCTCCATTGTCTTTTCTCACTCACAGGAATATGACAAGTTTTTCCACAATGAGAGTCAACATATTTGGGTTGAAACTTCACCCTGTCAAGGAGGCTGCTTTGCTACCATTAGAGCTTTTAAGCAAGGATGAGATAATCACAATAATTATCTTCCATTAGCAAAATGATCTGGCACCAGATTCTTCCTCCAGTTCTCGCAGCCTCCCTTCCGTGGCAAGAGCATCTAAGGGGGGGCTTTCTGTTGCAGTGGAAAATAATCAGATGTATAAAAATGAGCTGGAGGAGGATGTATTAATCAAAGAGCCATGAGTGGTTAAGGGCACAGGATGAGGAAAATCCAATCATTTGGGTTAGTATAATTTAGTGGTTGTCTATCCAATGGATTCATGGCAGAACATCCTTTCAATTTGTGTGCTTGCGTCGTGGCATCGATGGGCACACAACATCTCAACATATATCAATTCACCCTTTATCCACCTAATTCAGTCCCCCTTAAGGGCAGTAAATAAGGCTTATGAAATTATACTGATTGCTTTAATTCAAGGTTTAATGCAAACTGGAGACTCTCTATTTCCATGGGGAGTTTAAAAGAGATTCACAACTTACTAGCTGTATCTTTTCTCTCTCAGGCCTACAGAGTCATTGAAAAAAATTCTTTAAAATACAGTTTCTTCCTGGGGGACTCCTTGGTCACCCTCACGCTCACCCTCCCCACCCTCAGAATCCTTGCTGTGGTCATCGTCACCGTTCCCTTTATTGTTCATGGGCACGTGTGTGCAATGCTGTCCTTGTTTCTTTGAGGATGTTGCAAAGAAGTCAGAGCTTGTGCTTACTGCAGAAGTGTGTAGAACAAAAGAGGAAAACGCATCATGATGCTGATGATGCTGTTGGCAGCACACGGAAATGCAACACGTCCTGAAGTGGTCACCCACAGTGTTTATGTACTACAAGAGTGTTAGTGAAAGAAACGGCTGTGGATGGATTCATCTCACGAACCATATCCTTCAGACCGGCAGTATTGGGGGACATGGAGTGGATTCTGACTTTGAGTGACCCGACTGGCCAGCGTAGAACTGCCCCATAAGCTTTCCTAGGCTGCAGTCTTTGAGGAAGTGGATCACTTGGTCTCCCCAGACCCACTGTGGTGAACACTCGGTTAGGGGTTTCCGTATCGCCCATTGAAACACACAATGAGGCACAGAGGTGCAGAGTGAACTCTTGCACACGTTTGGGGAATCATTAGGGTAGCACCACTAAAACAAGTTCAACTATGCACACAAGGCCATCTGAACTTATGAGCTCCTTAAGCCATCAATCAACTCAGCAAACATTTACTTACACCTGTCATGTGTGAGGCATTCTGCTGACTCTCGGGAATGTGGAGGACATAAGACTTGCTCTTGGAGTTCCAATCGATCTCGGGCAAACAAAATATTCTGTTATGATGCAAGTTAAATAGTTATCAGGTGATAATGTATGACATCTGGCAGAATAGTGGCAGTGTCTGTCTTACTACAGAAAAACAAACAAAAATGTTCATAAGAATCAGAGTTTCCTTGTGAAATTCTCAGGAAAGACTACCCAGAGGAAATCCTTTTTTTTTTGGATGGGGTTGGATTTTTAAGGTGGATGGGGAATAAGGTGTGTTAGATGGAAAGATACTATCGGATAGAGGACTACACAAAAGAAAAACACCCTAAGAAGTTAAGAAACAATAGTGTTTCAAAGCAATGTTAGATAATTTGCAGGCTTGTTCTTTAACAATTATTTAGGGTCATTGGGAGGTTTCTGGGGCTCTGTCAATGTCAATGACAACCAATATGTCATCCCTCATAGGACCAGAGCCCTTAATTGAAGATCATTATTCAGACCTAGGCAGGAAATCCTTAGTAGACGCTTAATAGGTCAATGAGAAAAAGGAAGGGTTTGACAGAATGGAAGACAAGGGCTATTTTTGGCAGAAGTAAGCATGCAGAACAGGGAAACAGATTTTCTTGGTGGGAAAGAAATGGTGGCAGAGTGGTCTTAACTAGGTAGCTTAATACCTTAGACCTGTCTTAGGTCCTCTGTCTTCCCAGAGGGCCATTAGCTGTCAGGCTAAATTTAACCCCTGGGTCAATGTGGCTTAATTATTGCCTTTGTTACACTCTTGATGACTTGCTATTTATTTTTAATAAGCTTGTCACTCATTAAGTTTCTTCCTTAAATGTCAAGATGGCCAGGAAAAGAGGGGACACTTGCCTCAGCTCTGCCTCCCGCCATTACTGTCAACCAGACATTACTGGGGGCCCGTTCCTGATCCACTGCCTTGGACAATCTATTTCTGTTGAAGGAAAATGCATTCCTGGGGAAAAGAAAGGACACAAATCCCAGTAGTTTAAAACCTCGATTTAATAAAGAACGAATTGAGAAGAATCAGAAGAAGGGAGGCAGGCCTGTCCCTAGGGTCTGCTAATTTAGGCACTTGCCTTCAGGGGACCCTGAGCTTATAAACAGATGGGAAGAAAGAGGTGGACTAGATAATTAGTACTGAAAAAGATCCAGGCTTTGCATAAAAAGTATTCATTTATAACTTGAGTTACTTTTCCTACAAATGGTACTGTGCTTTGTGTTTATATTTCTCTGCTCAGACAATCATTTAGCAAGGTATATTCCTTCGTAGCCCATAGGTTGCACGAGCATAGCACATTGTGAATTGGAAGAGGAGATGCTTATTGAAAAGGCAGGAGAGAGATGAGAAAGAGTCCTAACCTCTCAGTTTTCTTAGGATGAGCTGGGCTGAACGTATAGTTGGGAGCATCTGATTAAAGCAGGTTAGGCTTTTTTGCATCCCCTCTTCTCTTTTCTCTCTCTCTCTCTCTCTCTCTCAGTGACCAGATAGTAAATGTCTTGGGCTTTACAGTCCACATACATCCCTTGCCATGTGGCCTTTTTGTTTGGTTAGTTGGGTTTTTACAGCTTCAGAAAGATGTGAAAACGTTTTTGGCTTCTGGGCTACACACAACAGGCCACACACCTCCATCAGAAGATGGACACGTCCTCTGCTTTGTCCTCTTTGATGCGGAGCAGCCTCTTTGTCTGCAACACTCTAAAGGACTGAACAAAGGAGGGGGAAAAACAATGGTCAGGAGGCAAGGAGCAGGTTCCCCTCACTTTCGAGACTACTTTTACAAAAGGAGAAATAAAGGGTTTGTCTTTGATTTTTATTTGTGTGTGTGCTGGGGGCAGGGGATTTCTATACATGTGAGACTTTGATCCTCAGGGTATTTTAGGCAGTCCTTCTCTGCTAAACAAAATGGAAAGAAATCCAGCGTATACTAAAAATAACCAAACCTAGTCTTCTTTGAGTGCTTGCTTACCCTGCGTAGGGCTTGTTTTCAATACTCTACAGTTATCTTTCATTTAGTTCTCCTTAAGCATCTCTGAGGAAGATGACCTTTCTTTGGACACACAAAGAAGCAAAGATTAAGTTACTTGCCAAGGTCATGGCACTTAACAATGGCCGGTCTTGGGTTTGAATTCATGTAGCTAGGTCCCATGTACCATGCACCATGCTTATACCTACAGGGCTGTTTTATTTCACTGACCACAGCAACAGTTTTCCATATTCGTATGATGCTTATGTTATCATAAGCAGGATAATGCTACAGTAAAAACTCAGGCTTAACTGTTAGTGGCTTAAGGCCACACAGGTTCATTTCTAGACTTACACACTTCACAGGGTTAAAAACAAACAAACAAACAGCGTCTCCACATAGTCGCTCAGGACCCAGGCTGATGGAGTGCTTTCAACTTCTGGAACATGCAACCTCCTCAGGTTCTGCAGAAGGGGAAAATAGAGACCGAGGAAGCTCACTCAAACTTTTAACTGCCTTTACCCCAAAGTAATGCATGTCACTTCTCACATTTATTGCCAAGAATGAGTCGCTTTTTCCTGGGAAAGTAAATACCCCCCACTTACTGCCTTCCAGTCAATTCTGACTCCTAACAACCCTACATCGGGTTCCAAGGTCGTGTAAATCTTTCCAGGAGCAGATGGCTTCATCGTACTTCTAGGGAGTGGCTGCTGGGTTTGAACCACTGACCTGTGGGTGAGAAGCCCAACGCTTACCTGACAGTGCTATGAAGGCTTAGTCTAACTAAGTTGGGGCGAGGAACTGTAGGTGAACAAAGGAGATATTCAATGTGCATTGCTTTCTATGCTATTGCACTTAAGATTTCCACATCTGTTCACATCCCTGTTTGACCTTTAACCGTTTAAAGAAGACTAAACAGGTATTCTTATCTCCACTTCGTTGAGGAAGCTAACTGAGCTAACAGTGATGCTCTTTGCCCCACTGAAAAAACAGAAAGGACAAAGCATTTGTTTTAAAACTAATTTTTGTTTAAAACTTGGCTCTGTAGCAACACATTTGTGGCAGAGTAGTCAATTTTTTTGGACTTCACCTTCCTAAATTCTGTAGTGGAAAAATGTTTTCCTACCTTATTGATTTGTCAAAAAAAGATGAAACAAAGTCATGGAAGTGTTTTTGCATTATGCCTGACACGTGAAAGGGATTCAGTGAAATGTTGAATCGCTTTCTCCTTTTCTTCGGGGCTGCATATCTTATGGGGGCAGCATTGGGAAAGGCACCCAGGACTGTGGCTGTGGCAGTAAGTGGCGTGTTCTCCTTGTCTACATTACTGTGTTTTATACATCGAAAGCCACCCAAAGGAAACATCAGATGCAGTTTGTACACAGGGTGGATACGACATTGTTGTTTATGAGACTAATTTACGGTAAGACAGAGATGGTAATTAAGATGGTAACCTACGGAAGAGTCTAGGTCAATTGAGATTCCTTGAATAAAATACAAGGGGGGGGGACCCTCCACCAAAAAAAGGGGTGGGGGTGGGGGAGCTCCATTGGGGGAGCTTTTATAGTACACAGTTAGGCGAGCAGCAAGCAACTGGCTCCGAGTTAGTGCACTCTGTCTGTGGTGTTGTCTGGGAAGTTTCTCTCTGGTCACTGAATTTTTTGTAAAAGCAGTTTCACTGGAACTTCATTTTTTTGTGCGGACTGATTTAGGGAAGAGTGGGAAGCTGTGACATGTTGTCTTCGGCTTGGGAAAAATGCCACCGAAACTGTTGTGATGTCGGACACACCTGACAAGGACAGCACGATGGGAAAAACACGTGTTTTTATCTTTCCTCTTTTCCAAAAAGGTGAAATGCCAATGGATGACAAACCTCATCCTGGACATACATCAACTTCTCAAACAGATGAAAATGTCAACAAACTTCATGCAATTGTGCTCAAAGATTAACGACAGACCATTGAAGAGATGGGGAAGTTTCTCTGGACAATCTTGGAACTAGCTTCAGCGAATTTTAAGGGAGATTTGGGAAGGAGAAGAATTGCTGTGAAATTTCTGACTGACCAGGACAAAGAGCTTCAACTGGAAGCATCCGTCATTTGAAAGAACACCTCCACAGCAACCCAGACTCCCCCCAAGGTCGTTACTGGTAGACTTGATGCTATTCTTACGACCCCGAAAACATCAATCAAGCTAGTGGAAGACGCCATCATAACCTCACCCCCCCCCCCCCAAACTCATCAAGTGCAATCAAAGCTCTTTTTTTTCTTTTGATGTTAGGGGGATAGTGTATTTGGAGTTCATTCCACCAGGTCAGACTGTTAGTCAAGCTCTCTATTTAGAGATTCTGAAAAGATTGCATAAGAGTGTGTGACAAAAAGAAGGACTGGTTTGTGGCAGACGGGGGACTGGTTTTGCCACCAAGACGATGCACCTGCTCACACAGCTATCTCAGTGCGCCAGTTTTGGGCCCCCAAGCCCCAGCATGCCTCTCTTGCTCCACGTACCTTACTCACCTGACCTTGCTCCATGTGCCTTCTTTTAGTTTCCTCCAATGAACAGGGACATGAAAGGACAGTGATTTGATGACATAGAAGACGTGAAGGGGGAGAAAAAAAACCAAGGGAGGTAATGGCAGCCATCCAAACAGATGAGTTTGAAAAATGTTTCCAAGAATGGAATCGCAGATTTGACAAATGTGTTAAGTCTAATGGAGTGTACTTTAAAGGTGTTAAAGTTGTTTTTAAAAACAAATTTAAATGCATAGCTTTGAAGAAAAAATTCCATTCGGGGGTGGGGGTACCCCTTGTATATTGCAGTGGAGTTCAGCTGACCTCACCTAGCCATCTCCTGTCTTCCCTCAAGAGTCTGTGCTTATCCAGGGGCCCATTCATTCATCCTTGGCTCCTTCCATTCTATATCTAATCCCAGGATCTTTATACACAAATACCTCGGATTGATTTCTTTTGTGTGTGATGGTGGCCCCTTAAGTAAAACAAAACAAAAACAAGACCAAAAGCCAACAAAAGCTTGCATCTTCTCTCTGAGATACTTTCTATCTGATTGACTCGTTACCGTCTCCCAACCTGAGCACCTTGTTCATCTCACCCACACCTGCTCCTCTGCTGAAAAAACATCACTGTTTTATTTGTCTCAGTGATTAGGACAATTATCCATGCAGAGGCCATGCCAGTATCCTTCACGTCATCCTAGGTTTTTACCCTCTGATTTATTCAATGTGTCACTAAATCCTGCAAATCCAACCTCCTCTTGATCAGAGAGGCCTTCAAAAAGGTTATAGAAAAAGAACATTATTTTTTAATTCCATGGACTTTTTTTTTTTAAACATTTTATTAGGGGCTCATACAACTGTTATCCCAATCCATACACACATCAATTGTGTAAAGCGCATTTGTACATCGTTTCTCTAAACATTTTCTCTCCATTTAAACCCCCGACATTAGGTCCTCATTTTTCCCCTCCCTCCCCGCTCCCCTCTCCCACATGAGCCCTTGATAGTTTATAAATGGGTATTTTGTCATATCTTGCCCTGTCCGACGTCTCCCTTCATCCACTTTTCGGTTGTCTGTCCCCCAGGGAGGAGGTCACACACAGTTCCATGTAATCGGTTCCCTCTTTCCTACCCATTCTCCCTTTACCCTCCCTGTTTTGCCACTCACACCACTGGTCCTATAGGGCTCATCCATCCTGGATTCCCTGGATTTTCAGTTCCTATCTGTACCAGTGTACCTCCTCTGGTCTAGCCAGACTTGCACGATCGAATTCGAGTCATGGTAGTGGGAGCGGG
Source organism: Echinops telfairi (assembly GCF_000313985.2). Classification (NCBI taxonomy): domain Eukaryota; kingdom Metazoa; phylum Chordata; class Mammalia; order Afrosoricida; family Tenrecidae; genus Echinops; species Echinops telfairi. Next base: position 38,146,612 of record NW_022111300.1, read on the forward strand.
GAGGAAACATTTAGGAACTAGAGGAAAGTTGACTTTTTAATGTCTCCTCATAGTTTCTCTATCCCCCTCCCCTGCACCTTCCGCTGCCCCATCTTAGTTTTCTCTTCTCGATGCTCTGATTTGGCTAAGCCACTCCACTCCCTATTTTGAACACTGGCCTGTGTTTTTGTCTTTAACTGTCTCCCTGCTTCCATGCTGGCCACATTCCAATCCGTTTCACAACACATTTTCTAGGATGCAAATCTGATTGGGTTCTTCTTCCTACATTTGAAGTTCTTCAATGGCTTCCAAAGTTTGGGAGATACAAATAACACACTTGATATGGTTTACAAGACTGTTGACATCAGTCCCTGCCTGCCCTTGTACTTCATCATGGGGCACACCCATGCGTTCAGCCTACACCCCAGCCAGAGCAAAACACTTGCAGTGCCCGAGTCCAACAGACTATGCCATGCCTCTGCTTTGTACCTGTTCGTATATCCATTCATATTTTGTCTGAAATGCCATCTTCCTGCGTCTCTAGATGCCATGGAATCTTCAAGACTCAATCCAAGAAAGAGCTGATCACTGTTTTATTTAAAGGTCTTTATGCTTTTATAACTCCTACTTATTACCTACTATACTTTTGGGATATTTGTGTTTTGCACTAAACAACGATTGTGTCAGATAGGTTCTATCTCTTGGTTGAGAGTAAAAGAGGCACACTCAGGCATTTTTAGCACTCTAAGGATACCAAGAGAATTAGGAAGGACAAAAAGTATTTCCCTGGTTGTGTAGGCAGGATTACTGAAGAAGTGAAGTGTCATTTATCATCATTCAGGTTAGAATAACTCAGGTGGTTTGGTGGATGCTCCTGTGAATTAAGAATGATTTTCTGGGCTGCCTTGCTTGTGACTCGGCAGCAAGCCAGTCTTTACTTTTCTTTGCTCCGCTGGCAGCTCTGTTTGTAGCCCCGGCCTCGTCAAGACTTCTGATAGCTTGAGGCTTCCAATGTCACGTGTCTTCTGTTTACTGTCATCTCCAGCGGGGTCTCTCCAATTATGTTTTTCTTTGCATACCTATCTATTTCTCTTACCTTCAAACTCACTTAGAAAGAGACATGATGGGGTTCACCAGTTAGCAACCCAAGACTAATCTTCTTGTCTCATTTCAAACAATGGTATCTGTGGTTTGGTCAGTTACAGGTAGGATGGTGTGTCCCTGTGGTATAGGACAGAGCAATTTACAAGTAAAATATCTGTCTTCATGCCTCTGCAGATATAGCAAAGACCTTGAGACATCTCAGAACTTGAAAATTTGTGCTAAAAGTATTATCTCCCAATTATAGTTATTTATGTGTTTAGTAAATGTCTAATGAATTAATTAGTGCTAAAGAATAATAGAACTTGACTGAAGCAGAGGAGGAAGAAAAGGTATTGCTACTTGGTAGAGGGAGGAGGAAGCTACAAGGCAAACCATTTAAGTCTGAGGTCATTTAGAGGGATTTCAAAATGACCATCTATACTCCGGAGAAGACACTCTCCGTCCAGAATGTCTTCTGAGTGACTTTGAATAGGCAACAGGACCTAGCTAGCTTTGAGATGGAAGTCTATACAATTTAATGTAGACATATTGTTGACAGGCACTGTTGAGTTGGTTCCGATCCATAGTGATCCCAGACACAACAGAACAGAACACCGCTCAGTCCTGTGCATCTTTGCAATTCTTCTCATGGTTCAGTCCATTGTTACAGCCACTGGGTCAGTTCATCTCGTTGATGGTCTCCCCCTTTTCCCCTGCCCCTCTACTTTACCAACCATGATGTTCTTTTCCAATTCGCTCATGATAACAGGTCAAAAGTACCGGAGACGAAGTCTTCCACCCTTGGTTTAGCAATCTGGCTATACTTCTTTCAAGACTGATTGCTTGTTCCTTTGGCAGTCTATGATACCTTCAATATTCTTCACGAGGACCATAATTAAGATGCATCCGTTCTTTGGTCTTCCTTATTCAATGCCCAAGTTTCGCATACATAGGAGGTGATTGAAAATACTATGCCTTGGGTCAGGCTCACTTTAGTCCCCAAAGTAACCTGCTTGATTTTCATGACTTTCAGAGGTGTAATCCAGCAGATTTACCTAATGAAATGCTTCATTTGATCTCTTGACTGCTGCTTCCTTGACCATTGAGTATGGACCCAAGCAAGACAAAATCCATGACAGCTTCAATCTTTTCTCTGTTAAGCATGATGTTACCTATTGGTTCAGTTGTAAGGTTTTTGTTTTCTTTACTTTGAGTTGAAAATGCATACTGAAGGCTGCCGGGCCTGATACTCATCACCAAGCGCTTCAAGTCCTTCTCCCTTTCAGCAGGCAAGGTTAAGTCACCTGCATATCACAAAATAAACCTTCCTGCAATCCTGATGCCACTCTTCTCCGCATCATCCAGCTTCTCTCGTGATTTGCCTAGCATATAGGTTTTACACGTATGGTGTATGGTGAGAGAATACCACCCTTATAACCACAGTTCTTGATTTTGAACTATGTTGTATCCTCTTGTTTTGTTTGCACAACTGCCTCTTTATCCATGTACAGGTTTCATATGAGTACAATGACGTGTTCCGGGATTCACATTCTTCCAAGGCTATCCATGGTTTGTTATGACCCACCCAGTGAATCCCTGCGAACCACAAAGAAACATATTTCTGGTATTCTCTGTTTTCAGCTGAGATCCATCTGTTATCGGCAATGATATCCCTTTATCCAGGACCTCTTCTGAATCTGGCCTGAATTTCTGGCAGCAACCTATCAATGCACTGCTTCAACTGTTGTTGAATGATCTTTAGCAAAATTTTACTGTCATGTGATATTAATAGTATTTAGTCTATAATTTTCACAGTCTATTGTATCACCCATTCTTTGAAATGGGTACGTACCTTTTCCACTCAGTTGGCAAGTGACTGTCTTCCAAATTACCTGGCATAGACAGGTGAGTGCTCCCCATGTATATTCCATCAATTAGTTGTAATGTGTTGGTCTGTGATCTGTAACGTCATCAGATAGAAAGCACCAGCTGGTCTTCAGGAGGAAGATAGGGCTTTGTACTCCTCTAAGCAGTTAGTCTTGCAAACTCACAGGGCAGATCTACCCTGTCCTAGAAGGTCACTAGGAGCTGGCATTGACTCAATGGCAGTGAGTGTTTTGGGCTAATGCCTTCAGTGCAGCTTGGACTTTTTCCCTCAGTACCAATGGCTATTATGCTATTTCTTGAAATGCTTAAATGGCCAGTAATTGTTTTTGGTGCTGTGACACTGTGCATTCTTCATTCTATAGTTTTCCCATAGAATCTTTCAATATTGCAACTTGAGGCTTGAATTTTTTTCTTGAGCTCTTTCATTTTAAGATAAGCTGTGCGTGTTCTTCCAGTCTGGTTTTCTAGCTCTAGGTCTCTACACATTTCATTATAATGCCTCGCTTTGTCTTCCTGAGCTGCCCTTGATATTGTCTATTCAGCTCTTGGGCTTACCATTTCTTCCCTTTGTCTTTGCTACTCGATGATGAAGAACAAGTTTCAGAGTCTCTTCTGACATCCACTTTGATCTTTTCTGTCTTTGCTGTCTTTTTAATGAAAGTTTGCCTTCTTGCTATATGGTGTTATTGATATCTTCCCACAGCTCACTGGTTCTTCGGCTGTTAACGTTCATCAACTCTGTTTGTGAGGTGATCTTGAGATTCAGAGGAGATGGGCTCAAGGTAGTATTTTGGTTCTTGTGGACATGTTTTAATTGTCTTTACCTTCCATCTAAACTTACATATGAACAATTGATGGTGTTTGCTACAGATGACCTCTGGCCTGGTGTTAGCTGGTGATGTGGAGTTTCTTCATTGTCTCTTCCTACAATTTGCTTTCTGTGGATTCTTTCTGGAGAAGTTCACAGATATCTTTGTTCACAGTTGTCTTTTGTGTTGTTGTGTTGTTTTGTGTATTTATGATATAGAAGCTATAGGTCTTGTAAAATTCTATCATGGGATCTCAAGCTTTGGTTCTATCAGCAAGGTCATATTTTCCAACTACTGTCCCTTCCTCTTTGTTTTCCACTTTTGCATTACAATAATTTTGCATAGCCAATAATTATCAATGAATCTTGATTGTTCATTTGATCAATTTTAAACTGAATATGTTCATAAAATCCTTCAATTTCTTCATCACTAGTTTTAGTGGTTGGTGCATACATTTGAATAATAGTTGGATTGACTAGCTGTTCTTGAATTTGAATAGATATTATCCTATTACAGACAGTATTGTAATGCAAGATAGGTCATGAAATTTCCTTTGTGACTATACATGCAGTGCCATTCCTCTTGAATCTGTCATTCACAGCAAAAGAAACCATATAACTGTATGGTTCAAAATGGCCCAAACTAGACCATCTTAGCTTACTAACACTTAGGATATTGTTCTTTTTCATTCCACTTCATTTTTTATGACATCTGATTTTCCTGGATTCATAGTTTGTACATTTGGGGTTCCAGTGTCTAACAGATGCTTGCAACGATTTCTTCTCCTTTTGAGTTGTGCCCCAACAGCCAAAGAAGGTCCCAAAGGCTTTACTGCCTTAGGCTTTATTCCCATCTATTTCATTGTTGACTCTACTTTGAGAAGGCAGCTCTTCTTCGGTCATATTTTGAGAGCTTTTGGACCTGAGGGGCTCTTTCTTTGGCGCCCTTTCTGACAGTCTTCTGTTGCTATTCCAGAGGTTTCCAAAAATGCTTCCATGTTATCCTTAAAGTTGTCTGTGGCTAATTCCTCAGAAGAGACCAGTTTTTGCCTTCTTCATACACATTCTGGATGCTCTGCTGAAACCTCTTCCCTCTGGGGGAGCCTGCTGAGATTTACGATGTCAGTGGCATAGCTTCCAGCATCTCAACGACAGGCAAGCCACCACAGTGCAATAAACGGATAGACAACTGGTGGAACCATTTTATGGGAGGGTCCAATGTTCTGTGCTCCAGAGAATCTTGGCTTTTAAGCCAATGAACATTTAGGTCATGGAAGTACTACAAAAGGAGCCCCCGTGGTGTTATGGGATAACCACAACGTCAGTGGTTCAAACCCAGCAACTGCTCATAGTAGAACAATGTGGCTTTCTGGTCTCACAAAGATTCATGCTCTCAGACACCCTTTATATAGTTGCTTTAAGTCAAAGTTGACTTGTTGGCAGTGGGTTTGAGTTTGGTTTTTAAGTTTTGCGAAGAACCAAATGGCAAATTTCTTTGCACTATCATCATCCTATTGAAGCCCATATTTGGAAAAACATGCATAATCCCTCAGGATGTCTCTTCCCCACCCCCCTCTCTTTGGGGAAGACTAAGCCTTTCCCAAATCCAAATTTTAAATAATCCAAATAATTAATCTTTAAACTATCATAATTTCTTCACACAGCATAATTGTTCTGCACTTAAACCAAATCTCATATGCTTTAATGATTAGATCTTTTCACCCCCTTTAATTTATAAGAAGAATTGATTCTTCAGATCAATATTCCCGTGGGCACCAGAAGCTGGGCTGCTGGTAGAGTCGGAGCGGGCCTGTCTGAATGTTAATTGTTCCTGCAGATGTCTCCTGGAGCACAGGGGCTGTCTCCTTTTCAGAGCCAAACCCTGGCTACATGTCAAAATCTATAACAAAACACCAAAGTCATTTTTCTCCAGAACCCAAATAAAAGGAAATTAATTACATTTGCCTACCTTATTACCCTTTCAAGAGAGCGTTTTCATTTGAAAAGCTGCTTTTTGACTTAAAGTTCGAAGGCCAAGACATGGTAGATGATGGAAAGACTTGAACCATCCTGAGAAAATGCCCTCCATTTCGAAGTCCCCCTCAGACCCAAAGAACCAAACTCATTGCTGATTCCTAGTGATGCTAAAGGATAGGGTCAAACTGCCCTGTGGGTTTTCTGAGACTCCAACTCACCATGGAAGTAGAGAGCCTCATCTTTCTCCTGTGGAGTGGCTTGTGGTTTGGAACTGCTGACCCTGCAATTGGCAGCCCAACACATAACCACTTTACTCCCAGAGATCCTGGGACTCCCCATATACAATGTTAATTCTCCCTGCCCAGCGCTTCATTAGTCAAGCGCACTGGGAAACAGAGCCAGTCACCAGTGGTTTCCAGTGTGTGGCTCCCAGACTATGACCGGCAGCAACAGCTGGACTTTGGTAGAACTTTAAAGCCCCTCCCCAGCCCTGCTGAAACTGAAGCTCTGGGAGAGGGGCTTAGAAATCTGTGTTTTAACAAGTCCCTCTAAGTGATTCTGATGCCCATTCCAGTCTGAGGATCACTGTTCTGGTGATTTCCAGGGTTCTATTCTGCCATGGAAATAATTTTCCTGAAATCTCTGGGGGAAAAAAAATCATTGCATGATCTTTATTTTCCCTGTCCTAAACTTTAAACCAACCAACCAGTGTGTCAATGTTGACATATGTGTCAGAGAAGGCCTGTGCTCCATCCAGGTATCAGTGTATGAAGTTTTCAGAAGGAGATCCATGGACCTTCTTGTTTATCCACCTCTGTCTAAACTGGAACTGCCCACCTTGCAGGTATGCGCCTACTCAAAGTCCATCTCTTCCTTATAGGCTCTGTCCAAGAAGCCGGAATGGCTTTATAACATTTCTAATCACTCTGGATCTTACCTAAATCCATCCCTTCCAGAGAACTGAATCTCGAAAATCTCTATTTCCCTTTGTAGGTGTGTATGATTTCCATCTTCCATTTTATTTGAATTTCACAGTGCCTATCAATATAGAATCCTGAATATAGGTTACCTAAAGACTTTCTATGTTCAGGATGACAATAGGTATTTTTAACTATGGAATAACCATTTTATAAACCTTTTGTCACTGAGTTAAAACTAACCTATTTCATAGATAAAGAAACTAAGGTATAGTGAGGTTAAATAACTTTGCCAAGGTCACATAAGGACAGAATTGTGATAGTAGTATAGTTCCTGTTCAGCAGTGCCACAAGGATTCAATAAGTAAATATATTTTTTAATTGAATTACAGGAAGCAAGTCACCTTGGTGATGTGAATGTTGATCACCCTTCTTACTACATAAGAGAAGCTATAAACATGTTGCCTTGAGTATGCAGCAGCTACCCTTTCTACTGATGTCCACAGGGCATGTGCCTTAACTATTTTTCTAGTAGAGATGATGGATTGGCAACAAAAAAAACCCAGAATCTTTTGCCTGATATTTTCAATCAACAAGCATGCAGTTAACCAAGGTTGAAATTTTAGTCTCTTGGTGGGAAGGAATTTATCTGATTCTTTTGGGGGTTGAATTTTTGACAGGGTTTCATTAATAATATTCATTAAGTAAACTAGCTCATTTATGTCAACCTGGCCTGTTCCTCTATCAAGGTGAGAGAGAGGAATTTAAAATTTCCTGTTATTTTCAGCTTCTCATTACTCATGCAAAATAGTAAACAATTGTTGGCTATATGAAAAATATTGACTGTAAGTTAGAAAACTAATTAGCTTTGGGACTGAGGAATAATATATAAACAAAAGTTCATGGTCCTGAGCAGTATGTGGGCATGTAAAGAGAATATGATTGAGACATGACCTGCATGGGTCATTGGATAGAGTTCTAGGGGACACTGTGATGTTCTGTGCTCTGCATAGGAATTTGTTACAGGGCACAATTAATCCTCTCGGAAAGGCTGCCTCATGTATTTGGAGGACAAGATGTTCATAGTCCATAAGCTTCCACTTTTTCCCTCCATGTTGATTGAATCCTGAAAGAACTCTTCTAAATCCTGGGCAGCACGACCTTGCATATGAATCAGGAATAAGGTTGAACATTATAAGAAAGCCTGTATGGGGAGATGCTCTAGGTCCAGTCTACACTGTTGATCACTGTCACTAAAAAAATAATTAAAACCACGTTGGGTCTTCCATTCCAACTGCCAGATAAGAAACTGGACCAGCTATTGTCCACATCAGCATCCACTCGATGATAGCGAAAGTATAAGTGACTTTCACTTATCAACTCGGTAAGTGAAAGTACTTTGAGGGACAACCCAAAGTCCTGAGAAGGGCATCCGAAAAAGCCAGTAAAACATTCCCGTGTCAACATCAAGACTCATCGTGACACGCTGAGGTTTTGCCTGCTCGAAGGTGAGTTTCCTAATCACTCTTTCAGTAGAATCCGTTCCCTGCAATAGAAGGGATTCTGACTCACAGTGACCATCTAGGGCAGTCCTGTGTTTCTGTGGTTGGTGAGAACCAACTAAGATGAGCTTGAACTAAGTCATGGTATTTCCAGTCGACTCATATACATGTGAGAGTTGGATATTAAAGAAGGAAGAACAAAGAATAAGCGAAGCATTTGAGTTGTGGGACTTTTGAATTTTTCCCTGTTTTTACTGGTACACCCCATCAAGTCAGTGCTGCCTCATAGAATGATTAGGAAGTTGCTAAGGTCAGCAGTTTAAAACCACCACGGGAGAAAGATGACACTTTCTACTCCTATATAGGTTGACAGCCTCAAAAACTCAAAAGGATAGTTTTGCTCTGTCCTATAGGATTATTTTGAGTCCAAATAGACTCAATGGCAGTAGGTACGATTTTTTAAAATCTGTTCATAATTATTTACTAGTTTTTGTTTAGCTTGTAAATAAACTGTTTCTTTCCAATTGCATTTCTGGTTACTTATAGAAATAAGCTATTAATAAATGTGTATTATGCTGTATTGGGGAGAAAGATGGGGCTTGTTACTCCCATAAAGTGTTACAGAAACCCACAGGAACAGTTCTGTCCTGCCCTCTGGAGTTTCTATGAGTTGGCAAGACTCGATGGTGGTGAGTGAGTGATCCTGTATCTATCCAGTTAACCAAATTCTCTTCTTCTATCCCCCCCAGTATCTTATGAAATTTTTGGTAATAAAAGCATAACATCAGCTACATATTTTCTCTTTAAATGTTAATATGTTATTTGATTTTCTCTTCTCAGTGCATTTATGGAAACTGCCAAGTCAATTTTAATAAATAGTGATGATCATGGATTTCTCTTTCTAGTTTTTGATCTTTAATTGAAATGATTTTGGTTTTGTTGCTTTTCTTGGATTTGTTTCTGATAACTAATCAAGTATCAGTAGTTTCTTTCAAATCATGTTATATTAATCTTTTTATTAGGATTGTCAGCTGAATTCTATAAACTGCCTTTTCAGCCTCCATAGATATCATCTCTTATTTATTTAATAAAAGAATTATCAGATGATGACAGACCATCATAATATATTTCCCGATACTGAAGCCTGATTGCATCATAGAATAAATTTAGCTGCGTCATAATATACTCTTCCTGATAGAGTGCTGGATATTGTTTGATAAAGTTATATTTGGAATTGCTTACATCTATATTCATAAATTCGATTCAGATATATATTTTAAATATCATCCTTTTGAACATCTGATAATAAATTAGACTGATATTAAAAGTACAATAGAGAGCTTACATTTTTTTCTACTGTTAAGAATAGTGTAAATGTACTCTGTTGTTTTTTGTTGCTAAAGGTGAACAAAACATTGCTATTGAATGGCTTCTGATTCACGGGGACTCTGTTGGATGGAGTAGAACTTGCCCAGAGAGTTTCTCAGGCTATCACTCTCCAGGGGAGCAGACTGCTTCATCCTTCTTACTGGGGACTTTGAACTACCAACCTTTCAGTTAGCAGCTGAATGCCCAGCCACTATACGATCCAGGCTGAGTGGATTCCCAGTAAATAGAGATTTCAGTACTAAAAGCTGGAACATGTTGGGAAGCCAATGATCCGTGGGTCACACGGGATATACACGCTTCCCTCATGTTGCTACAGCGGGTGTTGTGGTTATTGTGAGGTGCCATCAAGTCAGTTTCTTCTCACAGCAGCCTAGTTGACACATTGGAACCGCTCCATAGGTTTGCATGGCTGTCGTCTTTCTCAAAGGGTCCCTGGTGGCACAGTGGCTAAGTGCTCAGCTGTTAATGAAACCAAAGGTTGGCAGTTCGAACTCGCCAGTTGCCCATGGGAGAAAAGTGTGGTCATCTACTTGGACAAAGATGGCAGCCAGGACACTCTGTGGGGCAGGCCTACTCTTTCTCATAAGGCGGCTATGATGTGGAATCGATTTGATGGCAGTGCAGTTGGCTTTTGTTTTCTCAGCTTCATGGGAGCAGATTGCCAGGTGCATCTCCTGTTGGGCAGCGGAGTGGGTTGGAACTGCCATCCTCTTGGCTCGCTGCTGAGCCCTGAACCTTGATGTCAACTGGGCTCTTCCTCAAGTATAGAATCGTTTAAAGTTGCCCGTTTACTGCGATCTCTCAGCCACAGCACAGTTCTCACTTTACCTGCAACTTCCCTCAGTCACGCATCCTGGTCTAAGCTTATTCCTGAGCAGGAAATGATATCAAAAACTCTTCAGAGAGTTACAAAGCAGTAAGGCCCATCTGGTGCCCCTTTATATGCCATCATACCAATACATTACAATTTGTGTGTGTGTGTGTGTGTGTGTGTGTGAGAGAGATTGTTTACTTTTAGTATTTCACCAGTCTTGAAGTCCTTGTTTGGCTGATTTTTTGTTGTATTAATTTACCCTTCCCCACCTACCCACTAGATTTCATTCTTGGAACTACTGTCTGAATAATTGCTTATTTGATCTTTGAATAAAGTTTACTTGCCCTGCTAGGTAAAGATTTGGGGGGTTCAGTTTTTTTCTCCAAAAATCTCAAAACTCACTGCTAACAAGTCGATTCCGATGCTGAGCAAGCCTCTAGGAGAGGCGTGAATGGGCCCATGAGTCTCTGAGATGTAACTCTTCAAAGAAGTAGAAAGCCTCATTTTCTCCCTCTGAGCCGCTGGGAGTTCCCCACTGCCGACTTTGTTGTTAGCTGCCCAACACAGGACCACTACAGTGCCAGGACTCCTTCCAATGCTTTTCTTTCTTTTTTTAACAGTTTTATGCATGTAATTTACACAGCATACCCGTCAATTGTTCCATCATTCAATCATCTCAGGGAGAATTGTACACTCATTACCATCTCTATTTTAGAACATTCCCGTCCCCCATCGCTAAATCTTCAAATGACTTTTAAAAGGAGTTGTGTAATCTCAGTCAGTTCCACCCCCATCTTACTTCCCCACTCCTGAGAGCCCCTTTCCTCCCCATCAACTGCTTCCCACCCCGTCCCCCCTAACAACCCCTGTATCAGTTATTCTCACTACGCATCCACGCCTCCTGAGGGTGACAAACAGAAACAATAGAAACCAAAATTGGAATAAGGTGGTAATGATAAAATAGCAATAATATAAAGAACAAAATACAAATAATGAGCAAGAAAGAAAAGACCTGTAACATTCCAAAAGCCAGGGAAGAATTTCTGTCATGGAACAAGTAAGAGACTTAACACAGGGAACCAACTCACCCCGGTTCTATAGGGAGGTCAACTGGCCAACTATCTCTTTTGATGCAGCGATTCAAGATTACAGCGGCCTCTGTCTGGAGCTTTTCTAGTTTCAGCTTGTTCACTATCACAAGCAGTTTTCTGACATGATCTTTACACTTTCAGGGTCGCACAGGGGAAGACCACGTTGATTCCGTTTGATTTGATTTCTGAACAATTGTTCTCTTGTTCTTGTTTTATATTTTAAAACAATAAGCTCATATTACTCTTTGACTTATCTAATTTCATTACTACTTAGCAAACAATCCTGTAATGGTGGAGAAACAGGATCCTAAAGGCTAAAAAGAATTGCTTTTTACTTTCATTAGCCCAAATTATATCTTTATTTCTTTAAATAACTCTTTCATGTGGTTTTGTGGAATGCTGTGTTCATTGGTGACAAATGGGGAAATCCATTTGAAATGTTCTGTCATCGCCTTATCCTCGTTCCGCATTTTAATTGCTTCAAAAATGTCTCTCTGGGACAGACAGATGCCAGTGCGGGTTAGAACCCACAGAGTCTCATGCCACCTTCCAGCTGACCAGGCCACTTTGAAGATCTGCTTGTGATCCTGAGCCTCTTAAGGGTCAGGACGCCATCTGGACAATGCTTCCTTGTGCTTGTAACCACTGCAAGAACTCCCCCACACGCCTTCCTAAATAACACGCATCTCCTAGGTTGGCTTGCCAACCACTCCGGCCCATGGGAGGTATTTTTGTAAGTGCTGGGATACCAATTTTTTTTTACATGTTGTTATTAAAAAATTAGCAGAGCCCATTTACAAAAATACTTCCCAGGGGAAGGAGTGCTTGGCAAACATATGCGGAAGCTGCGTACTATTTGAAGACAGAAAAAAAAAGTGCCCAGAAAATGTAGCTCTGTGTGTAGTATCCGGGCCCGTCTGGTACACACACTAAATGAAGAGAGGGTTCCGCCTTGCTAAGAACTGAACATTCCTTCTTTTCTATTAAAGGACTTTTCAACCGCCTGTTTTATACTTACTCCATCTGCCAAGGAAATTAGCAAGGGTGGGTGACAACTCAAGCAAAAATCCATGGAAGCCTCCAATCCCCGCCCCCTCCCCCGCCCCGCCCGTCTGGAAATGGAAGGGTAACAAGTCCTTTAGGACACTTGCGTAGTCATAGACGCCAGCAGGAAGACACGGGGGCTTTTCTTTAGTGATCCGGGGTTCTCTGATCTCGGCGAGTGGTTTTCAAAGTGAACCCCTCCTGGATGGCCTTGTTTCTAGAGGATCTGACCCTTGTGGTCTGGAGTTGGTTTTGTTCAAGGAGGTATTTGTTGCAGCCTGGGGCTCTCTTCCGCATTTCTTCAGCCTTTCTTTCATGGCTACGAGAAGTGCTCAGTACTGACAAAGAGATGGATGGATGACTACGAGGAAGAAACGTGACCCCTTCCATTCGATTTTTCCCCCCTTGGGATAAACTCCTTCCAACCATTTGGTTGGTGTTAGTTTTAGGTCTATATCCCATTCCCTTGCGATCTGCCTTCAAGCCATCCATAGTTTTTCTTTTGCTAATTTAGTTTGGTGCTTATTTAAATCCAGATCAGAAAGATCTTGCATTAAATAAGCCTCCAGGGTGTCAATAAACATCAGGTAGCTATAAAGTATCTTCTAACCATTAATTTGCATGCTGAAAGGCTTCCAATTTTCCTTCCTCCTCTGCTCGTATTCTAACTATTCCTGCCGCCCCTTGGCCATCCCCATCACCCACCCCCATATGCAAAGCCACACTGCTAGTCTGTTTATAGACAACTACTGAAATTGTGTTCCATGTCTGTTGTGAATTCCATTAGGCTTTCTTTTTGTTAAGATTAAAGTTGCTTCTTTTGCTGGGAAGGAAAACATCTTAATAGGATATGGATTTTCACGTGGGCACAGAGACCAGGAGAGAATTGGGATTTTATAAGATTCTACTATATCACAGGGATTTGAATATATATCTGTAAGTTACAACAGAAGACATCGACTAGCTTATCAGCCTTTAGCCTCTTCTTATTTTCAAACTATTTCCAAAAATCCTTTACTCTGATCCACATTTAAAAATAAATAAAAAAACATTTTTCAAGTTTTAATGATTTCCACCAAGAATATTTTCTAAGCTATGGGATTTAGTTTCTGAGCTTACATTATTGCCTGATCTACCTATTTACAAGGTTCTCCATCAATGTCCAGATAAGAAAAGCAACCAAATACTCCAGGAGTTGGGAGAATTATGGATCTGTATACACTGAGTTTATATGTTTATATATATATATATATATTTATATGTTTATATATTCTCTGTTAGTAAAACTCTTCTGGTGGCAAGTTAGAGTAACCAGCTCAAGATATTAAGATAGCGGTAAATAGTTTATTAACATTTCTGTACTTAAATGTTGCAAGGGCAATTGTCTAGCTATGTTTTTGCTTGACTAGAAACAAGGTGAGGAGACTACCAGCTTTTCTTTCTGCATGTTGGTTTTATTAATTCTCATCTACATTACTTCCTTCACTAGGCTGGAAACCTGGTAGTATTACAATCATTTGTCAGTTTGAGAGGATTAAGAGTGAAGGGGTGGAATCTAGCCTGTCAATCAGGTCATAGCCAATGAGGCCTTTATGTGGGCATGGTCTTCTCCTGAGGATTCTGGGAACTCCAGTGTTCCTCCTTGGAAGCAGGAGACACACACTCTCTCTGCTTACTCCCTGGGAGACATTACAGCTGACAAGACACGTGGAACCACACTAGAGCCCTGAGCTGAAGCCTCTACCTCTACTGGATCCACAATATTTCCCACCCACTGGCCTGTGATCTTCCTGTATTTGGCATCATTACATGTGTTTTGTGAGTCTGAAGAGGACTTTATAGATTGGTATCAGACATATGGGCTAGTATGAGACTTATGGACTTGATCTGGACTCAGTGGGGACATTTTCTTAATGTACAATTACTCTTTATATGAAGCTCTTTCTTGCACACATATGAGTGTCTCTATGAATTTTGTTTCTCTGGCCTACCCAGACTAACACATCCTATATCTCTCACCTTTTCTTCCAAGAAAGTCAAACTCTTGGTCCAGCTTAAAAATACTTCATCATTCAGGTTCACCCATCTTGGATCAGAAATCAAAGGTGGCTTCTTCAGTGGTAACCCATGCGCCAGTAGGTCCATGGTGATGCGCATCTATTTGAACCCTGTGGTTAAGATCCAGGAGGGATTACATCCAAGAAGACGGAAACTGCTGTTCTGGGCACACCAAATATTAGATGCCTATTTTTCCTGTAAAGAACAAGGGGCTAACATTTAAGAAAATAAACTTTATGGGGAAGAATTTATGTTACGGAAATTACTTCTTGCTGATTAGTAGAAAAGTCTGCCAAGAGTGAACAGTCTAAGGATGATGATCAAGAATGCTCATTTTTCTTTAGAGACTGGTTTACTATCTCTTTGCCTTTGAACTCTGAAAATATAATGCCTGGTCAAAAGGGGTGCTCTGGGAACCCATGGACACTTGACTTGGATCCCGGCATCGGAAGCTCACAGCCCACACATGATTTGATTAAGTGACTTGTGGTTTCTAATGTCTCTCTGTATGTAAGATCATGATAGGGAAATTGAAGGTAAGGATGTAGAGGAGGTCAAGCTCAGATTTTTCAATGAAAAGACACCAAGATTTAGTCAGACATATCCTCCCAGAATATTTTATCAGATATTTCCCTAAAGGCTTATAAAATAACCAAAATTGATATCCTCTGCATTTAAACTTCTCTCTCTCGAATCAGAATAGGAGGACCTGGGTAATGTTTGAGAAAAAGGTGGAACAAAACTCAAAATCATGAAAAAGATGTGGTTTATTGATCTGATAGAGACTGATGGAAACCCCAAAAGATAGATTCTGGACACCTTTCAGGCCTGGAGCTGAGCTCACCCCTGTGGTTCAGCTTTTGGTCAGATGATGAATAGAGAACAATAAGGGAGATCCAAAGGGTAGCCTGCTCTGAGAGATGGGGCTCAGAAGGCAGGGAGGGATGAGGAAGAGGGGGCTTGAAATACTAAACACAAGGAGGTAATGAAAGCATGTCGCTACATTGTGGGCATTGCGGGTAATGCCATGACCCCAATTGCATATGAATTGTTGAATAGCAAACCAATGTATTCTGTGAACCTTCACTTAGATCATAACAAAAAGATTAAAAAAATTTTTTTAAGTAGGTCTATGAGACACAGCTGGAGATTATAACATACCTTTATATTTACATCCATTTCCTATGAGACATCAAAAACATCATGGAAAAAATGCAACCAATAGATTATGAAATTTTCATACAACCTTTTGAAGCCTTGTGTGTATATGCTATATATGGATAGATTTTGGATAGATTTTACACAGATAGGTGTTATATGAGAGGCAGATGCCATCTCTATAATTGCTAATGTACTTTGGTATAAATATGTGTGTACAGTTGAATTGAAATCTTTGTCTATGAAATATACTGTAGTTTGGAAGAGGTAAATGCTGGGGGATTTGGGTGTCATTATTAATTTCCATTGTGCTTTTGAGCTGTCGATTCCGTCCTAACTCCTATCGTCCTAACTCCTATCGACCCTGTGCACAACAGAACAAAAACACTCCCCGATTCCCTCCACTCTCACAACCATTGTTAGAGTTCAGCCCATTGTTGTGGCCACGCTCCAGCTCGCTCCTGGATGGCCTTCTTCTTTTTCAGTGACCTTGTACTTTAACAAGCTTGATGGCCTCTTCCAGGGCCTGGTCTCTCTTGATAGCACATCCGAAGTACGTGAGACCCCCCATCCTCACTTCGAAGGGGCATTCTGGCAGGGCTTCTTCTGAGACAGGCTGGTTTGTTCTGGGAGCTATGGTCCTGTCACTATGCCTTGCCAACACCATAATCCATTTAGGTCAGACCGTCTCCTGCTTGCTAGCAAGTCAGCTGTGATTAGAACCAGATAATTCACTGACTGTCGAGGAAAGACATCGAGGACCAGATTCAGGTTTGTGTGGGTCCAGTATGATAGGAGAGAATGAGATCAAGAGTGAGCAAAAGGGAGAAACGTTTCTGTCTCAAAGTCTCCATCCATGTCTTTGGGTTTCTGCAGCTGAGAGACTCATCCCAAGATGCCAAATGCCTCCAATATGTATTTCCCCTTCTAAGAATATAAAAACATCAGGCGATCAAAACTTCATTTTTGGTTGTGGGTTAATGTGCATCTAAGTATTTTAGCACTGAGAGGGGATTCTGACAATACAAATGCCTTCCTCAATTTCTCACAGCACCACTCTGAACTTTTTGTAATCAAGAAGGAAGAAAATAATTTCTCTTTTCCATTAAATATTCAGTGGGCAAATACTAATCTGAAAGAAAATTGAAATTCTTTCTGTGGCACACTCAGTAA
This sequence comes from Echinops telfairi, assembly GCF_000313985.2. Taxonomy (NCBI): domain Eukaryota; kingdom Metazoa; phylum Chordata; class Mammalia; order Afrosoricida; family Tenrecidae; genus Echinops; species Echinops telfairi. The sequence continues at coordinate 38,163,492 of NW_022111300.1, forward strand.
ATGACAGTTTAGATTATATTAGAAATATTATCATTCTCTTCAGGTCAGTTAACTGAGCTAAAAGTGGAAACCGAAAATGAACAAAAGGATTGCTTTAAGTATTACACTGTGGGTCTCCAACCTGGGGCGTGTGTCACAGTGGAGGGGCTGACAGCTGTGGAGCCTGCGCAGGCATGTGTGGGATGTGCCCTTCAACACATGGCTCAAGGGGCTCTTGTAGGACAACATTCTCTGTAAGTCAGGGTTTTTTTTCCCCTCCTGACTCCCATAAAGTCTCTGAGACCTCACCCAAGAGAAGGATTTCCAGAGACAGTTGAAACTCCAGATACCAAGGGCTCAGGTAGAAAGAAAATGTTTTGAGAATGATGATGGCAACAAATGTCCAACTGTACGTGACACAATGGATGGATGGATTGTGAGAAGAGGTATATGATTAAAAAAAGAAGACCCCAATCTAGCTCTCTCTGGCTGGCAGCACGCGTTTTCCTGAGGAGGTGTAGTCTTATTCCATCAAGGGGGAGACTTGTGACCACCTGGTGCTGGGGCTTCAGCCTCCTCAGCGGTCCCTCAGGGCTCTGTTGCTCTGTACCATTATGTAAGGGTGGGGCTCTGTCTCCCCAAATGCTGAGATCTTCCTCTGAACAGCCTCGTGTTCTCAAACAATTCTTTTGTATTGTTTTTTTATCTATCCAGGTAAGACATCCTTTAGGGCACTTTAGGATTCCTAAGAGGTATTTGTTCTGCTTATTTTCTTATCTGCTGTTTTCATGTAAGTGCCTGCATGGGAGTGGAGTGCGATTCCAGAGTTGTGCTAATTGCTTTGCCTGGGGCTCATCTTTCTCTGGCTGCCCTGGTGGCAGGCTGAGTGATGGACTTCTCTACTCTATGCTGACCCCTCCTTTCCATCACTGGGGCCTATGGACCTTAGACAGGTCCTTCCACAGACCTTGAAGCAGAAGGACATGGTGTCCCACTGGGCGTTTGAGCTCCAGGTTCACGAAGGGCTAAGGTCAGAGGTGGATGCTATCTTCTGCATCTCCCCGTTTTCCACATGGATGATTCTGTGTCCTAATCATTAAAAGCTCAAGAATGCGATCCCCTTTTAAGGGCACCCCTCTAAGATCCTCCTAGCTCAACTGCTCTGCTTTGCACACCTGCAGCCACGGTTACTTGGAAATAGCGTGACGACCCCTAACAACCACAGGTGTTAGATTCTCCTCTCTCTGTGTCTTTCTTAGGACCCTGCCTGTGCTTGAGCTGAGCTAGGTGTTGGCGAAGAGACCTTAGACCACAATTTAATGGCACACAACCAGCACTGTTGATGGGGGCTTTACCAATGGTGGGTTGGAATAGTTGCAATAATCTCTGTACCCCTTCAAGCTGGAAACATCAGGGGGATTGACAAAGTTCATGGTGAAAGTCCATTATCTCTTCAGTTACTTTCTTCCATGAACTTTCTGAAGCCCCCTCTTATTTACTAAGTCTTTAAAGAAAGACTTTGCTGATCCTCGCGCATATCTAATGAAAATTGCCTGAAATAAAATGATGTTGGTGATTCTGGCTGCTGGAACTGTTCATCCCAGCGACCATCTTTGCACTCCCTAGGGCCCTTTCTGTTAACAAACAGAAAGATGTGTAAGATATGACAAAATAATGTTATAAGTTATTAAGGGTTCATGAGGGAGGGGGAGCAGGGAGAGAGGGGGAAAATGAGGAGCTGATGCCAGGGGCTTATGTGGAGAGCAAATGGTTTGAGAATAATGAGGACAACGAATTTACAAACGTGCTTTATACAATCGATGTATGTATGGATTGTGATAAGAGTTGTATGAGCCCCCAATAAAATGATTAAAATAAAGAAGAAGAAAAAGAAGAAGCAGTGGAAGGAACTGTAGGGAGGAGTCCGCGCCCTTCCTGGCATCCGGATCTGCGCGTGTGGAGTTGCCGCGTGCTTACTGTGCACACTATTGAGAGGAGGTGTATCCGGGTTGCTGAAGGACGGTCTCCTGACCAGCAGCATTCAGGACCAGGGGTGACAGTGGCGATACCAGGAGGGAAGGGGGGTGTAGGAAGGGGGAATTGATCAAAGAGAACTACATATAACCTCCTCCTCTCTGGGGGATGGGCAACAGAGGGGTAGGTGAAGGGAGACGCCGGGCAGTGTAATATAAGAAATAATAATAATTTATAAATTATCAAGGGTGCATGGGGGAGGGGGACAGAGCAAGGGAGAGGGAGGGGGGAAAAAGAAAATGAGCTGATTCCGGGAACCCAAGAGGCAAGCAAAATTTGGGAATGATGAGGGCAACAAATGTATAGATGTGCTCTACACAATTGATCTATGTATTGTGATGAATTGTATGAGCCCCAATAAATTGATAAAAAAAAAAGACTCTATAGACAACAGCTATGCTAAAACACGGCCAGGAAGGCTGGGTAAGGGGCATATTTTAAGTCAATGGCAATGAGACCATTAGAACACATGAGGAAAACATTGACCCAAGGTGCAGTATGTGAACAGGTTGCTGACCATTATGTCCAAGAAGTGTTGAATGGGAACATGTTTTGCTGTGTATATTTTCACCCCAAACAGGATGGGGTCTTATGCTGAAAGAAATAAGAAGCTGGGCAGCAGTGTGGCAGACTGAAATTCTAGAGGCTTCTTTAGCTGCTACCGAGAGACCCTCCACATCCCAGAGTCGGATGCAGTGCCTCGAGTATTGAGGTGCTCGGAACACATACTTAGAATGAGACTGGCAAGTCCGTCAAGAGACATTCATGATCAGAGAGAGGTTGGCAAAAGGTTTCCAAGTGCAAGTTGTCAGTTTCCAAGATGTGCTTCTAAGACAAACGTCATGATGATGGACGTTAATAAATGGATTTGGTACACAAGCTGAACTGACAGGGTCTTACTCTCCCACCTAGAATCCATGTCCTTACCAAAAAAGCTTCATTCTCCCCTTGCCATCTCAGAGTGGGCCAGTCATGGCCACCTCTGGAATGCAAGTCCCTTTGGCCATTGGACAGGCGCCTTACCTTTGATGAGTCTCCTTTTCTACCAGTCAGTGCCCTTCGGCTCTGTCGTCCTCATGGTGTGACAGGGGGTAGACAGTGTGAAGGAGCAGAGTTACAGTGGGAAGCCTGGAGCCAAGACTTGGCCTGGTCACCCCCAAGCCAGGATCAAATCAGAGGAGAAAGGATATACTAGGTTTTAATTATTCCGGCACTGCTGCTGTGGGCAAGGGCTTGCTGGAGGAGGAGGAAGAGGCCTAGACTAAAGAGAGGCGATCTTAAACTCAGCTGGCCGTGAACACTTTGGAAATAGGCCAAGTGAGTTTGGAATAGACTGGACCACTGCTGCTAAAAGAATTTCAGTGAACATCTAGATCTGTAGGAAACAGATACGAAAGTGAATCCAAATCAGGTATGGATTTATATCCTGTTCCCTTCTCTTCTGGTCATAAATCACCCTCATCTCCCATCATAGTTTCCCCATGATGAAGAGAACGGTATTTGCAGTTTAACCTAGTGGCCCCATCCATTATGCAAAAGGGGAAGGAACGTTCTCATGTTTCAGGGGGAGGCTGTGTTAGTCTGGGTAGACAAGAGAAACAGATTCATAGATGCTCCTATATGTATAAGAAAGAGCTTTATATATAAGCAATTGGATATTGAGAAAACATCTCAGCACAGTTCAGGTCAAGTCCATAAATCTGATATTAGCCCATATGTCCATGACCAGTCTATAAATTCTTCTTCAGACTCAAGCAACACATGCAATGCGTTGCTTGAAAGATCACAGGCCAGTGGGTGGAAATTCTTGTGGGTCCAGTGGTGGTGGAAGTATCTCAGTGTTGGCATGAGTCTCCATGTGACTCCTCAGCTCCAGGGCTCTGGCTCCATCTGCCTCTCTTCATGTGGCTTGTCAACAGCAATGTCTCCCAGGGAGTGAGCCCGTGTCCCTCCTCCAATGAGCTCTTCATCACCTTTGTGCCTCCAAATGAGGTCATCAAGCTGCGACCTGATTGACAGGCTAAATCCCACCCCTTCGTTCTTACTTTTTTTTTAATGCTCAAGGCCAGTTTTATTTCATCTCTAGCTCCTCATCCATCCCTGTATTATTATTATTATTTAAAAATAATTTTATTGGGGGCTCTTACAGCTCTTACAACATTACATACATCAACTGGATCAAACATCTTTGTACATATGTTGCCAGTGTTATTTTTGAAACATTTACTTTCTATTTGAGCCCTTGTGCACAATTAGTGTTTTTTTAAATTATTTTATTGGGGGCTCATACAGCTCTTATCACAATCCATACATTGTGTCAAGCACATTTGTATATTTGTTGCCATCATCGCTTTCAAAACATTTTCTTTCAACTTGAGCCCTTGGTATCAGCAAATTTATCCCGCATCCTCCCTTCCTCATGAACCCCTCATAATTTATACATTTTTATATTTTTCATGTCTTATATTGACTGATGTCTCCTTTCACACACGTTTCTATTGTTCATCCCCCGGGGTTGGGTGGGGTAGAGTTAATATGTTGATCATTACTGATGCCTCCCTTCACGAACTTTTCTGATGTCCCTTGAGATTGGGGATAGGCAGGGGGTGGGGTTAAAGATGTCAATCATTGTGATAAGTTCCCCTTTTCTGCCTCCACCTTCCCCTTACCCTCCTGGTATCACTACTTTCTTTATTGGTTCTGAGGGGCTTATTTATCCTAAATTCCCTGTGCTGCAAGCTCTTATCTGTACCAGTGTACATGCTCTGAACTAGCCAGATTTGTAAGGTAGAATTGAGGTCATGATAGTGGGTGGGGAGGAAGCATTAAAGAACTAGAGGAAAGTTGTATGTTTCGTTGGTGGTATACTGCACCCTGACTGGCTCATTTCTTCCTTGTGACCCTTCTGTAAGGGATGTCCAATTGTCTACTGATGGGCTTTTGATCTCCACTCCACCCTCCACCACTTTCATATTGATAGGATTTTTTGTTCTGGGTCTTTGATGCCTGATCCCTGATCCCATCAACACCTCATGATCACACAGGCTGATATGCTTCTTCCATATGGGCCTTGTTGCTTCTCAGCTAGATGTATGCTTATTTATCTTCAAGCCTCTAAGACCCCAGATGCTATATCTTTTGATAGCAGGGCACCATCAGCTTTCTTCACCGCGTTTGCTTATGCACCCATTTTGTCTTCAGAGATCCTATCGGGAAGGTGAACATAACAGAATGCCGGGTTATTAGAACAAAGTGTTCTTGCATTGAGGGAGTACTTGAATAGAGGCCCAATGTCCATCTGCTATCTTAATACTTAACATATAAATATATGTGCATAGATCTATCCCGCTGTCATTGTACTTAAATATAGTTACATATATACATGCCTGTATTTAGACCTCTATAAATGTCCTTTGCCTCCTAATTCTTTCCTCTTTTTCCTTTTACTTTCCTCTTGTCTCACTATCATGTTGAGCATTCATTTGGGTTTCAGTAATTCCTCTGGGCTACATTGCCCTTGATCAAGCCCCACCAGGTATCCTATGCCTTCCTGTGCCAATCCTATCCTAAGATCACTCGTTGTTCCCTTGTACTTGGATTGGTTGATAATGCCTTCCTTTCCCTCCCCTCCTCCCCTACCATGCCCCCTGGAACCATAGGTCCCATTGTTTTCTCCTTCAGATTGTTTATCCCATCTATCTTATCGAGATAGACTTGCAGAGACAATAATAAGCACAAAATTATGACAGAGCAAAACAAAACAACAAAAGAAAAGAAAAAAAGAAAAGCCTATAAATATTTCCAGGTCTGTTAACCTGTAGGAATGTTTTCCAGTCAAGTGTGATGGGGTGCCATGCCCTGGCCCTAAAGTCTATTTGTGGTATATCCTGGGGACTTCATTGCTTTGCTTCCCTTGCTGATCTGTTGCATGCTCTTAGTGTTTTGCCCTGGTGATCACCCCTTCACTCTTAAGTTCCAAATTGACAACAGGTTATGTAACCACCACAGAAGCACTCCAGGCAGAGCAGAGACATCTTGAAGAACCTCATGTGGGTGCTGTGGAAAGAGCTTCTTGGGGGATAACTATCTCCCATGACCACAGTGGTGGTCATATGGGGCATGATGAAGAGACTGGACCATAGCTGAGTGGCAAGAGAGCAGACACTGTTACTAGTCTTACTAACAGCTCTTAGAACAGTCTTTCTGGTGACTCCCCCCAACCATAAAATTATTTTTGTTGCTACTTCATAACTATAATTTTGCTATTGTTATGAATCTAGTGACCCCTGTGAAAGGGCCATTTGACCCCCAAAGGGTTTGCGACCCACAGGATGAGAACCCCTGTCTTAGACCCTTCTTCCATGACCACCAACTCTTTTTTTGATTAAATAACAATGCACAGAGGACAAAGTCCCTATTTTGGTCTTTTTGGACGTACTCTAATCCATCTAAGCTAATTACAGATTTCCTGTTCTTTGGATTGGGTTAAGGATAGGCATGAGACATAGAGGGTGCTGGGAAAGATGTCACCTCCTTATTTTCTCTTCTTTCTTTTATTTATTTTTTAAAAGGAAGATGTCATGGAGGTTGGGAGGGGCTATTGATTCGCTTCCACAATCAGCTGTATGAGTTGTATGAGGAAGTGATATCTGAATCTGTGTCTGCTTCCTGTAACAAATTAACACAAACTTGGTGATATAAAACAATAGAAATTTATTCTTTCACATTTCTGGAGGCTGGGATGCTGAAATCAGTGTTGCTGTGCCAACATTAAGGTGTCAGCAGCCGAGCTCCCTCCAGGGACTAGGAAAACAGCCTCACCTCCCCCAGCTTCTATGGCTGCAGGCATGCCTCAGCTTGCGGCTGCATCATCCAGAACTTTAAAGGCAGCATCTTCTGGTTTCTCTCTGCTCCATTTCCTTCTCCTCTGGGCTCACTGAAACTTCCCTTTGCCTTCCTTTTATAAGCTTCCAAAGGATTGCACGTTCAGCCCACCGAAATCATCCAGGATGCTCTCTTCTTTAATAATGTCACCCAAGAGCCTTCCACCCCATCTCCTTTGGCCACATTAGGGAATATACTCAGGTCCTAGGGGTTTAAATGTGGGTGTATTTGGGGGGATTTGTTTTTCCCAGCTTACCATAGTGACTACCATGGAAACAACAATAGAATTATTCAGAAGAGTATCTGGAAATGTAATCTCACCAAGTTTCTGAGTTAAGCAACCTTAGACACAGATTTCTTTTTACATGACAGAACTTACTGTTGATTCTTAAGCCATATTGGGTCATATGTCTTGGTACTTGGACCTAAGAGTACTCGAGTGAAAAAAGCATTTTAGATAGCATCTTGGAAAATTCTTAAAATAGCTAATTGTAAGGCAAAGGAAGAGAGGATTGCATTTTGAGGCAGGTGGATTTTCAGCATGTAAATTGCTAAGAACTAAGAACTCTTAATGAAGTCCTATTGGCATACTGGGTTACATGTTGGTCAGTGGTTTGAACCCACCAGCTGCTCCATGGGAGACAGACAAGACTTCCTACTCCCCTAAAGAGTTGACCGTCTCTGAAGCCCACAGGGGCAGTTCTATCCTGTCCTCTAGGGTTGTTATGAGTCAGAATTCACTCAACGGCAGTGAATGAGTGAAGGACTCTTAACCTCAATCCTATTGGCTTTGGGGCCTGGATAATTCTTTCTCGTTGAAGCTGATAGGACATTCAGTTGGTCTTTAGCCACTAGATGCTATTTGTGCTATTCCTGCCCCATCCTTTGAAAAACCCAAAATGTTTCCTCACTGAAAAACCAAACTCACAGCCATCGAGTCAATGTTGACTCATAGTGACCCCTGAGGGTTTCTCAGACTGTAACTGTTCACAGGAGTAGAAAGCCCAGTCTTTCTCTCGTGGAGCTGCTGGTGGTTTCTAACTACTGACGATGTGGATTGCAGCCCAAAGCATAACCACTAAGCCACCAGGGCCAAATGTCCCTTGGAAGAAACATTTTCTCTCTAGTTGAGAACCACCAGGCTCATGCTATAATGTTGGGGATATTGAATAGAACTATGGCTTTCTTTTATAATAAGAGAATCTTCAGTTCCAGACATGCAGGCTACAGTTGACAGGATAATGCAACTTTCAGTTCTCTGTTGGGCTAAATCAGGTTTTGTGGAGAATATATCTGGATGATTAAGGCTACAAGGGCAGCTCCCTACATGTGCAGATAGATGATAGGTGTTCGCTTATGCGTAATAAAAAGTAATTGCTTCTTGTTATCAAGATCTTATGCCTTCAGTGATTTTGTTATTTGATCCAGTATTGTATGTGTCTCGTAGATACTTGGGAGGGTTTCCAAGGACTGATATGGTTTTATAACACATGTCTGCTAGACTTTTTTTCCATAGCTAGCTAGATAAGAAGTCTTCTGGTTGTGTCATCTCTTTCATGTTAACTTTTTATTCCTTGGTACTTATCTTGCCTGTGGTATGCAAAACATGAACTTGCTTTGCTCATGGAATCCAAAACTTGTTTTGCTCATGGAAAGATGCCTGTGTGCCTAATCACGTGCATGTCATTCCCCAACTCCATCTGGGCACATCTGCTCCGTGTCCCCACCACTGCAATTTTGCTCCTGTTTACTTTGCGCAATCCCCCTGTGTAGTTGAATTCCATCAATCCTTCAGGATCTAGCTTACGCCCACATTCACCAAACAATGTTTTCAGATGACGTCAGTCAATTCTCTGCCCCCAGTTCCTCACAGTATCTGCTGCTTAGCATTTGGATTACATTTTGTCATTTTATGGGTGAGTCAAGAGTCATGTTTCTTATATATTTTTTCTTAATTCTTTATCTGTCCGAGCCTTGTTTCCCCAGATAAAATATCACCACCTTGAAGAAATGACTGCCTGTTTTTATTATAATTCTTGACCCTTACCTCCAATGACCTGAAGTTAAGAATACTAGGCACATAGAGAGCCTCATAGCAACTGAGTCCCTGTATGCAGGGTAGAATGGCTCCTTAGTGTATACAAGGCTGTGACTTTTCAAAAGTGAATCAACTATCCAATCTTCTAAGAGCCTCTTGCTAGAGCCACCAACCTTTTGGCTAGTTGAGTGCTTAAGCATTTGTGCCATGAATTGGAATCAACTCCATCCCCCACCCCTACAACAACAATAGGCACGCAGAAGCTACATTGTCTGTAAAATGCTTGTTAATTAAAAATAGCTTTTCAGGGATCAGCCACTGGACTCACAAAGTCTGCCTTCCTAGTCTGAAGTCCATGGCTCTCAGCCTGGGGTTCTACTCTAAGGAAGGAAGCTAGAATGGAGTTGTTTCACAGCAACCTAGGCCCTAGATCCTAGGGCATTCGATTTCTCACCTGTGGAAAAATAATTGGAAGCAGTTGAAAAATCAAATGACATATTGCATCAGGTAAACTTGCCACAAACAGCCTCTTTAAAGTATTAAAACCCACTTTAAAGCACCCCTGACCCCCACCTGTCCCAAGTCAGTTGCAGGTGAAAGCTGGACAATGAATACGAAGACCAAGGAAGAATGGATGCGCTGGAACCATGGTGTTGGAAAAGAATACTGATGACACCCAATGCTGCCAGAGGAATGGACAGATTTGTCTTGGGAGCAGGACAGGCAGACTGCTCCTTAGGAGTGAGGATGCGGAAACTCTGTAGACCTTACTTTGGGCATGTTATCTCAGGAAACAGTTCCTAGAGAAAGGCATCATGCTTGGTAAAGTAGATGGTCAATTGAAACAAGGAAGTTCACCCAGGAGAGGGATCGACAGACACACTGGCTGCAACAAGGAGCTCAAATGTCACATGCAGAGGAAGGCTGCTACAAGACTGGGCTGCCTTTCCTTCTGTTGCATATAGGATCTCTGTCCATCTGAATGGAATCAGCAGCACTTAGCTGCAGCATAACTAACAACATGTGAACAAATAAGTCTCCGATCTAAGAAAAGTCTCAGTTATATTTAAAATATTGTACAAGTCTTACTGAGCCCTGTGTTCTACCTAAGAGGTTGATGAGAATCCTTGATGGCAGAGACCATTCAGGTGGCAGCTGTTGATAAGAGTCACTCAGGAATTCCAGAGGTGGTTTGCTTCAGCTCAGAGGCTCAGGACGGTTTCCTTCAAAAGAAGTCTTTGAGGAAGGGAGAGTTTTCTCTCCCAGGAGGTTTTGTTATATCCGGAAAGGGCATCCTTCCATAACGAAAATGTGTGGTTGCTCAGAAACTCAGGGGTATTGAGATTCCATGATATTCCTGTGATATTTCATGGCACTTCTCAATTTAGTCCATTTTAGAACACATTAAAAATGCATTGAACCTCGGTGAACTCAAATTGCGTTCTTTAACCATAGTGGGCCAGTGGTTGACATCAGCGATGCCGGTGTACAGAGTGGGGAAGGAGAGGTATTGTGGCGGAGTTGCCAGGTGACTGATGGACGTCAGATGAGGAAGGTGAGGTCCTGATGGGACGAGCTGAGTTTCCCCTTTTATGTTTGCACAGAGGGATACATGCAAACCCCTCAGTCTATGTGATCTTGACAGAGCTCCCTGTGAACTTAAAGCGCTACTCTTAAAAACAAAGAAAGCCCTGGCCCATATTTTTCATTGGCAGAATTATTTCATAGTAATACATCGAGTAATGGTACATCTAACATGCCAGGCTTTCTTAGATTCAATGGAGTGAGTATCATGGGGATTTGGATGATATGAAAAATGAGTCAAATAAAATTATTTGCATACAGTGAAAAACAGAACCGAAGATTCAGATATAGAATTCAAGAACTGGAAAGGAATGCTGACTGCTAGTATCCTTAATTACTCCCAAAGGAGGCTGCTTACCCTTTAAAATCCTTTTAAGGTATCTCCTTGCCTACGATCTGTGTATTTTAATCACGTCTGGTAATTGGGATTACGTTGCTATCATTGATAAACTGGGAATCAGTATCAGTGATGGGCATTTGACTTAGCATCCACATCCCCGTGATACTCACTCCATTGAATCTATTGGTCTCAAGCTAAGTCTCAGTTCTCCTGCTGCCTGAGATTCTGAGGTTCTGACTGAGAACTCTGAAACCTCGTGTCCTGAACTGGACTGGAGCACCCAGACCACTCGGGACCACTGTCTTGACCGTGATGCTGTTCCCACGCTCTCTGCCTCTGCATGTGTCCTGGCATGGAAACTTTGGGGAAGCCCTGCTCTGAAAGACATCACTACAAGCTGCTCTTGGAAAACATGACACAGATCCAGTTAATGTCCACAGAGCCTCCAAGGCCTTGGTGCTGCATGGGCTCCGTTCCAAAGTTGCCCAGTCCGTCAGTGTCCCAGCAAGAAATGAGTGTATTCCCGCCTGTGCCTGGGGATATGCCCCTGTCAGAGGACACCAGCCTCCAACAACCAAAGGGCTGGAAGGCACAAATGTACGAGGATAATATATAAAGATTATAGTAAAGTCATAGAGGATAAGAAAGATAGGAGAGAGAGAGTAAAATAAAGGAGTCAGCCACATTTTATGGGAGCATGCTCACCTCAGCTCCTCTTGATGGACCACGTGGAACTGGGAGAGGTGAGGACCAAACTTTACTATCTTGGGACATTTATAGGTAGCCTTCAGATATGCATACTCAGTTGTTATATACATCACAAGGTGGGTGGTGTCTAGGTCCCTGAGCTCCCAGGTGAGGAAACCTAATACCTGCACTGGGGGAAGGTATGAGGCAGGTTGGGTGGCACGGCAGAAAGAGAGAGTAAAAGGATCATGTCTGCTTCTATAGTTAAAGCTGCAGACTACATAGCAATCAGCCATGTGGTTGTAAGAGGTAACTTTAAGGTAGCACTATTATGGGAGGGTATCATGGGGAACAATATTAATTATGAGAATGTGATTAGGACTTGCCTCCAACTTGCAAGGGTAAAGGCCTCCCTCCACCCCAGAAATCCAGCCTGCCAGGCTTTTTAATATATGAGACTAAAGGATTCATCTGTAGACATTCTCTTCCCCTTCTCTGCCCTCCCCACCCCCTCCATCCCCCCCTTTTGCAATCATATCCAAGGAAGACTGATTGGAACTTACACACCTCTTCCCATCAGATTAGAAGGATGAACTTTGGGTTTGAGTTAATACACTGAAGCACTAGTTCTATAAAAGGCATCTTCAAAATGTGGTCCAGCAGCCTCAGAATCACCGAGGACTTTTTGTCGTTAGGTGCCACCAAGTCGAGTCCAATCCTACGTACAGCCAGACAGAATACTAGACAATCTGACACCCTCCTCACAATGGTTGGCATATTCTGAGTAATTTTTTTTCCAGCCACTGTGTCAATTATCTCCTGGAGGATCGTCTTCTGTTTTTGCTGGTCTTCTAAGAAGCATGGTGTCCTTCTCTGGGGGCTTGTAGCTCCTGATGAAATGCTCAAAGTGCACGATAACTAGCATGCCATCCTTGTTTCCCAGGAGCATTCTGTCTGTCCTTCTTCCCAGTCAGACTTATTGGTTCTTCTGGCAGTACACTAGGCTTTGGACATCCTTCATCCACACCATCATTCAAGTGCAATCACTTGATATTAATATAAATTTTTTTTATTAATATCCCGACTTACACAGCTAGATGACACAGCATCTTGGGCCGAGTTTTCGAGTGCCCCTTAATCCTCAAAGTGACATCCTTGTTCTTCAACACTTTAGAGAGGTTTGGTGCATTACAGTTGCTCAACATAGTACACCATTTTATCCTTTGTCCTTAAAATACCTTTATTTATGAAATGCACAGTAGGAGTTCTTTTAAAATAAGTAGTCACTATTTTAGTGTCACACGCTATCAGGGGCTTCTAGATGTTCATGGAAAGCTCCATCATCCCATGTAATCATGTTATTGGCATTAATTCATACATCATGCAATGTAATTGTCCAATATTATTCAGAAGAGTAGTGTGATCATAACCACAATCAATTTCTGAATGTTTCCTTCTTTCTTCTTTCTCATACTCATTGTTGTTAGCTGCCCATTTCCCTCCGACCCATGCCCCTGGATAATGAAGAACTCAGTCATTTTTCCATGGATTTACTTATCCTGGATTCCAGAAACAACAAAAACAATGACAACACAAGACAGAGAAACACCAATGTGGCAGTTACATAATCTACCGTCCATTGGAGGAAGGGATGGAGTCTACACTGTCAACCAGATCGCCGCTTGATGGAGGCACAAAGGAGATAAATAGTTCACTGGTGGCCAGGCATACTCTCTCTGCTTTGTCTTCCTGTTGACAAGCCACATGGAGCTACGCTGATGGAACCAGAGTCCTGGAGCAGCCATATCGAGACCCACACCAGTGCTGAGATGCTTCCACCACCGCTGGATTAACAAGACTTTCCACCCATTGGCCTGTGATCTTCCTGCACTCGGCATCATTGCATGTGTTGCTTGAGTCTAAAAAGGAATTTATAGATATATCAGACACTTGGACTAATACTGGACTTAAGGATTTGATCTGGACTGGGCTGGGATGTTTTCTCAATATACAATTACCTTTGATATAAAGTTCTTTCCTATACATGTATGAGCCTCCATGGATTTGTTTCTCTCGTCTACCCAGATTAACACAACCATAATTGAAAAGTAAGCAAAATATGAAAAAACAGAAACAACTTTAAAATGAGACAAAAGGGAGATCAAGTGTGCTAAGTACGTCTTAACCTAATTACATCTGCCACAATGAACTTTACAATGCTCTCTTCCTGATAGCAAGGCTATCCATATTCCTGGATTTTAATCAGAGGAGATTCACCAAGGCTTAATACATGTGGAAACCCTACAGATGGATTTGGGGCATCCACTGTCACCCATAGCCTTCTGCAAACCACATGTTTACAATTTGACCTTTAATACCTTTCCCTTCTCTGAATTTGAATTTTATCATTTATACTCCTGTGACAAACAGGCTAGTGCGCTTCTTCTATGTAGACTGAGTTGATGCCAACTTAGATGGCTACTTGTTTGAAGACAAGGCTTTCAAACCCCAGATGCTATTCTTTCTAATAGTTGGGCACCAACTGACTTCTTCGCCCTGATTTCCTATCTCTTCAGGAAGGCAAGCACCAAGAAGGGTCATGTCATAAGAATTCCTTGTTCTTAGGCTACAATTAAGTGTAAGCCCCAACCCATTCATTTACCTATGGTTTATACACATCTCTGGTTCACCTTAGAGATATCACTATCATTTTCTAATAGAGAACCTTATAAATCATCCCCCTGGGGCATAAGGTAATCCTATTGATAGTATCATCAATTTAGCCAACGGTATAGAATTTAAAACACTGTTGAGAATAGGAAATTATATAGACCAGCTTTTCAGATCATATTACGTGAATTATTGAATTGTAAAGATAAAAAGCTTAAGTGACTGAACACTATTTACAGGAACAATGAAGATTGAGGATAGGCCCAGACTTTTAATAACACTCATTCACAAAGGCAGAAGCATGCTTGCCAGACTGCATTGTTTGATTTCTTGAGTGTTGCTTTTGTGAGCATTAATTGTCATTCGAGAAAAATGAAGTTCTTGACTAATTCAATATTCTCTCAATTTATAAGAATGTTGTCTTCTGGTCAGGTGGTGAGGGAATTTTCAGAAAGGCAAAATCTCAAGCTCCATCCTCAACCTACTGAATCAGTTACTCTGTCATAAGGTTTATGTATCTATCCTTAAACAAGCCTCCAGGTGATTATGATGCTCACTCAAGCTTGAGACCCATTTGTCTACAGTGTGCCCAGATACCAAGGTACCCGAAGAGCTATGAACTGGTCTGTTGCCTAACAAAAACTGAACTGTGAGCCCTGGCACAGAGGGCACATGCCGCCAGTGTCTTCTAGCAAAACATGGGACAGCTCATTCACTGATGGTTCTCAGTTTCTTCCGAGGTAAAAAGGCAGTGGGTTCAATTTTTCTATTTCTTACATTTGTACTCTTTCATTGCCTCTTTTGGTTTTTAAATTGTATCCAGAGCTTCATAGGTGTCCAGGTCTTTATTACAAAGCTTGGCTCTGATTCTTAACCCTAGCTGTGATATTAGGCAAGTCTTAATAACTATCAGACTCTCAATCTCTTTCTACTTCTAGTGTAAGGTTTTAAGCTTTACTCTCCACCACTTGTGTGTCACTTTAGTGTACTGTGGTGGCTTGCATGTTGTTGTGATGCTAGAAACCGTGCCTTTGATTTTCTAATTACCAGCAAGGTCTCAAGTAATGAACAGGTTTCAGGGAAGCTTCCAGAAGACAAGTTAGAAAAGAGGAAGGGGTGGTCTGTTTCTGAAGGATTAGCCACTGAGAATTTTATGAGAAGGAGCAGAACAGTGTATGATGTAATTCTGGAACAATAAATGAGAGCCTTGGGTGGATGGCCCTCAAAAATATACCTGGAGGTGGTTCCAGTCAAGATGACACCAAGCTGTCATGATCCCGGTTCTACCTTACAAATCCAGCTGAACCGGAGGGTGTACAATGGTATAGATAGGAACTGGAAACACAGGGAATCCAGGACAGATGACCCCTTCAGGACCAGTGGTGAGAGTGGCAATACCAGGAGCGTTGAGGGAAGGTGGGGCGGAAAGGGGGGAACCAATTACAAGGATCTACATATAATCTCCTCTATGGAGGTTGGTCAACAGAAAAGTGGGTGAAGGGAGACGTTGGACAGTGTGAGACATGACAAAATAATAATGACTTGTAAATTATCAAGGGTTTATGAGGGAGGGGTGAGCAGGAAGGGAGGGGGGAAAATGAGGAGCTGATGCCAGGGACTCAAGTGGAGAGCAAATGTTTTGAGAATGATGATGGCAACAAATGTGCAAATGTGCTTGACACAACGGATGTATGTATGGATAGTGATAGCGTTGTACGAGCCCCCAATAAAATGATTAAAAAACAATACACCTGGAAACGAGTTGTCTCCTCAAAGCAGAGTCCACCTCAATGACATGGATGAGCAAGGCTTTAGGAACCTTTCCTTGCTGATGAAATGAGAAGAAACAGCAAAAAATACCTGTTAGTAATAATGGGACATGA
This sequence comes from Echinops telfairi, assembly GCF_000313985.2. Classification (NCBI taxonomy): domain Eukaryota; kingdom Metazoa; phylum Chordata; class Mammalia; order Afrosoricida; family Tenrecidae; genus Echinops; species Echinops telfairi. The sequence goes on from NW_022111300.1 coordinate 38,179,591, forward strand.
AATGCTTACAGTATGGATCTGGAAAAATTGGAAGTCATCCACAATAAAATGGAACATGTAATCTTAAGGGACCAGTCCCTGAAAGGACATCCTGCTTGATAAAGGAGAAGGTCCATGAAAATTAGGCCGACCCTCAAGGAGATGGACTGACACAAAGTCTACCGCGATGGGCTCAGACATCCACACAAGGGGACTGAGGGCCCCGGGGAGGGGCGGGTAGTGATGGGTTCTGCTGGACGCAGGGGTGCTATGTGGAGGAACCGACTTCACGCCTCACCCAGACTGCTTTAATATGATCACGTCAGGTCAGAACGTAGTATAAATCTTATATAGTTGATCAACAGATATCAGGTGGCCAGCAATTGCTTCATGCCCCCCCTCCCCTGCTCCTTTTTAATTCAAAGAATAGAGTCTTGGGCATTCTTGGCTGAGTAGAAGACACTGAGTATTGGTTTCCATATTACTATGCAGGTTCCTCAGGGTAGCTCTTAAAGGGAACGTTTGTTGACAGCAGTTAGAATTCTTGCCAGCTCCCATGGATGCCCTATCCGGTGAACCCTGACTACCTGCCTTCAAACCAATGTTGATTGAGAGCGGAAGGCACTTGTAAGGATTTGTTGCTTCTGTCCCCAGAAGTTTCAGAGTCTCCCATAACCCCAACTGTGACTCTAAAGCTGCTAATCAAATATACCACGTGCTTATGTTCCAATGGGGCAACAGAAATATATAATCGATAAGCTATCTCAAAGTAAAATCATCCTACCAATGGAAGAATAGAAGCACCTTCTTATTGCTAGAACTTCCATATCGCTTTATTTACTCTTGCTGTGATTATTGCCCCAGAGATTCTTACAGTTCTTAACATCCTCCTCCCAACAAGGCCTTGGAGCCTGTCTGCTTGATAAAGCAGAGGGTCGGCGACAAAGAGGAAGGGGTCGCTCGGAGTCAGAATCCACTCAACAGCAGGGTATGAATCCAAGTGTTCTCTTCCCAGGGCCAATGGAAGAAATGCCCCACTAAAACCCCAGTCTGCTGGTGAATCGGTTCAGTGTGTACGTAAGGGTTTCTCCGATTCAGGTAAGTGCTGAGATGGTATTCAAATTCTGTTTAATCAATCAACCAATTAGTACTTATTGAATGCCTGCTGGGGGCAAGGATTGCACTTGGTACTGAGGGAACACAACAGAGTCAAGTAGTGAAGGAAACGAACATGCACATTAAATGGCGGGGCACCCTATGAGGCATCCATCGACCTTTGAAATCAGATGTAGAGGCAAAGAGCTTCTACATTAGTGAAGCCACACAGCTCCCCTGCCACGTGGCTGGTCCGGAGCTGATTTACATGCAAGATGGGCTTGGTTGTTTGTACCTTTGAAATACCTATCAAGTTTCTATGATGATGTTCATTCATTTACCTTCACAGCAGCCTGGTGCCACTTTTTAGTTGGGTAAACCAAATCCCAGGGAAGCGAAATGAACCTCCTCACAATGTATGTGCACTTGGCAACAAGCAGCGCTGGGACTCAGACCTGGATCTGTTTTGAGTCCGGGTCTGAAGCTCTTTCTAGAGCCTCATTTGGTCCATCTCTCTCCACCCATGCCAGCCTCTGGAGCAGATGAGGCTGTCGGCTCCATGAAAGATTGATGGTGTCAAAAACCCCAAGGAACAGTTGACTCTCCTATAGAGTGGATTGGCATCAGAATCCACTCATGGCGATGGGTTTGGTTTTATTTCCTTAAAGGACTTATTAACATTGCTGTTTCCCCCAAAGTAGACTTGTATCATTTTAAGTCCTGAGAAAAAGCAGTTTAAAGATTCTACTATGATTTGAGAGGTTCAAGGTTTCACAGAGGGAAGAGAGGTAGGGAAAGAGCACGGTTTCTTGGAAGGAAGGATTTTATGATTGCTCCTTTTACTTTCTAATTTACACTGGAGCACCTACACTGGTGTTGTGTGAAGTCAGTGGTGAGGATTCGAACTCATAGAACATTTGAAACCATTTTGCCCAACTCCCCAAGTCTTCCTCCCAGCATCCCGGCACTTCCTGCTGAGGGGAGTACTGCGTCTGTCAGGCGGCCTGAGACAGCAGTGGGGCTCCTGTGACCTGGTGCCAGCTGAGTGGGGGCAGGTGACCAGGTACCAGAGCTGTCTGCATTAGTGCCACCTGGGGCAAAAGGACCTGCCTTCTAGTTGGGAGGTCATCAGCAAGGCCAGACAGAGAAGCAATTTTAAACCATTTCAGAAAGTTCGGGCAGCTGCTAAGTAGCGCGTCCCTGGGGTGGTGCCAGGAGCCGGGGAGCATCCATCTGGGCTGCTTCTCCGCAGTTGTAACTTTCACGGGCATCAGCCAACAGGGCTTTGATAGGAGGCAGCACAGCAAGATGGTGAGCGTGATGTTCTCACTGCGTGCGCGAAGCAAATGTCAGCCCAGGCCTGAAAAATGAAGCCGGCTGTAGAGAGAAAGAAAATACAGGCTGTTTGCTTAAGGAGAAGCCATCCAAGGGGAAGTCTGAATTACCTGTGTTTGCTTTGTGTTGTTTATTCAAAGACCAAACACAAGCAGAAGACTTCTCTTATAGCAGACACTTACTGTTCGAATGAAGATGCCTCACATAGGAGTAGAGAACGTAAGTGGAAGGAGATGCTCGCTGCTCGTGGTATTTCGTGATGATTGATCAAAATTGGCCCTCCTGAGAAAGCCACTGGAATGATCCTCATGCAAACTGGCACAATACAGTAGAATTTTATGCTCTAATGAGAACATTTGGAAGAAGTTCAGCAAGAGATCTTAGAAGCAAAGAGAGAGAGACTGTTTCACCATCATGTTCGTAGGACATGGGCATTTTCTTGGACATGTTCGTAGGAGAGACCAGTCCCCAGAGAAAAGCGTCATGCTTGGTAAAGTGGAGGGCCAGTGGAAGAGAGGGAGGCCCTTATCGAGATCTCGTGGCTCAGTGGCTGCCACCATGGGCTCAGGCATAGGAGCACTGGTGAGGAGGGGCCAGGTCCGTGCGGGGTTTCATTCGGTTGTACATAGGGTCGTGATGGGTGGGAACGAGATTGATGGCACCGAACAAGAAAAGCAACCACCTGATGATGTAATGTTTAGATGTCAGGCTGCTAATGTCAAGGTCAGCAGTTTGAAAACACCAGCCACTCGGCAGGAGCAAGGTGCAGTGTTCCACTCCTGTGAAGAGTTACGGTCTGGAAAAGCCACAGGGGCAGTTCTGCTTTGAGTATTGTTTCGGCATCTGGGCAGGACTCTCTCTGACCTGTGCTCGCTCCCAAACTCTCCTTTGTCTTCAGACCTGTTCTTTTCTTATTGGGATGATGTCGATTTCCACTTGGATCTGAGCATAAGTTCTACTGGTCTGCGTTTTCTTTGAGTGCTCCTGCAGGTTCTTGAAGCAAGATCAAAACAAGGGGAAAAACCTGCTGACAATCAAGAACTAGTAGCTAATATGCCTAGCAGAGCTTTCCCCTACCCTCTACCCTGTCTTGTCGTGTCCACAGGTATTTCCTCATGTGACCTTGGCTACCCAAGTCCTCACTACCCACCCCCCACACCCACCCCTATAGATGAACTCAGCCATTCAAAACTGGTTGTTTTCAGTTTGGGATAACTAGGAACAAAGCTGCTATAAAACATCACATGGAAGCAGGGGTGTGGACAATAGAATCACTGAGCACCTAGGAGACCCTGATGCCCAGGCTGTGGTTGAGAAGCACTAAGCGAGCATCTCTGGGAAACAGAAGCAGAAGCAGGTGGCTCTTTTCTTTGTTTTCTCTCATTTTCAAGAATCACCTGGGGAGGGATTCAATAATACCCACGAGTGGCTCTCTGTGGACTCCTCGATGCTGGTGTAATTGGCCTGAGGTGTGGCCTGGGCAGCAAGGTTTGAAAAACTCCCCCAAGTGCTTGTCCTGGACAGTCACTCTTTGGACCCACAGCCCTAGAAGGAGCCTTGTTGGCTGGCTCACAGAAAAGTCTTTAAGCACTGAGAACTGATAGCAGTACACGAGTCACACCTGCCAGGGCACACTGGCAGCAGGTGGAGACACCGACAATTCAGATAGTATGACCTCATTTTGCAGGCTGGGGAGTTTGGTACTAATTCCTTTTTTTCTGACGCAGAAATTCAGTTAGACACTAGCTCTCAGTTTCTTTCTTTGTCTCATAAACTGGATCATAACCTGGGCTCCGGTGCTCCGGGAGCCGCCGCGAGGTCAATACCATGCCACAGATGCTGCAGGGGAGCATCCGGGAAGTTGCTGACAAGTGCCCACCCCCTTCCTGATTGCGTCCTACTTGACTTGCTTACAAAAAAAGCTTTGGCTGGTTGGCTCTTCATCTTGTTGCTGCCTTTGTTTTGACTTTAGGAATAAATGGTGTTTCTTTGCTTAACTTACAGCAATTAATGGTGTTTATACTTGCAGGGGAAAATTAATGCTGTTGCATTGTTATGAAACATAAAGTACAGATAAGAATTAGTTAGACTGCGGTGTAACAACGATGAGAAATGCAACTTTCCTCTAGTTCCTAAATGTTTCCTCCCCGCTCCCGCTACCATGACTCGAATTCGACCTTGCAAGTCTGGCTAGACTAGAGGATGTACACTGGTACAGATAGGAACTGAAAATACAGGGAATCCAGGGTGGATGGTCCCTACAGGACCAGTGGTGTGAGTGGCGAAACAAGGAGGTAGAGAGAGAGTGGGTAGGAAAGAGGGAACCGATTACAAGGAACTATATGTGACCTCCTCCCTGGGGGACAGACAACCGAAAAGTGGGTGAAGGGAGACGTCGGACAGGGCAAGATATGACAAAATACCAATTTATAAACTATCAAGGGCTCATGAGGGAAAGGGGAGCGGGGAGGGAGGGGAAAATGAGGACCTAATGTCGGGGGTTTCAGTGGAGAGAAAATGTTTTGAGAATGATGTACAAATGCGCTTTAAACAATTGATGTGTGTATGGATTGGGATAACAGTTGTATGAGCCCCTAATAAAATGTTTTTAAAAAAAAAAAGAATTAGACTAGTTGTCAAGAACACAGCTTCTGATGAGTTTGATTTGCCACCTGTGAGCGGGCTTTCTGCGTGGCTCCTTCCCAAAGACTGCTCAGGGGGCCACAGCTGACCGTGGGAGCCGGACATGATGAGCACGTTACCGAGGCACGGAACAGTGAAACAGACCCAGGGTGGGATTTCTTGGTCCTATTCAGCCTGAGCAGACTTACAGACCATGTCTTTCTAGCATCTTAGAAGCCCTTTTGCACCTAGACCCGCTCATGTGACTTTGCTACTCTGGTCTTCCGATGGGGTTTCTCATTATTGTCCGTCCTGGACTTTACCCGCTCTGTCTCTGCTACTCGATTTTTTGAACTATCCACACGTCACTCATGCTGTTTTTGGCCCAACCTTTCCTGACAAAGCCATAAATAGCATCATGCCATTTCTTAACAGCCCAATATTGTTTGACTATGACCAATCTTGGAATGCTTACATTGTAGATGAAGTAGTTGGAGCCCCAAGTGGGAGGTGGTGGTGAGTTATTCCCATTATCCCACCGTAAGCAAGGAAAAAGAAACACACACACACACACACACACACACACACACACACAAACCCAAGCCCACTGCCATCGAACCGATGCCAAGTTACAGCGACCCTATAGGAAAGGGTAAAGCTGCCCTTCACCGGAACAGAAAGCCTCATTTTTCTCCCAGGGAGTGGTTGATGGTTTCAAACTGCTGCCCTTGCAGTCAGCAGTCCAATGCATAATCACTATGCTACCAGGACTCCTTATAAATAAGCAACAGAATTGAAAATAGATCCTCATACTAAATTGGGGTTCAGAGTTCTTTGTGTTGTAAAGTATTATTTATCTCTTAATTTTTTGACTCTGAGAAAAGTGTGAAAAAATAGCCTCCCATATTTCCCAACGGCAGTAGCTGTGGACTCAAAATATGTGAACTTTGACTGTTTGCTTCCCACGATTCTTTCAGACTCTGCTCTTCGGGTGAGTACACCATCCCATTTCTAATAGGATTTTGATTTCATTGCTTATGGCTTCTAAATGTTAATTCGTGGTGTGGTATGGAATATTTCCTCAGGTTTCTTTAATGGATGAGTTGGGTTTGATCAACATTCTAATAGTGTGTCATAAAAATATAGGCTTAGAGTATATAATCTAATGGTTTGTAGGGGGAAAAAATTGTCCTTCCCTTCCCCTGGAAGAAATGAATTCACTCCAATCAGAGGATAGGATTAGTCAGCCTTGACCTGCTAAATCCAATCAGACAGTTATATAGCATCAGATGTCCCTGGCATTGACCTTTCTAATGAGAAATGGGTCTATTAGACCTGTTTGGCTCTGCTGTGAAATATTTTATGACTTTGAACAGGATTTTCCATCATTTAGATACTTATCAGGATCTAAGATGGCTTAGGTTGAGACCAAATAAAATTCGTTTTTGATGGCCTGGCTAGGTGGAACATGTCTAATTTGTTAACTTGCTGGCCCTCTTTCTTTTCTGAGCCAGAGAGCTCAAAGGACCAGACACTAGTGAATACCTTTTATGAAGAGAAGAATAAGACCTGAACCATGTAGCAGTTCTTTGGAAACATCTCATAAAGTATGCAGTCACTCATGCTGGGTACAGACAAAGCATCTGGGCATGCTCGCTTTCAGGTCACATCCACAACTCCTGTCCTTTTTTAAATGCAACTTTGAGGACTGACAACTAGAGTTGACTAGTTAAGTGGGTCTTAAGTTCCATCTTTAAAATCACCCAGCTGTTCTCTGCTCTCAAAAATAAAACCAACCCAGCTGGCAGATGGGAGTTTCCCACAGTGACCCAGGAAAGCAGAGCCCACAGACAGGTGTGGATGGGAAAGCAAGGGGGAAGGAAGCAGCTGGGGTAGCAGGGGCTGCATCTCCCAGAATCATCTTTCTCCTAGTCCTCTGGGGCCCCATGGTGGGGCTGCCCAGGGAGGGGTAGGGTGGTGGCGACTGGGAAAGGAGATCCTTTCTCTAGAGTTGACAAAAAGACATGAGGGTGAGGGATCGGGCGGGATCACTGGAAGCTAGAGTTAGAAGGGGACTTTGAAAATGGGTTTGTTCAATTTAGAGACAAGAATGAGATGGTGGGTCCATGTGTGACCCATGTACCAGTAGCTAAGTGGAGCTCAGCTTCTCCAATCCAATCAGAGAAATGGCTTCTTTGGCACATAATATCCACACATGGTGCCAATTCGAAGGACCAACACTTCCAACGTAAAGACTTCACATTACCATTGGGATGATGGCATTACTAACACAGTATATTATAGATAAAGTGTATAAGCTGAGTTTCTTTGGTGCCACTTCTGTACGATATAAAATACACAGACACACACGCGCGGCGCGTGCATGCACACATGCTTAGCCAAAAGTTTGATTAAGTATGAAGCGTTTACTCTCTAGAGAACATGTTCTCATGACCCTAGGATGGGAGAGAGGAAAAACTATGATCATTATTCCAAGCTAGCTGCTCACAGGTCAGGGGCAGAACCCAGAGGTTCTACTGAAGCATTTGCCCTTCCCTAGTTGAGTGATGGTGCTGTGGTGGTTACTGGTTGTGCTACAAGGCCAGGAGTTCAAAACCACCAGCTGTTCTTCAGGAGAAAGGTGAAGCTTCCTACTCCTGTAAGCATTACAGGTTCAGAAACCCACCAGTGCAGCTCTACCCTGTCCTACAAGGGCCCTCATGAGTTCAAATTGATGCAACGGAAAGGAATTGGATGGTTGTTTTTTTTAAATCCCTTCTTCTAAGCAGGGCCCATCCCTTGCCTTCTCTTTTTGGGGTGCTTAATCCTTCATGTAGTCTCAGGGTATTCCCTTGCATTTACCCAAGACTTTGATCAAGGAGTATGTGGAATGGGTGCATTTCCCTAATCTCTCTGTGTCATTCAATGCAACTGTGTGACAACTTGAATAAAGCCTTCAGTGCTGGAAAATCCAGGCTCAAGGAGAGATGGCTGCGTGCCCTTGTCCTACTCTTTCCAAGGTGACAGAAGACCTCCAGGATCTAAGCCACCAAATATGAGATAAATGGCAGGAACTGAGGATGATGTTCCTGAGGAGGGCCATCATTCGTTGAGGGCCCCTGCGTACATTCAGGCAGTTTCCTCTGTGTGTAGGTACACATCAGGCAGCCTGGTCCAGACAGGGACCAGGAGCCTTGAGGGTGGGTTTTTCCTCTGCCACTGCTGTGTGATCCTGGGAGAAACTTTGCATCTCTGAGTCCCAGCTTCCATCTCTTTAAGCAGCAGACAACTCTCGTGCTGGGAGCCTCACAAGGCTGTTTTGAGGTGATGAAAGAAGGCCCGTGGAAGGACCCACGTGACAGAACCACACATACACAGTCGCTCATCATGAATGGTTATGACTTTGCCATTTACCAGGCTCACCCATCACCTAACAGGCAGGTCCTGCATGATTGAGTTATCCTAGTAATCTTTATTGTAACCTAAGAGCTGCTTACCCCAGGCAAGTTTTTACACGAACACCTAAAGGGTGGCTGGGAAGGATCCATCAGACAAAGGTGATTGCTATAGAAAATTCCTTTCCTTTTCTCTCCATTCCTCATTGCTTTATTTCCCCTCCCTTCTCACTCATTTCCATCTTGGTCCCATGATGTTCCTCCCCTTTTCTCCCTGCCCCTCCAACTCCCTCCCATTAGGTTGGTTCTGACTACAGAGCAGAGCAGAGCAGACTAAGTTCCCAGCATTCCCCAGGCTGTCAAGTTTTATGGGAGCGGATGGCCTCATCTCTCTCCCGCGGAATGTCTGGAGCATTTGACTGGCTCATCTTGTAGTCAGTCGCCCACTACGTTCACTACGTTCACGGGCCACCACCAGGGCCCCTTCTCTCAGTGGAGGTGGTTTGACAACAACAACAGTCGCTGTGGACATGGAGTTGCTCAGCAGCAGGGCTGGCCTGTAAACCTCAGATGAGTTCACACCTGTTTCCTCTACATTGTGCTAGGAGAGGGTCGTGCCCCATTGGGCAGGGGGCAGAATGTAATTCAACTGCTGCCCCTGCTCTGGAGTTGAATGTGCTCTCTCAGTCTCTCTCATGCTGCCCTCTGACAGTCCCAGCAGATGAACTGAGACCACAAGCCAGCTGTGCATTGGGAAGAGCAGTTGGCTCAAGTCTGCCTTAGTCTGGAGGCTATGGCCTCACTGACCTACCTAATCCTGTTTTCTCTGGCCAGAGCATCTTTTGACCAGAGTTGTCAACAAAGCCAAAGCCTGGCACCGCTATTGGGGGATCTTTGCCAGAAACTGCTGGCCTTAGGCTGTGTAGTTAGTGATGGCAGGGAACTGCCAGAGTGATGCGAGAGGAAGAGGATGCAGAGACGATCCCTTCTTAAAGATCCATGGCCAGACATTCTCGTTGATGAAGAACAGCTACCAGGGTATCTGGGGGGTGCCATGGGCGGCTTCGCTGGGCTACTATTTTTAGGGGTAGTCTTAGGAGGAGGGAACTCCAGGCGAAGTCCTTTGACTTCTGTTTCTGGCAGGCAAACTCTGGCTGTAGACTTCTCCCCTCCAAGACTCCCAAACTTAGAGAACTTCCGTGTAGTCATAGCGACTCCCTAAGATCCCCTCTTCAAACTAAACTAAAACCAACCAAGACAACAAAAAGGAGCAGTAGCCCACACCATTTCTGGTCCATTTCAACCTAGTTCTCAGTGCATTGCTTTATTCCTTCATACATTCATGTCTTTTATTGATCCATCCATTAAATGTTTGAGGGCTAAGATAGTACCTGGCACAGCAGAAATAAACTCATGCTTCTTTTTCTTGTGCTCACAGGGAGTCCAGTCCAGGGCAAAGCTCAAACCACTGATACTCAAATGCCAACACCAGGCAAGCCAGGAAGGCACTCTGATTTGGGGATGGGGGGCGGGGGGAGAAAGTCTGTGGTTTGAGTCAAATTGTAAACAGGTAGGTTGTCACATTTTAAAAAAATCAAATATTGCTGTTGAGTTTATTCCTATGGTTGTCAGTGCTGTGATGTTTTTCAATGGCTGTGAGTTGCCAGGTCTTTCTTCTGAGGCACCTCTAGGTAGATATGAACTGCTGGGTGTTGAAACATTTATACCACTGGGACTCTTCAAATATTATAGCAAAAAAAATCCTTAAATATTATAGCTTAAAAAATCCTCCCTCAGGAGTCCCTGAATAGACTTTAACAAACAATGATATCACCTATCAGTGGTGCATCATGTTATAGTGAGAACGCTATAGGAAGGAGAGTCCGGGGGCCTTTGGTAAGCTACCTGTACTTTTTCTGAGCCTTGGGTTAGTACTGTTTAATGGAAGGGATAGCTCTTAACTAGCTGGAAGACTGTTTTCAGGGGAGAGCTTTGTGAGTGGGAGAGAGCATACCATTTGGCCCCAGCTATCGCCAAGCAGGAGGCAAATGTGTGTGTCTGGGTTTACACATCAAGCAGAAAGCAGATGGCCCTGCAGAGTCTTGTCCAAGGATGCTCTGAGCTGGTTACAGACCTGATTAACAAACAGGAAGCCACTCTGCTCACAAAGATGCCTCCTGTGATTTCACTCCCCAGCCTCCTTGGCAGCCTGAGCAGAAGTGCCAGGGGATCATTTATTGGTCAGAGAAAGTTGGCTCAAGCCATCTATTTCGTGGGGGCCGTCTGGGCACAGGATTGGAAGGGACTTAGATAGCTGAAGGCAATGCAGATTGGTGCCATGCTTGTGAGCAGGAAAAGGTGAGTGAAGATGAAGGAGCCACTAGCAACTTGGAGCAGTGGTCGCCAGGCACCTCCTACCATGGAAGGGCTTTTCTGTTGCCCAGGCCCTCGCCCTGAAAGCAGCATGCCAGGGCCTCTCGTTGCCTCGATCCCTGAGGATAATCTTCGCAGACCTTGCTCTGTCCAGTCTGCAGGAGGGGGTTGCCCTGATGATGCCCACGTTCCCAGAGGGTCTCAAAGCCTGTACTGCTGTAAAGTGCCTCTGGTAGCAGAGTGCTGTATACGCTGAGGAGCTCATTGCCAGATATGTTTGTCCTAGCAGTTTGCACGTGAGATCAGAGTGCAGTCAGCATCAGGGCCGCTTGCACTCACCGGATGTGGAAGAGAGGAGCCTTGCAGAGCTGAATGTGAGTCTACGCCTGGGTTTCATGTGGCAGCCCTTACCGAGTAAAGGACTCTCCATGCGGGCAGGCCCAGGGCTATCCCCCAGTTGGCTGAGTCCTGGGGATAGAGGGCTCTGCTGGTTACAGACATCCCATCTGGCCTTTGGAGCCATTTCAACAGCATCACTTATAAGTTAGGCTTCACTGGATATGGCAAAAAAAGGATTCCTGCTTGTCAGGACCCTGGCTGCAGGCAGGTGCCCCACCCTAGGGCCAGGCCTCTCAGCATACACAGATCTGCACAACTGTTACTCTGAGAAGTGACAGGAGGGCCTAGACACTGCTCCATGTGATCAATCTCATGAGTGATGCCTAAGAGAAGAAGAACAATTTAAAAGCCCATGAGCCAACCATCAGACTGCAGGATACCTCATTACAAAACTTGAAGAGCAGCCTACGTAAGCTAGGGGAAGAAAATGTTCTTTTAAAGCAAACTGGTCTGGCATTCTTAGGAACAGTCCTCATCATTAGATGCCATGTCCCTGGTATACATTGTTGTCCCTGCTCCCAGGTGATCGTCATTTTGATTCAAGAGATAATTTCTTTATGGCAAGCGGTGTCCCAAGACTCGTGCTAGAATGATCAATGCCAGGAAGCCCATGGGCTGTGAGTTTCCTGTGCCAGAGGCTGTTGAGTGCAGTCCAATTCACAGTGACCCCATGTGACAGCCTGGGACGGGCCCTGAGGGTTTTCTTGGCTGCAGTTTTATAGAAACAGATCACCATGCTGTTCTACTGTGGGGCTTAGGGGTAGATTCAAACCACAGAACATGTTTAGCAGCCAAGGGCTTAACAGTTGGGCCATCAGGGTCCTTTGGATACCCGGGCCGGGCTGGACAAGGCTACATTCTGGGAGTGGCCTCTGTCCTAGAGAGACAGTCAAGCTTGGGATTTCCTCCAAGGGAAAGGGAAGACTGTGTCAGCCAGCGCTGCCATGGGTGCTGCCCCTCCTGCCAACACTTTCCCCCAAGCCCTTCTCAGATCTTTGTCTTGTTTGCCCTCTTGGGGTTTTGACCACTGGCTTTGCCACGAGTCTTACTCTTCCAAGCCTAAGTCATGTTGATTCACATGTTTTCACTGTCGTTCTTCAGTTTACTCAGATGACTCTCTCCTATCATGAATGTAAACTCTGGTTCTGATAAAGGTTAGCACCATAGATTCATGTGTGATTACAAAGTGTTTAGCATATCTGTTTGGGGGACTTTTGTGAGAGGCTCAACGTTGCAGGTAGGATTGATGTTCGCTGTGTCCACCTAAAAGACTGCTGGCCTTGGCACCTGGCCTTCGGTGGAAACTATCCAGACGGACAGCAAAGTGACAGCTTGTTTTGGGGTGGGGAGGCAGGGACCTTTAGCTACTCTGCAGGTTTGGGATTCTGCCCTCAAGCATTCCGCCCTTGTTCGGTTCTTCTTTAAGGGCCAGGGTTTGAGAAGAACAAAGAGGAGGAGTCCACATCTTTAAGGGAAAATAATATATGTGTGGAAAGGGGTTTCAAGATGTTCATGGGAAAATGAAAGGAGAACACAAGGTACTTTTTCCATGAACCTTTTGAAGCTCCATCATACAGTAAATTGAATATTTCATTTAAAGAAGATGACCCCAGAGGGCATATGAGTAGTTGGAAGGCCAGTCCCTGGCCTCTTTGAACAAAAAATCCCTGATAATTAGTGAGCACTTACTATGTGCTGATTTATGCTACTAAGATCCTATCAAATTGCTGCTCACTGAACTCATTGCCATGGAGTTGATTCCGACAAATAGTGGCCCTGCAGGTCAGGATAGGACTCCTCTTGTGAGTTTCTGAGACTGTCCCTCTTTATAGGGGTAGAACTCCTCTCCCCCCTGCCCCCCCCCCCCCATCAGAGCGATTGGTAGTTGTAACTTGCTGATCTTGCAAATCGAACCCCAATGTGTGACCATTATGCCACCAGGGCTCCTGAAACCATACAGTCTCCCATTGAATCTCCACTAGGTTGAATAGTAGCCTGTTTTATAGATGCAGCAGCCAGGTAACATAGCTGCTGAGTTTTCACCCAAGATCCTTATTTAGGAAGTGGTAAGTCAAGAATTCCATCCGGGAAATCTTCTCACAGACGTTCTGCAGGAAGCAGAACTCCATGCACCTCTGAATGTGGGTGGGTGGTCCTCTATCCAGGCCTGTGGATGAGCCCAGTCAAGGTCACCTGGTCATACCTCTTGCCCTTCTGCAAGTACCATGATGCCTCAGATCCCATCATGTTAAGGCTTAGTCTTCTGGATGCTTTGCCCACTTTTCTCCTTGAAAACTCGAAAGCTTTTAGGAAAGACATTTCATGCACGGAGGGGTTTCCAGTGGGCTATCCTCGGACCAGGCAAGTGCAGGGGCGCTGGGGGTTTAGGCAAAGGACAATGCAACGGTGACGTGTGGGAAAGGGCCATGGCGTAAGAGAAATGGAGCATGCATTTCTATTATTCTGGATCAAGGTTTTACTAAGTGTCTATTTTCTCCCAAGAAGCTTGCATGGTAGAGGAGAGAATCCACCAGCCCCCTCATGAAAAACCCCACCTACCAGTTTGAGAGCCAGAGCTCTCAAGCTGCATCATGTTTTGAAACTGTATTCAGAAGTACAGATTGTAAATCTCACTCAAGACAACAAAACAATTTCTAATTGCAGACAAAGAAAACGGCCACCAGTGAAACGCTTCACTCTCGGCAAGTGCAGCGCCGCCACATTTCACGAAATGTGTAAATTGTCTCCCAGTTACTTTGAAACCGAAAAATGTCAGCTTTGCCGAAGCCATCTGGCCCTCTCTGTGAATATTTGTGTGGGGCCTTTTCGGAAGCGAGCCACTGAATGACTAAGATAGGACAGTTCTGAGCATGAGATGAAAACCACTTCCCACAGAGATCCCGGCGACCGCAGGCCAGCCTTTCATGTCTCATTGCCTCACTCTCTCCAAGAGCCAATTTACCTCCCAGGGAGCCTGGCAGGGCTGGAGGCACACATTTGGACAAAGGCAGCCCATCTCCGTGCCAGGAGCATGGTGTGAGCTCGCTGTGTGTTTCCGTGCCTCTCAGAGCGTGTGCGTGAGGTGTTGGGAGGTGCCGCCGTCTTTCTCAACACGCAGGAGCGCATCACATAGATCTCAAAGAAGCAGTCCCTTCCCCAAGCCCTATCTCTACATGACCTGAGACAAGCCTCCAAACCGGGACGTAAAGGAACATGTTACATGGAAAGAGAACCACACGAAGTTCCCAAGTGTTTCCACTTCACCAGTTTAGAGTGAGGGAACGGAGGCAAATAATCCATGACGTTTGAAAAGACTTACCCAGGGTCCTGCTGATCTGACATAATAAAATTTAGAGGAGACTGGAAAGAGCAGTAGATCTCAGTGCTCATTCATTCCGCCTCATGACCAGGATCCCACCTTCCAAATAAACCCAGAATTCAGCCACCTTCCATCACGGTCATTTATGCCGTTGATGAGTCACTGTTGTTCTTGCCCGCAGTAGGAAGTAGCCTCCTGCCTCTATGTAGCGATCACTGATTCCTCTACACCCTCTGTTAGGTCATGCTCAGACCCTGCAATGGCTTTGGAATGAAAGCTGAAGGGTACGAAATGGGCTGAAGCGCTGTGCCCACTGCTTTCGCCTTCTGCCGGTTTCTGCTTCTTCATTCCAACCCAGCGTCTCTCACCTCGTGGCTGTTCTAGGGACATGCCAAGGATGCCCTCATCTTAAGACTTGTGTACATACTGTTTCTTGGGTCTAAGATACTCGTTTTCTATGCAGCTACATGCCTTGCTCTTTCTGTTCCTAAAGGTTTCAGTCTTCCCCACCACCCTTCTCCATCATTACTCCATCCTGCTCCATTCAGCTACAGAATCTATTGCTTCAGGACATAATATGTATTTATTTTTTCACTGGGTTTTCACAGTGGAATGTAGGCTTTATGAAGTAGGCTCTAGAAGTGTTTCTCCCTCCCTCCCCGGCCCCCAGCTGTGTGCATAGTCCCTTTATTTAGTGAGAATTTGTAAGCACTAGCTGATTGAATGACTCCACATTATTATATCTAATGGGGGATGATGATGATGATGATGATGATGATGATGATGATGATGATGATGTTCTGCCTTGTTAACCTTAAGGTTTTGTCAGGGCTCATATGAGACACAAATTCAAAGTATGTTATTCTCCTTAGCATATGATCCAAGGTAATTTTAGGTTTGAAATTTCCCCTGAATCCAAGAGAGTGGGTTGGCATATCACATTTGTCTTTGGTATACACTTTGTAGTATTGCATTATTTAAAAGTATTAGAATCTGTGGGTTTGGAAAGATCTTAAAAGTTCTTTCTAATAACTCATATTTGTTTTTTAAATTTTAAAATTTAAAATTTAAAATTAAATTTTAAAATGTCTGTTTCAATGATATACACGGCTAGGATTTCACAAGAGTGTTTCTTCAAGATAACCTCTTCTACTGATGCACATTTAGGTTTTTTGAAAATTCCTGTTGGTGAGAAGTTGAGACCTGCCTTCTAGTGACATCCACACAGGGTTTTCCCCAAGCCTACATTTCATGTCAAAAATCTTCTAATCTGTCCCCCTTCCTCCCCGCAAGGTTTATCGCTCATCAATCTATATTGGTGCAACTTGGTTTGGG
This sequence comes from Echinops telfairi, assembly GCF_000313985.2. Taxonomy (NCBI): domain Eukaryota; kingdom Metazoa; phylum Chordata; class Mammalia; order Afrosoricida; family Tenrecidae; genus Echinops; species Echinops telfairi. Next base: position 38,195,443 of record NW_022111300.1, read on the forward strand.
ACACATTCCACCCCCATTCAGGGCATTTGGAAATCTGGAGACTGCAGCTGTCTGAAGACACTAGGTCATTCTGACAAGAATGACAATGATCATTGAAGCTACAGTTCAGGAAAAATGTGCCAGCTGCTTCCCACCAGGGATCCCATTAGCCTGTCATTTTCTTGTGCTTCTTTACTGCTTCCATGGCAAGGACTTACAAGCTATCAACATTCCCTCCAGGTCCCCTTTACAATCACTCTGTCTCCTCAAGTTTCCCCGGTTACAACCACTGGTGGATTTCTTTGTCTTACATGTTCTGCTACTACCCTTGTGTTAGTCTGGGTACTTTAGAGAAGCAAATCCACAGAAACTCATGTATAAGAGAGAGTTTTATATAAAGGTTAAGTGCACATCAAGAAAACATCCCCACCCAGTGCTGCCCAAGCCCACAAGTCCAACATTAGCCCATATGTCCAACACCAATCCAAAAAGTTCTCCTTCATCTCACAAAACACACACTGTATTGCTGACTGCAGGAGGAAAGCCGAATCAGTGAACATGTAAGCATCTCAGTGCTGGCAGGGGTCTCCACACGGCTGTTCCAGCACCCAGGGCTGCATCGGGGTAGGTCCATGTAGCTTCTCCTTGGGGATGTCTTGCAGGAAGTGAGCCTTGCAAGCTGAATCAGGGAACTGGCTAAGACAGCTGCACCCTGGTCTGACCATCACAAATCAAGAGAGCTGAGAACTAGAAAGGTGAGGCTCACGGAGTCATTTATCTCTCCGCCCTTCAATTAACCCCACATGTGTTTATGGGCCAGGTTGGCACAATAAACTAACTACTTCAACCCTCTTCTTATGTGCATGAAGAGAAATTACTGTTCACCTTTGTCAATGTGACTTGATCCTCCAGTGACTTTCTTGGTAAGCCACTTACACCTTGTGACCTTGGGCAAATCATGCCTTATGTCTGTGACTAATTATTATCTCATCTTAATTGCTTTTTTCTCAGATTTAATATTTTTACCTGCAAATTGTGAGTAAGCCATAATTTAAAAAGTTAGAATTAAGTAAACAGCATACTGGATATAATTGATGTCATTCAATGATACAGTAGAACCTCAGACCTGGATGCTAATCCATTCTAGAAGGAGCATCAAGATACAATACAGTTGAGTTTCGAATCAATTTTTCCCATAAGAAATAACTGAAAATGGATTAATCCATTTTTGACCACCAAGTTTTTATCCTAACTTTGCCTTCTTACACAAAATATTACACTAAAATTTCAAAGTAAATAAGTTCAGAGTTAAATAAGAAACACAACATTTTAAAAAGTGTTAACAAGTACAGTGTGGCTCATACCTTGAGACTGATGAGGATCTGGATCCGTGGACACAGATGTGGAGAGGAGGGATGGAGAGAGAGTCATTGTTTGAAAGGAGAATCCCCTTCCATAAAATCAATGAGTAGCTGCTTTTCAGGATTTTTCTTTCTCTTCTTTGCCTTTTTTCACTAGGTCCTGGTTGGCTTTAAAAAAAAAAAATTTTTTTAAATACCCAACAACAACAAAAAAACATGTCTAGTGTGGTCTGTTGGTGGTGTTTCCTTAATTGTTGTCTAAAATTGGTTACTAAATTATTATCAACAACATTGATAACAATGAACCAGTTCCTTATCATGATGATTCTTTTCAAAAGAACTCTTCCTTAGGACCCATGTTTTTTATCTAAAAGCAGTACAAAAAGCCGAAAATCTAAAAAAATAATAGCAAAATTCTTTTAACACAGCCACAAAAGGTTTAAACAACCTGTACTAACAGCACCAACTAATGCTGAGTGACCAAAACACAAACTGCTTTTGTTACAAAGATCACTTGTGTTGGGTCCAATTCCGATGTTTTGTTCGAGCTCTGATCCAAAATTTTCTCTCGACATTTTGCATGGAAATCTGATTATGTCAAGTCCTGACATGATTGAGTACCGGGGTTCCACTGTAGATGTAAGGCGTGTCAACACAGCAAGCGTATTGCCATGTATATATTTACCAAAATAAAAATAATAACCAAAAAATGACTTCATTTTTCAACTGGTTAAAATTTCATTTGCACAAATCTCTGCCAAGTACTTCCAAGGCACCATATATTGTTAGAGATAGCAGGGAAGTTCAGGACAATTCTGAACCTTATTTCAACCCTATTATCATTGTAGAGAGAGAGAGAGGATATATTAGGGTAAGTGGAAATATGGCAATGAAATTATATAAGATTTTACTGAAAAATACAAAAATGTAAAGCAATTATTTCTCATCAGATCCTCCATGTTAATCTTTACATTTCTGAAAACAATGCCATCTTCTATCAAACCCGTCTCTGGAGAGTTCAACTTTCTTTGATTTACACCATTCACAATGACGCCTTTGGCGTCCTTGAGAGACCCACATATGTTTTTTATTTATCTTTTACTGTTCTTTGAGTTTGGGGAGCAAAAAGAATCCAAAGGTGCAAAATGAGGGCTGTAGGGTGAATGACGTCAAGTTTCCCAGTGGAATTTCTGTAGGCTCACCTGTGCTACCCTCCCAGAAGACAGGTACATTGTTGTGAGAAAACAAGTTCCTTGGTGAAACGTGCCTGGCCTTCTCAGTTTTTCATTTTCTTAAAATGTCTTCCAAATAAGCTTTCATCATCTGATGTCCTTTGGGAAAATCTATCGAGAGTTCCCCTCTTTAATCTGAAATCAACCCAACAGAAACAAATCCGAACACAGGCACCTTAACCTTCTGAACTGGCCTCTTTGTCTTGAGTATAACTGTACCAGCATAGCTCCTCCCAAGCAAGTCACTGTATGGCCTGGGCCTTGGTCTTTGAATCAGATTGGTAAAGCCAAGACTCATTCCCATTTAGCATTCTTGTGTTAGAGCCACCTGCATTTGCTTTTATCTTGCTGCAAATACTCCTGGAATGACTAACACATCGATCGAGATAGCGGGCCTTCACAGAACACTTTGGCACCTATCCAGCAGGAAGCCTGCTGAGGCCCAGATGTTCATTTAAAATGGAAAGTACACCAGACGAGAGGAAGACTGCTTCTACGGTCTTCTTCTCCTAGTTCCTGAACTTTAGCCAGTGTGTTCATGTGATGAGACTGACAGTCTTCCCCCTCTTGGTTCATCTTTGTTGTCTTTCTGATCTGCCATAAGACACTATCTGAAAGCAGTTGCAGTGGGATGAGAATTCCATGAGCTTGTTGCAGGGCTTCATTGATTTGGGAAGCTGTCCGCTTGAGTTTTGTTCAACATTTGGTATTAGCCCTGAGCTCAAAATCATGTTTCCCCATGGCAAAAAATCCATTTTGGGAAGCATGCAAAAGACACTGAGGCAAGTGTTTCAGTGAGAGAGCTGGTCTTCAGTCGTCCAGTGATCCCATTTAAACACATTTTTCCTGGAATAAGCCTGCGTGTGAATGAATTGGAATCTCAGTAGCCATGACTTAGCCTACTTAGTATGTGTAAGATGGGCAACTCATTAATTTTGGAATTTATATATGGATTAAACAAATGAGGGGACATGGTAGACTTTATTATTTCTTTATGACTAGGCTTACCATTGACGAGCACAGAATTTAGAATGAATTGGTTTGTTTTTGAAACTTAGCTTATTTCTTACTAATTAGACTTAAAAAGAGTAAGTTATTTAACCCATCCGTTCTTCAGTTTCTGTATTTGAAAATAGGTGTGCTAATAATCTACTGTGTATGTTTGATGTGAGAATAAATGAAATTATGTAGACAGGGTCCTGAGTGAAAGGCTTGGCACTGAGTTCAATAATGGTCCAATAAATGGTAGCTCTTACTATTGCTACTGCTGTCCATAAATTCCTTCATATTTTATAGAATCTGTCTTGTTATTTGTTTCTTTCCTCTGTGTGTGTTTTCAGTGTTCAAACAATGCTTAATCTCTGAGACCCGGAAGTTGAAAGGATGTTTTAGGGTAAGCGAGAAGTTAGCACTTGATTTGTGATTTTGTAGAGCTTGCTGGCATAGTGGGTTTCACATTGACCTGCTAACTGTGAGGTCAGCAGTTCGAACCCATCTGGTGCTGTGCAAGAGAGAGACTTTCTGTATCTTTAAAGATCCACAGCCTTCAAAATACACAAGGGCAGTTCTGCTCTGTCCTTAAGGATGGCCATGAGGAGAATCGACTTGAGGGCAGTGCGTTGGGTTTGGTTATATATTTATTTATTTGTGGGAAAGCCGATGATGTCATGAACCTTGGCGTGAAGGGTATCAGTCCATGGGCAGGATGTAAAAAGCCCCAAACTCACTGCCATAGAGTCCACGCTGATGTATAGTGACCCGTTGTGGATTTACAAGACCAGAACCACTTCTGGAGGGAGAAAGCCCAGTGCTTCCCTGTGGAGCTGCTTGTGGATCACAGCCCAACCTGAAACCATTACACCACCAGGGCTCCTCCCATGGAAAGGATGGAGTTGCATAATGCTGGAAGTAGGTGGGGAAAGTCAAATGGCTTTTGTAAATGCCCTTCAATTAGCCAACACAGTAAGTACTTTCTTTTATATTGAAGGCAAGGAATGGAGTTGGCTAATGGGCATCATTTTGTTGAGGGATTGAGAAATTCCCTCTTTTTACAATGAAAATGGCTTAATTCTTTTTTTAACAAAAGCATTCATTGCTTTGGGTATGGAACCTGCTCTGAAGAAGGGTCAGGGTAGCCACAGAAATTGAAATTTAAACACATATAGTGGGTTAGGCTTTGAACTTCTAATCTAAAGGTTAAGAGTTTGAACCTACCAGCCACTCCAAAGGAGAGCAATCAAGCTGTCTGCTTCTATAATGATTTAGACTAGAGAAGCCTGGGGCACAAATCTGCTCATCCTGGGTCATTGTGATAAGTCTGAATTGAATGCTGAAAGCAGTTTTATGCTTTCAGTTTAAGGTTGTTCTGGACTTCCTTAGTCCAGTAGCTTGGCTACTAACTCTAAAGTTAGTGGTTCAAATCTACATAGGTGCAACCGTGAGGGAAACCTTCATGTTCTGTTTCTAGGAGATCATAGAGGGAACCGATTACAAGGAACTATATGTGACCTCCTCCCTGGGGGACGGACAACCAAAAAGTGGGTGAAGGGAGACGTCGGACAGGGCAAGATATGACAAAATACCAATTTATAAACTATCAAGGGCTCATGAGGGAGGGGGGAGGGGGGAGGGAGGGGAAAATGAGGACCTAATGTCGGGGGTTTAAGTGGAGAGAAAATGTTTTGAGAATGATGTACAAATGCGCTTTACACAATTGATGTGTGTATGGATTGCGATAACAGTTGTATGAGCCCCTAATAAAATGTTAAAAAAATTATAAATTATTAAGGGTCCATGGGGGAGGGGGAAGGGAGGGGAAAGGGCAGGGGAAAAAAGGAAAATGAGCTGATTCCGGGAACCCAAGAGGAAAGCGAATTTTGGGAATGATGAGGGCAACAAATGTATAGGTGTGCTTTACACAATTGATCTATGTATTGTGATGAATTGTATGAGCCCCAATAAAATGATTACATAAAAAATTAAAATAATAACAAAACCTAAAAATAAAAAAGAATTAAAATAAAAATAAAAAAAGAAAACCCTTTGGAGCATAGCTCTGTTCTGAAATACACATTAGAAGTCTTGTAGAAGGAAATCTGTATTTTTAGATACTTTTCAAGATAAGAAGTGCAAGAATATGGTCCTGTAAGATCCAATGGCACGGTGATGGGGAGGAAAACTGAAGGAGTAAAACACAGTAGGAAGTTGCCGTACAATATCGCCTTGACCGTAACCTATTGGGCCACTAGTAGACAAGTATCTTCAGAACAAAAAGGAGGGACCATAGGCTCGATATACTGATATTATGATCTCAAGAGGAAGATGACACTGTAAATAGGCATGTAGTATGAGGCATAAATGAGATCATATTTTGAAATTACTTAGAGCTTATGTTCATTTAAGGATGCCCTGTGGTGTAGTGTATTGTGAATTAGGTTGCTAACCGCAAGGTCAGTAGTTTGAATTACCAGCCACTGTAAAGGAGAATGATGAGGTTCCCTATTCCCAGAAAGATTGACAGTCCTATAAATCCAAAAGGGCAGTCTAGTCTGCCCTATTAGATTGCAATGAGTCAGAATTGACTCAATGGCAGTGAGTTTTGGCTTGTGACACTATTGGTTTGGTATTGGACTGCTAATCCTAAGGCCAGTGGTTCAAACCTACCAGATGATCTGTGGCAGAAGGAGGAGGCTGTCTATTCCCATAAAATTTTATAGTCTTGTAAATCCTATGAACCTATTTAGGATTTACAAGACTATAAAAACCGAGATCAAGGCTGTTTAAAAATTGTCAGAACTGACTCAATGGCGTGGTTTTATATGGCTTCTGACAAAGGAGAAAAAAGTTGCTGTCTTGATGACAGATTTTCTCTTGATCGCATTCTTTTTTTCTTACTAATTCTAATTAAGGAGCATTGGTGGTATAGTGGGTTACAAACTGGGGTGCTAACTGCAAGTTCAGCAGTTCGAAACCACTAGCCATTCTGCAGGAGAAAAATGAGCCTCAGAAAGCCATAGGAGTGGTTGTACTCTGTTCTATAGGGACTTTATGAGGCAGAGTCGGTTCAATGGCAGTGAGTTGTGTTAATGCTAACTATATGAGACTTCAAAGATTCAGTAAAGCTTTATTGACTGACTGACTGATTGAATGAATATAAATATTTTGCCTTGATTTTCTCCAGGTGTTGAAGACAAACATTTAAAATATTGTTCTTGTCAGATGCCATTGAATTAGAGCAGACTCATAGTGACCCTGTGTTCCTGGTTCAATATTTCATAACAACTCTCCAATGTCGTGACTTGATTCTGGATTAGTAAATTCATAGGAGAGATAGGCCAAGGACCAGTGGAATGCTACAACTAACTGTTATCAGTGTAGGAAAGGCAATTGTTAAATATTCAGGAATTGTGTGAGTTGGTGACTCGAATGTTGTTACTTGAAATCAGTCATAAGCCAGCAAATACCCAGCTAGCATATGCAGCATACATGTTAGCAAATGCTAAGACTGTAAATTATGTTTTGAGTTTCCGTTTATTAATATACCTCTAGACCATCACGGTTTGAGTCTGTGCTTGATGGGGGTGGCATTTCTACCACAACCGTAGAGACGGAATTGTGTGAATGCTCCAAATGTAACAGTGAGAAAGGGAAATTATAAATGAGACAGTTATAAATTGGCCTTTTCGGTGTTCAAAGATGTTGTTACATATTTGATTAAGGATATGCTTGGGTCTTCATATACAAGTTAGTTACAATAAAACAAAAGTTAAGCCTTGAGAATCTTCCGAAAGATTGAATGCCCCAAGAGAGGAATAGAATGATGTCAACTCAAAATAGTGTTGACATTTTGCAAAGCCGTTCAGATACTTGAAGAAGATAAAATGTCTCCGTGTTCTGTCTGTGTTAGGTCAAATGTGCATTTCTCAAGCTGGGCCGACAGTCAGGGTTCTTGGGGGTGGGGAGGCAGCCTGATACTAAGTGAGCACGAACAGTGTTTTGTTTAGGGCCTCCGGATACAGCAGTATGTCCTCTAGATACACAGGTGTCTAAAAGGGCCACAATGCAGCATTCATGAAATGCTGAAATTGCAATGCTATGGAAACTGAACCCACTGTGGTATGCACGAAGGACATGCATTCTATCCAAACCTTAGCCTTCCAAGTCATTCTCTTCTCTGCATTAGATTCCCCATTTTAAGAAAATCTCTGTTGCTATTAGGTGCCAGGGAGGTTGTTGGCAGTTTACTGGCTACTGCAAATGTGAGAAGAACCAACCCTGCCTAATTTGGCATCTTGGTCACCATTGTTGCCAAATGTGAGCCCATTGCGGCAATCACTGTGACAGTCCATCTCACTGGGAGTCTTCCTTTTTGGTGTCCCTCTTCTTCGTCAAGCATGGTACCCTTCCCATATTATCATCTCCTGACAGTATGGCCAAAGCATGTGAGACAAAGTCTCAAGGTCCTCACTGCCCCACTGTATTTCTTTGAAGACATATCTATTTGTTCATCTGACAGTGGATGGCATACTGAGTCTCTTCACCAACCTTGTCACTCAAAGGCACCAATGCTGCTTTCATGCTTATTCACCGTCTAGCTTTCGCATGCATATGTGGCGATTGACAATACCATGGCTTCTGTAGCTAAATATGAATTGGAGTTAGCTTTCAAGTCAGTTTTTCCTGTTAGTTGAGTACAAATTGATGAACCGACTGAATATCCAGGAGTTGCTAAACTGATGGAGCTCTACACCATTTTATTTATTTATTCTCTTTATTTTTTAAAAATTAATTAATTACTTTTTTAATCATTTTAGTGGGGACACTTATAGCTTTTATAACACTCCACACATCAATTGTGTAAAGCATATTTGTACCTATGTTGCCATCATCATTTTTTAAATATTTACTTTCTATGTGAGCCCTTGGTATCAGCTCCTCTTTTTTCCCTCACTACCCCCTTCCCACCCTTGTGACAACCTTGATAAATTATAATTTATTATTATTTTCATATCCTACACTGGCCGCTATCTCCCTTTACCCACATTTCTGTTGTTTAGTGCTGTAGGGCTTATACATTTATCATTGAGATCTGGTCTCCCTTTCTCCCCTCCTTCCCCACCTCCCTGCTGTCCTCTTGGTATCTGTACTCCCATTTCTGTTCCTGAGGACTTTATCTGACCTGGATTCCATGTGTTGTGAGCTGCTATTTGTACCAGTGTACATGTTCTGGTCTAGCCCACAGTGGAAGGCAGGACTGGGGTCATGATAGTGAGGGTGAGTAAGCCTCAAAGAATCAGAGGAATACTAAATGTTTCATTGGTGCTGTACTGTGCCCTGGTAGACTCATCGCTTCCTTGTGACCCTTTTGGGAGGGAATGTTCCATTGTCCACAGATGGGTTTTGGGTTTCTGCTCCGACCCCCTTGTTCTCAAAAATATGGTTTTCTTTTGTTTGTTTGTTTTTGGTCTTCTGATGCCTATTACCCAATCTCATCGACACGCCATGATGGCACAGGCTGGTGTGCTTCTTCCCTGTAGGCTTCTTGCTTCTCTGCTGGTTGGCCACTTGTTTAAATTCAAGCCTTTAAGACTGCAGATGCTATATCTTTTGATAGCTGGACACCATCGACTTGCTTCACCACATTTGCTTTTGTAACCATTTTGTCTTCAGCGATTGAGTTGGGAAGGTGAGCATCACAGAATGCCAGGATGTTAGAATAAAGTATTCTTGCATCGAGGGAGGACTTGAGCAGAGGCCCAAAGTCCATCCACTTCCTCAATGTATCACCATATATGTACATAGGCCAATACGCCTACTTTTTAATCACTTTAGTGGGGGCTCATACAGCCCTTATCACAATCCATACATCCATCCATTGTGTCAAGCACATTTGTACATATGTTGCCATCATCATCTTCAGAACATTTTCTTTCTACTTGAATCCTTGGTATCAGCTACTCATTTTTTTCCCTTCCTCCCCCACCCTCCCTCCTTCATGAACCCTAGGTAATTTATAAATTATTATTATTTTTTCATGTCTTACACTGACCAATGTCTCCCTTCACCTACTTTTCTGTTGTCCATCCACCTGGGAAGGGGTTATATGTAGATCATTGTGGTCGGTTTTCCTTTTCTCCACCCATCTTCCCCTTCCTCTCCTGGTATCACTACTCTCATTATTGGTCCTGAGGGGTTTATCTGTCCCAGATTCCCTGTGTTTCTAGCTCTTATCTGTACCAGTGTACATGTCTGGTCTAACTGGATTTGTAAGATAAAATTGGGGCCATAATAGTGGGGGACAGGAAGCATTAAAAAACTGGAGGAAAGTTGTATGTTTCATCGGTGCTATACTGCACCCTGATTGGCTTGTCTCTTCCTTGGGACCCTTCTGTAAGGGGATGTCCATTTATCTACAGATGGGCTTTGGGTCTCCACTCTGCACTCCCCCTCATTCACATTGATATGATTTTTTGTTCTGGGTCTTTGATGCCTGGTACCTGATCCCATCGACACCTCATGATCACACAGGCTGAAGTACTTCTTCCATGTGGACTTTGTTGCTTTTCAGCTAGATGGTCGCTTGTTTAGCTTCAAGCCTTTAATACCCCAGATGCTATATCTTTTGATAGCCGGGCACCATAGGCTTTCTTTACCACATTTGCTTATGCACCCATTTGTCTTCAGTGATTGTGTTGGGAAGGTGAGCATCATGGAAGGCTGGGATGTTAGAACAAAGTGTTCTTGTATTTAGGGAGTACTTGAATCGGGGCACTATGTCCATCTGCCGCCTTAATTCTTTTTTTTCTCTCTTTGTTCTCACTCACTCTTCCTTTCTGCTTAATTCTTAACATATAGATATAAGTACATAGATCTATTTCCCTGTCTTATATATAAATATATATATATAAGATGTTTACATATGTACATGCCTATATTTAGACCTCTATAAATGTCCTTTGCTTTCTAGTTCTTTCCTCTATTTCTCTTTATTTACCTCTTGTCCCACTATCATCTTCAGCCTTCATTCAGGTTTCAGTAATTCCTCTCGGTTACATTGGCCTTGATAAAGCCCCACCATACATCCTATGCCCTCCTCGCCATCAATTTTAGATCACTAGTTGTTCCCTTGTCCCTGATTCGGTTGACCCCACCCTTCCTTTCTCCTGCCTCCCCCACTCCCATGTTCCCCTGAAACCATTGGTCCTGTTGTTTACTCCTCCGGATTGTTTTTCCTGCCTGTCTTATCTAGATATGCAGAGACAATAATAAGCACAAAAACAAGACAGAACAAAATAAAGCAACAAAAGAAAACAAAACAACAATGAAATAAAACCAACAAAAAAAAGAAAAGCCTATAAATAGTTCCAGGTCTGTTTGTTGACCTTTAGGAGTGTCATGGACTGAAGGACTGGCACACCCTGAACACAAAGTCAATACCTCTCTTTTTATGAATTAATATATTTAAATGTTTTGACATGTAAATGTAAATATATTTACATGTTTATATTTATATAATTTATATTTAAAGTTTATATTAAATATATTTATATTTAGATATATTTACATGTTTATCCCTCTATCCATAGCTTTGCTTCCTAGATCTTTCCAGTTTCCTTTTACCTTCCTCCTGTCACATCATCATGCTCACCCTTCTCATGCCTCTTAGTAATTCCTCGCAGCTTCGATTGCTGTTGCTCCAACACCCCCAGGCTCTCTACTTCCTCCTCCTCGTTGTTGCTTTTAATTCCCTAGTTGTTCCCCTGTTGATGGTGTTGTCTGCTCACTGCTCCTCCCCACCTCCTCTTCCCCCGAGGTCCCTCCAGAATTGTCCTTTGGTCCAGTGGTTTCTCCTGGGCTTGCTTCCCTTGTTACCATTTTAATGGCAACATTCAGATCTCCAGGAAGAAGGGTTGGCGTCCATACGTAATCTGCCTTGGATTTCAATTCTGGCAGTTCACTTGTATTTCTTCAGGATACACGTTTTGTGATAAAAGGTCAATAGTATACAGTGACCATGGAAATTAGCTCCTTAGGCTAATTGGAACAAGATAGAATTAGCACATTTAAAAGAACTCCCACATATCTGGCAGGCCCGCAGACAATGCAAACATTTGGTTTGGGGACCTCTGACCTTTTTGAGTTCTCTTCGCCATGGGACATATCCTTCCAGAATGTAAGTGGTCATGAGTCCTAGGGCCAATTTTATTACTAGAGAAAGAATTTTCAACCATTTCTATCTGGGAGGCAGGTCACCATCGTCTCCACTGAGGTCCCACTGAATCCTTTGGGCTTACATCAGTTTAGTGGAGATTAAGTTTTCTAGTACCATGGGATCCCACTTGTCATTGTCTAAGTCCCTTCCAGGAGCTTGGCAAAAGACCCAAGAATTGCGTTTTTTCAGAACTCTTGGGAAGTGCCCAAATTTCCAGTAATTAAGCTACTTTTTATTGTCCTCTTATCTATTGGGATATTCTTGTCCAGTTCATTCTATTTAAAAGAGATACATCTTCAGAAATGTAGAATTTATCCATCATTTGTGCCAAGTTCCTTCTTGGTTATATGCCACAAAACAAAGATAGGACCTGGGACCCATCTTTGTTCAGCTCAAACTCCACTGGTGAAGCCACATTTCCATGGTTTTTTAAGACAGATGAGTTCATTTCACCTGGAACTACCTCTGCTGGTCTGTACTATCTCTCAGTATATAGGCCCAAACTCTCTTTAAAAGGTCATCTTGATTCCTGAAAATACCCTTAAGAAGTTATGGCATTTGCATTTAACAAATTTGAACAGCTTATTTACATTGGGGTGTTTTTGTGTTTATCATTTTACTGGGGCTCATACAACTCTTATCACAATCCATACACCATCCATTGTGTCAAGCACATTTGTACATATGTTGCCATCATCTTTTAAAAGCATTTTCTTTTTATGAGTCCTTGGTATCAGCTCCTCATTCCCCCCCCTCTCTCCCTCCCTCATGAACCCTTGATAATTTATAAATTATTATTATTTTTTCATGTCTTGTGGTGTCCGGTGTCTCCCTTTACATTGGGTTTTTAATGACCAATACGTAGTGGTAATGTGATGGGCTGCTAGGTCAGAAGTTTGAAACCACCAGCTGCGGTGTAGGAGAAAGATGAAGCTTCCCAATCCCGGAAACAATTATAGTCTTGCAAACTTCACGTGGACTGGATAATGGTGAGGTTTTGTTTTGTTTGACCTTTATTAATGGCCTGAGATATTTAACACATTAGTTTATTTCAAGCCCTGGTACCATTTTTAACCTTGATGACTGAATGTAAATTCAGAAATCCCTGGGTCTGAAGAGTTCCTTTGGGAATACATGACCTTCAATATTCTCTCTCACTGTGAAATGAGAATCTACAACTGTCAGGATGATCCTGTAGTAATTTAATATGCCACACTTCCACAAATTTTAAATACAAATGAGAGAAGGTTCTGGTTGCACATCTGCCATAAAAATAAATAATACTTTATTTAGGTTTTTATGAACCAGTATTTTTGTATCCCAAGATAATATAGAAATCAAATTAGGCCAAGGTTGTAAAATATTGGAAATCTAAGTTAGCATCTTTCTATACCAGAAACAGACATGTTGAGCACTCTATTAGTGTGAGAGAGTTCCAGGGTAATTCTGAACCATAGTGGGGTTGATGGAGGAGCCGAAACATTAGTGATTTGAACTTGCTGGCCACTCACTTTAGAAAGATGTGGCAGTCTACTTCCGTACAGATGTCAAACTTGGAAATCCTATGGGGGAGTTGTGCTCTGTCTTAGAGGGTGGTGATGAGTCAGAATTGACTTGGCAGCCATGAGTACTAGGTATAAAAGTATTTAAGACCCTAGGCATTGGTAGTCCCATTAGTCTGTGGGGGAAAGAACTGTCCACATTTAAGTGATTGTGGTGATGTTAGGGTTAACCAAACCGGAAGCTGACAAAATGAGATGCTGGCAGCAGATGGTGTTGTCAAATAGAGGATAATTGCATTACAAAGCAAAAAACAAAAACAAAAAAACCCATACATGCATCCTCAAAATAGTTTCTGTAGCTTTAGGTAACTTAGATGACATTTACCAGCCTCTGAAAATCACTTAAGTGGGTGCAGAAATGAAAGAATCACATAGGAAAATGTCACCTTCTGAATTTGCCTTGAATCTGATTGAGTCTAGACATCGGAGGCTCTTGTTCATACTTAGCCAACTATTTACAGCCCACTGAATCGACGGTGTCATTTTTGCATTACGCTGAGTTCATTTTGTTGGAAAGGTCTTTTGTGGCAGTGTAGAGATTGCTGCAGATTTAGTCCTCTAAAATGTGAAGTCTGTGGGAAAAGAAAAATATAAATTATCTTAAATTCAAGTATAGAAAACTCACTGGAGCTTTTAGAGAAAGGTAATTAATGCAATTGGAAACGACAGGGAAAATAATTTTTTTCCATTTAACAGTTTGTCACTGTTACTGAATGTGGCACAGCAAGAATTAAATGTAAAATGCTTTCATAACATTTGCAAGAATTGCAAATATCAGTGGGGAATCTAAAGTTTATGGAAGTAGATACAGCGCTGTGAAAGCCCTAAGAGGTATACTAAAAAAAGTCACAGCTAGAAAAAAAAGTTGCAATCATTGAGTGGAACTTCTTGTTTGGCAGGTGAGAAGCATTAAGCTAAACCTGATATGTGAAATCCCAGGGAAACATGGGATTGATGAGAGCATTGGTTTAGAATCAAGACATCTTGATTAGATGTCTTGGGTTTTCTCTGTATTAACTTAAGTTACTGAAACTCTGGTACTGTTTCTTTGGCCAAAGTGTACAGTCTCTACCCAGGGACCAAATGATTATATGCTGAAGAGCACGTGATTTTGTTTACAAACTCTTTGGAGCACGCCTTTGATTCTATTATGGTTTGCCGCAGTTCTACACAGCATTCTGACTTTCAAAAACTATTTTGAGCATTTTTTATTCTTCTAGGTCAAAGCTTACTGACATTACAGTCTGGATAAGCTAAAGATCTTTCTCTTATTTTAGTGGAATGGATCTCTCATCCTGTGATCCTGGACCGGAAGACTCAATTTCACATGTAGCTATCACTCTCTAACTGCCCTCCATGCTGACTCGGTGACCCAACAGGGCAAACTAGAACCGCTTCTGTGAGTTTATGAGACTGTACCTGTTTCCCAGAGTAGAAGGCATCAGTGGTTTCGAACTGCAAACCTTGCAGTTCACAACCGCACAAGTAACCACTCCACCCCTAGGGCTCTTCTATATGTAAACCTATTAATCATTGGTCCCTACTCCAGATGTACTGAATTTGAAACCCTTGCAGTAGGGCCCCAAAATCTATTTTAACAAGTCCTCCATTTTTAATAGGGCATTTTAACAAACGCACCATGTGATTCTACTATAGGCTGCCATTGAACACTAGTACTCTAAGGGTGGTGGAGCTTGGATGGCACAGGGCTCAAAGCACCTGGCGACCAACCAGGTGTTCAGTGTTTTGAGTTCACCAGCCACTCCACAGGAGGGAAGGGTGGCAGTCTGCTTTTGTAAAGTGATCGCATCTTGAAACTCCGATGGGGATGCTCTACTCTATCCGATCGAGTCACTATGAGTTGCAATCGACTTGGGATTTTTTATTTTGGTTTGGGTCTTTAGGGTGCACTCAAAGTTGTCACTCTTTAATATCATTTAGTAAATGGGTAAGAAAGACAAGTCCAGATGTGAAGTCTTGCCATCATAATTCACAGACATATGATTTAATTATTTTTCTTTCTTATGGGGAAGGAGGTGTTTTGACATTAAACCGATTGAAATGATAAAGTCCTGTCTTTTCATTATATTAGCTCCTACCTGTGCCGGGTATGACTTTTACCAAGACATTTAGGGGTCAGTTGCTTTCTATCTATCATACTTCTCTCAGCATAAAGCTAATACCTTTACTGGATAATCTTGAGATCCAGTATGAGAGGAGCATGATCAGGACTTGGGCAAACTAAATAGTGGCACAGGACCAGATAGTTGATGGACCCTGAAAAGTGGTCAAGGTGGTACATACACGTCCTGTCTTTTCCCCGGCAAAAAAACATGTTTTTGGTCCCGTCACACATCTTGTCACCTCCAAACACTAACCGGGCTATCTTGCCCCCAGAAGATAAATAACCACACTTAGCTTAAGGTACACAGCAATTCTAGAATTTTCGTTGTTAGCTGTGACATTTGCTTTAACATCCCTGAGATATAGGAAACGGCAGCACTTACAAGATCGTAGTATTCTCCACACCAAAGTAATTTTCAGAGAATTGTTGGGGGGGAAAGACCAAGTCCTTTAAGGGGGAAGGATGAGTAGCTCATACATGATCAGTCACCTCAAGTATTCGTATGTCACTGAAGTCTTCATTTCTGTCTGCATGTTAATTATCAAATCATTTTTGCATCTCAACTTCACTTAACTTATGGTAGGTTTTGGCAATCGACTGAGCAAATAATTAGAACTCCCAGCTGTTCCTGCCAACATTGAATCCAGCATCTTTGGATGTTTCCAGATACCAATGCATTTATGCTAATTTGTAGTCAAATTTCTCCTCCTTCGATTAAGGTCCTGAAAATCCATTCATTCTTGCTCTCCAGGTTAGCCGTATATAAAATATCAATAGTTGACAACTTGATTTCTGTGGTTATGCCTTCTCCTCCAGGGTCTGATTGTCTTTTCTTTTTTCCTTCTGACATAGTGGTGTGTTTGGAGTTATTAGGAGGTATTTGGTAGAACACGGGGAGAATTGGATCCATTTTGTAAGATGGATATGATCATCTGGGTCAAGATGTCATAAACTTGGCGACTACAGGATCTTCAAGTAAGGAAGAAATTGCTGTAATGATCAGAGGAGGAAAAGATGCATCACCTACAAAGGTTGACCCAGTAGATGTGGGTCATCTAGCTCCATTGATATACCCATTCCATTCAAATTCTCTGTATTTTATTCTTTCCCATTAATACTTCTACTTTCTAAAATTGAGTTGGTGACATTGTGAATTCATCTGCCACATTTCAGCAAATTTCAGGATCAAATAGTGGGTTTAATTTTTTCCATTATCTTAGCTCAGCAGCCTCCAGAGATAAGAGATTATTTTAGTACAGTCACAGAGAGTTCCTGAATTTGGGGGGGTATCGGTGCCTTGAGCCAAGAATTAGTACCTTGAGCTTATCATGCTATTTCTTTAAGTGATCCAATACCATTAGAAGCCTACATCCCAATGATCTAGTCCTTGAATTTCTCAAGCTCTTCATATGGCTTTTAAATGGAAGCCAATTGTTCTTCCATAGTGGATATATCATTCCAAGAGCCCTCGGGATATAATTTCTATTACTCTGCTGGCTGCCAGGTTTACCGAATCATCATTTCCCTGAAGCTTTATTACCTGTATCACTCAACTTTCTTAATTGCCAGCAACATAAATCAATATAAGCTCATGTAAGCCTCAAAATAACAAGTTTAAAGATACTGAGGAACTCAGAGAATCTCTCAAGGAATCAGGAAATGAGGTTTGGAGACTGCATGGGTTTGGAATAATATTAAAACAGGACCACCGATCTTAATGGGCTATCACCCCACTGACATTGAACAGTTGTTAGAGCCACTCTCGTTGCTCTCTCTGGGGAGTGGTTACTGCAGCAATCACCACCTTGGGCAGAATTTGGTTTTTCTTTTGTCATTGCTCCCCATCGAAGTCTGATGTGAGTGTGTATGGTTTGACCAGGCTGACTCACCTACCTATGTGCTCTAGCTGGGAAAGTTGAGAAATCATGTGACACTCCTGCCTTCCAAAGTGGGGAATGATCTCTTTCTCCCCTCATCACACACAGATGAGAGAATGAACTGGTGTTGCGTTGATTCTGACTCATGGTGCCCCCATGGGTGCCCTTAGAACTGTGCTCCACAAAGTTTGGGGGGAAGTACGTTACTAGGATTTCTTCTGAGGCACCTTTGGATGGACACAACCCCCAACCTTTGGGTTAGTAGCTAACCTTGTGAAGTGCTTGGACCACCTAGCGACTCCGCGATCCTCATGTGATAAGCAATCACCAAGCATAGGAAAAAGCATCGGTTTTGAAATGACCAAAAACAGAGCAATGTCTACCACACTGTCTCATAAATTTGGAAACATTACATAAGATTATGTTTATAAAGCATGAATGTGGTGTTTAAATATGTAGCAATGTCTCAAAATTTGTTGAAATATATAATATAAAATTACTGTTTTATCAAATGATTCGTAGTTGCACTGTGGAAATCAGTTTACAGAAAAGATACTAAATGTTACTGTTGTAGAACTTTCATAGATGGCTGCCTTGTGTTTTGGAAAATCATCAAAATGAACTGGAATGCATAAAGATAAATATCCTAGGGGTTAGTGCCCTTAAATTGGCTGATATTGGCCATTTTCACTCAGAAAATCATATGGTTTAGTATGCTGAGAATGACAGATTCAAGAGGAAAGGCATTATTGTATCATCTTCAAAAGGATGTTTCAAGAACTATCTCGAAGTACAATGCTGTCTATGATAGGATTATATCTGTCTGTATACAAGGAAATCTAGTCAACACAACTGCCACTCAAATTTATGCACAGCCACTTTGAAGCTGGTGATGGAGAAAGTGAATAATTTTACCAGAGACTTCAGTGTGAAATTGATCAAATGCACAATCAAGATGCATTGATGGTTGTTGGTGATTGGAATGCAAAAGCTGGAAGCAGGGGAACAGTAGTTGGACTATATGCTTTGGTGATAGAAACAAAGCTGGAGCTTGCACGATAGAATTTTGAAAGACCAACGACTTGCCATTACAAATATCCCTTTTCAATAAAACTTGGGAACTTATCCAGATGGAGTACACAGAAATCAAGTTGACTTCATCTGTGGGAAGAGTTGATAAAGCTCAATATCAGCAGCTAAAGTGAGGGCAGGGGTTCACTGTAGAACAGACTGTCAATTGCTCTTATGCAACAAGTCCATGAGAGCCAAATGAAGACCTTGAGCATCTCTCTCCTGAATTTTGAGACCATCTCAAGAACAGATTTGAAAAATTGAATCCTAATGACAGATGAAGTGATAAACTGTGGGGTGACATCACAATACAAAGAACCACTGTAACCCTTTTGGACCCCCCAGGGACCATGAGAACCACCCAGGGACCACCAAGGTCTCCCCCATCATCAGACATAAAGTAAGCAAAAAGTCTTTAAAAAATAGGAAAGAAAAAAAAATCAAAGTGGATGTCAGAAGACACCCCTGAAATGTGCTTTAATTCTAGAGAAGCTAAAGCAAATGGAAGAAACGAAGTTGAAGAGCTGAACAGAAAATGCCAAAGGATAGCTTGCGAATAAGGACCTAGAGTTAGATAAACAAAAAGGAAGAACATGCTCAGCATTTCTTCAACTGAAAGAACTGATGAAAACTAGATGTCTCAAGTTGCAATATTGAAAAATTCCATGGGCAAAATAATGAATGACGCAGGACGCATCAAAAGAAGGTGGGAAGAATACATAGAGTCATTGTTCAAAAAATAACTAGTTGGCATTGAAACATTTCAAAAGATAGCATATGGTCAAGAACCAATGGTACTGAAGGAAGAACTTGAAACTGCACTGAAGGCATAAGCCAAAAACAAGGCTTCAGGAATGGATGGAATACCAATTAAAATGTATCTACAACCTAATGAAGCACTCTCTGGACTATGTCAAGAAATCTGCAAGACAAATACTTGACCAACTGACAGAAAGAGATTGGTATATGTACCCATTTCAAAGTAAGCTGACCTAATAGAATGTGTAGATTCTAGAACACTATCATTAATATCACATGCAAGTTAAATTTTACTGTAGGTCCTCCAACAGGATTTGAAGAAGTACAAGAAGATGCCAGAAATGCAGGCCAGATGAAGAAGAAGATGTGGAAAAAGGGATCTCATTGTTGATGTCAGATGGAACTTGGCTGAAAATAAAGAATACCAGAAGTATATGTACATGTGTTTCATTGGCTGTACAAAGACATCTGACTATGGACCATACCAAATAAGGGATGGCCTTGAGAAGAAGGAGAATTCCAGCACTTAATTGTGCTCACCTGGAACATGGATCAACAGACAGATGTGCAAACAGAATAAAGCATGGTTTAAAATCAAGAAAAGTGTGTGTCAAGGCTGTATTCTCTCATCCTACTTATTCAATCCATAAACTGAACAGATCATCAGAGAAGCTGGACTAAATGAAGAATATGGCATCAGGCTTGGAGGAAGGCTTAATAAGAGCCTGCAATAGGTGGATGACACAACCGTCCTTGCTGAAAACAAGTAGGACTTGAATTACTGAGAAAGAGTTGTAGCCTTCACTATGAATTTCAATTTAACGTAAAGAAAACCAAAATTCTCACAACCAGACCAATAGGTAACATCATGATAAGTAGAAAAATGATTGAAATTGTCTAGAATTTCCTCTTCCTTTGGTCACCTGTCAAGGCTGATGGAAACAGCTTTCAAGAGACCCAAGGATGAATCGCATTGGGTTAATCTGCCGCACAAGACCTCTCTGAAGTGCGGGAAAGCAAGAATGCTGCTTTGATGACTAAGTTGTGCCTGCCCCAAAGCAAGCGAGTTTCCATCACCTCATATGCACATGCAAGTTGGTCAAAGGATAAAGAAGACCGAAGAAGACGCTCAGCAGGATGGATTGACACCAGGGCTGCAACCAAGGGTTCAAACAGAAGAATAACTGTGAGGATGGCCCAGCCCAAGCGGCATTTGTTCTGATGTACAATCAAGGGGCACCTAGCAGCAACAATAGGCAGTCTGAACACATCCAGATGAGCTGCCCATAGAATCATGGCTCTGTCTAGCAGTAACAGACCTTCCCTGCACAGAGGTTGGTTATAATCAACTATGGGTCTGACTGTTGTACCAGCCAATCTAACTAACGGGCTGGTTGGTCTAGGTTACATTGGGCCCATGTGTTAGGCCGGGTTGACAAGAAGCAAATTCATTGACACTCATATGTGTGTAAGAGAGAGCTTTATATTAAGAAGTAATTATGCATCATTAAAACATCCCAGCCCAGTCCCGATCAAATCCCTAAGTTTGATATTAGCCCATGAATTCCTCTTCAGACTCACACAGCACATGCAATGGTACCGATTGCAGGAAGATCACAGGCTGGTGGGTGGAAAGTCCTGTGGCTCCAATGACCGTGGATGCATCTCCAGTGCTCTGGCTGCCATCAGTGTGACTTTGTGTAGCTTGTCAACAGGAGTGTGTAGCAGAGAGAGAGTTCCCAGAATACTCATGAGAAGGCCACGCCCCCAAGGAGGGATCAGGCTATGACCTGATTGATTGACAGGCTAGACTCCACCCATTCATTCTTAATTATCAAGTTGACTTGAAATTGTGTCACTACCATAGCCCATGTCCAAGAAGGATGGAACCTGTACATAACTGTCAACCCACTAGGATTGGACTTGAACATGCCAGAGACTAGCAGAGGGGTGTACCACAATTTCTCCCTCAAGGCACGTTAGCTTTGTGGTCAAAAGTAGACTTTTGTACTTGATGGATTGAAGTAATTGGGATATAAGCATTGTGGGTGGGATGTGGCAAGGAGCCTTGGTGGCACAATGATTAAGTACTTGACTACTAACTAGGAGATTGGCAGTTTGACCTCACCAGCCATTCTGAGGTAAAAAAGACTTCAGGATCTGTGCCATAAAAATAGTTCCACCTTGTCACATGCAGTCGCTCCACTGGACGATGCACAGCAACAATGTTGGTGGCAGTGGCAGTGGTGGTGGTGGTGCACAGAAAGGGTGTGAGAGTCATGGTCTAATGGGATGATTCTGATGTGCTTCTAAAATTTATCAAGAAAATTTTTTTTAATAACTACCCCACAGTGACTCAAAATTTGATAGCTAGAAATATTTCATATCCGGAGGCTTCAGAGCTATATGTATGAAGCCTTACTTCTTTTCAGGACACTTATGAGTTAAAAAAAATTTCAGTCTATCCATGGTAAACTACCTTAATATTCTGAATATTCTCCTATTTTATTGGTCAGTCTGTATCCTCTATATCAATTGTTGTACCTTATAAGTAACAGCAAAATCCTTAATTGGATCATATTTCATGATTTTAGCTTTTGATTTTTCATTGTATATATGAGAGAATACCCCCCAAAAAAGGAGGGTTTTCCCCCCGAAGATATATATATATATATATATTAACAAAATACCTTCAAAGCATTCTCCATTACACTTAATACATTTGTCAAATCTGCGATTCCATTCTTGGAAGCATTTTTCAAACTTATCTGTTTGGATAGCTGACAGCACTTCCTTTTTTTTTTTTTGTTTCTTCACCTCCTAGTCTACTTCATCAAATCACTGTCCTTTCATGTCCCACTGCGTTCTCAGAAACAAAAAGAAGTGGCAAAAATTAATGTCAGGTGAGCAAGGTACATGGGACAAGAGAGGTATGTTGTCTTTTGCCAAAAAGTGGTGCACTGAGATGGCTGTACTGTCATGGTAACAAAACCAGTCCCCCGTTTGCCACAAAGCAGGTCTGTTTTGTTGCACACTGTTATGCACTCTTTTCAGCACCTCTACATAGAAAGCTTGATTAACAGTCTGACCTGGTAAAGAACTACAAATGTGTAAAGAGTTGACATTTCCAGCAGTTCAGGAAATTGATGGCTGTCCAGAACAAAGTTTTTCCGCATCAATCGACATTTCACCCTTTGTCAAACGAGGAAACCATTCATTCCCTTGAGCTTATCACAACAGTTTCTGCGGCATTTTTCCCTGAGAGGCTGCAAAAGCTGTTCTCTTAAATTGGGCATCACAAAAACCGAGGTTCGAGCAAAACTGCTTTTATGGAAAAATTCACTGTAACCAGAGAGAAATTTCTCAGCAGACACCTCTGGATGCACTAACTCTGAGTGAGTTGTTAAATGCTCACCTATCAGGAAAAATACATGCTTTGAAAGTTCCACTCCACCCCCAACCCCGTATAGTATGTGTTTACACATATGTACATATGTGTACTTGTATACACACATATGTAATTTCATGTACATTTACATGTGTATGCATGTGTAAACAGAAGTCCTGGAAGTGCAAGCAGGTACACACTTTACTGTTAACTATAAGGTCGGCTTTAACCCACAGCCACTCCAAGGGAAAAAGAGGAGGCTGTCTGCTCCCATCAAGATTACAGCCTTGGAGACCCTAGATAGCAGTGGTTCTCAACCTTCCTAAAGCAGCGATCCTTTAATGCAGTTCCTCATGTTGAAGTGACCCCGTTTGTGGGCATATCTGCATGTGGTTAGACCTGCCTAGAGATGGATAGAGGAGCAGTGTCTAGTTCTTAAGACCATCAGAAATATGGTATTAGGTGACGCCTGTGAATGGGTTGTTCGATCATTGTCCTCAAGGCCTGGTGGGTCAGGATGTGCTCCACTCTCTCCTACTCCCCCTTCATCTGCTCCCGTGTGCTCCGACCAGATAGGTCCCTCTCCAGGAGCTGCAGATTCAATGCCGTTCTTTGAAATAAATTCTTCTGGGGGGAGGGGCAGGCGTCCACTTAGTATTTCGGACTGGGGTCAGCCCCCCAGACCTCTCCACTGGTTCCCTACTCCACGCCAGCTTGTTGCATTCACACTTTGGGGCACTGGATTGAAGTCTGGTCCCTCTTTCCCTGTGGAGATATAAACAATACCCTCCCCTTGGGTGGGTCAGCGCCCCATGCCCATGCTTCCCATTTCTTCCTTATTATCATCATTTTTTTTCCTTTCCCCACCTCCTCCCAGTTGTCTACCATGTGCACCCCTGCGTTTGATTAGGTCCCTGCCATACTACCCTGTCCTTACCCCAAGAATGTTTGTATACAGTAGCTTTTTCCCTATGCCCCTTTTGCATTTTTTTTTTAAAGCTTACCTCAGCGGACTCATGTTGTACTTGTCCTTTTGTGCTTGACTTATTTCACTTAGCATGATTTCCTCCAGTTCTTTCCAAGCAGCGATGTGCTTCATATGTTCATCACTGCTTTTTAGCAATGCATAGTACTCCATTGTATATATATACCACAGTTTTTTAATCCAATCATCAGTTGATGGGAATTTGGGTTGCTTCCAACTCCTTGCAATTGTGAACTGTGCCGCAATGAACATTGGAGTACAGATGTCTGGCCATGGTTTGTTTCTTGCCTCTTCTGGGTATATGCCCAGTAGGGGAACTGCTGGGTCGTATAGTAACTCAATTTCCATCTGTTTTAGATACCGCCAGATCGATTTCCATAGTGGTTGTACATACTTACAAGTCCACCAGCAGTGGATGAGAGTTCCTGTCTCCCCACAGCCCCTCCAACACTTGTTGCTTTCTGA
>NW_022111300.1:38221177-38222303 GCF_000313985.2 Echinops telfairi
AAGATAGCCTGGCTATCAAAAGATATAGCATCTGGGGCCTTAAAAGCTTGAAGGTAAACAAGCGGCCATCTAGCTCAGAAGCAACAAAGCCCACATGGAAGAACATACCAGCCTGTGTGATCACGAGGTGCCAAAGGGATCAGTTATCAGGCATCAAAGAACAAAAAAATCATATCATTGTGTGCTCACCTCCATGATAAGATCACTGAAGACAAATGGTTGCATAAGCAAATGTGGCGAAGAAAGCTGATGGTGCCCAGCTATCAAAAGGTATTGCATCTGGGGTCTTAAAGGCTTGGAAGTAAACAAGCAGCCATCTATCTCAGAAGCAACAAAACCCACGTGGAAGAAGCACACCAGCCTGTGTGATCACGAGGTTTAGAAGGGATCAGGTATAAGGCATCATCAGAACAAAAAATCTTACCTTAGTGAATGAGGGAGGGAGTGCAGAGTGGAGACCCAAAGCCCATTTGTAGGCCACTGGAGATCCCCTTGCAAAGGGGTCTCAGGTAGGAGATGAGCCAGTCAGTGTGCAATGTACCAACAATGAAAAATACAGCTTTCCACTGTGAGGAACAGAAGAATTTCTCTTAAGTTGTCTCCCCAAAATATATACCAGACTTAGCTGCTTAAGAGTGACTGTACAATAGGTGATCAGCGAAAGTAGGTCAGAGGTTATTCTCCTTAACATTAGCCATCTATAGTGGCTAGACTATTAGTCTGACTCACCCTAAATAAGACCCACTCCCTTCTGATAAGGATAATGGTGGTCTGTTCACTTGCATGAGATACCAGAGAGGGCAAACCCGCCCAAGGGTGACCAAGGTTAGATAGTCATTATCAGCTGTCTAGATCAAGCAGACACCACTGTTTATTCCACAACCAATGTGGGCACACCCCTAGGTGATTCCCCTCCTATTTATTGTATTGCTTATGTTAATACTCCTATGTTAATACTCCT
Organism: Echinops telfairi; assembly: GCF_000313985.2. Lineage (NCBI taxonomy): Eukaryota > Metazoa > Chordata > Mammalia > Afrosoricida > Tenrecidae > Echinops > Echinops telfairi. Next base: position 38,222,139 of record NW_022111300.1, read on the forward strand.
ATGTTAATACCCATCCTGGTGACTCAGGTTATTGTCCACTACCAGGGAACTTGCATGCCTCCCAGAATAGTAATTGTCTGCTTTATTATGTGAGACATTAGAGTGATCAAACTTGTTCTAGAATGAATTGTATTGCCCCTTTCTGTGATGTATGACTCTATGATG
>NW_022111300.1:38222860-38260936 GCF_000313985.2 Echinops telfairi
ATGCCAGGGGCTTAAGTGGAGAGCAAATGTTTTGAGAATGATGAGGGCAATGAATGTACAAATGTGCTTTACACAATTGATTGTGATAAGAGTTTTATGAGTCCCAAATAAAACAATGTTTTAAAAAAGGGTTGTTTGACCCCCAAAGGGGTCGTGACCCCCAGGTTGAGAACTGCTGCCATATAGAATCCCTATGGAAACAACTTGATGACTGTGTTTGGTTCGATTTGGGGGTATGCAAATATACCTAAACTTTTATGAAGCTAGTTCAGGGTTCTAAGCAGGGTGGGTCATAGACAAATTTGCTCTTTAGAGAGATCAAGCCGCAAACTGACAAATGGGATTGGAGAATGGGGAGAAAGGTGTTAAAGAAACAAACAAAGAAATAAACAAAGCCCCACTGTCATGGAAAGGATTCTGACTCACAACACCCCTACAGGAAAGTGTAGACCTGCCCCTGTGGGTTTTTGAGACTACAAATCTTTACTGTAATAGGCAGTCAACATGAAACCCAGGACTCCTTAACTATATGAAGGTAGGATACTTCACTCTGCGCTGGGCGTCTGGATTCATGGCCTAGAGATCTGTTGTGTTTGCATTCTAAATTGTCTGTGAAATAGGTTTAGACCAATTTAGGCCCCTTCTAGAAGAAGCATTTGTGCCTGTATGACAGGCATATGGAATCCTAAAATGAACATACTTAGTTGGCAATTCTCCCATCACATAGGTGCCTCACCAGCAGTGCCATTACTACCTTGAGATTGGAAGGGAATTAGAGAACAGTATTGTTGCTAGTGAAAGGGACTGTTTTAAACATTGTCTCTGCTCTTACTAGCTCTGTAACTTTGAGAAAGACATATTAACTACTTGAGGGCTCCGTCCCTTCACCAGTAAGGTGGAATTGATGGTGCTTTCTCCTTAAGGCTGTTGCAAAGCTAACTGAGAGTGCATATAGATTCTTAGCTTGGTCTCTGGAACATAGTAAACATTATTATAATAGAATGTCTGACCTTGAAAAAGTCTTAGGGTAAATACTGTAGAACAGCCTTCTGATTCTTCAGATTAAGTGTTCTAGACCTACAGATATGAACGATTTCACCCAGACTTCTTAACTCCTGATACAGTTGGAACTGGTCTCCGAATTGCTAGATTACCAGTAAATTTGAAGGGAAGAAATCACATGTTTTATTGTCAGGGAGCAAATGAATCATGCACTAGTTCAAAACGTTAGGCATGTTCGTTTCTTTTCCAAGAGTTGGCAGGAAACTGTCATGTTAGCAAAGATTTGCAAACCTCACATCCCCTTTTTTTGGATTTTAGAATGTAGATTTGCTATTTGATATGTGACTTGCTTCCAGGATTGCTGGTTAGCAATCAATGTAGGAATTTTAGAAAGTCTGAGTTAACTCTTATTTTTAAAATAAATTTACTGAGTTTTAATTTGCATACCATTCCATTCTCCTTCCTAAGTGAAAAATCCCATGAGTTTTTGTAAGAATGTGCTTCAAAATGTTCATGGAAAAAAATCACAGTCTTTCGATTTCATTTTTTCCATGAACTTTTTGGGGGTCCCTCATACATACACTAATGTTCACTACGATCTTATCTTTGAATATTTCTAAGCCATTTTATCACCTCAGTAAGATCTGACAGCCTTTTCTGTTTTACATACCTCACTCCCAGACCCAGGATTTGCCTTCTCTGCACATTTCATATAAGTGGACTCAGATTCCCAAAGTCTTTTGTGGCCATCCAAGTTTCACATGGAGAGTTTCTGTTTGTTTGCTTCTTTGGTTAGTGAATCTCGGTTGACTTTTGATTTAGATGATGTTGATATGACAGAGAAGCGGGGCCAAGAAATGGGTTCAGCCTTGCCAAATTAGCCACCTGATAAGCTCAATTCTGCAGAGCTGCCCACAGAGCAGCTTCCCATCGGGAATTCACCAAGGTTGAGTCCTCTGGCCCTCTTCCCAGACTGCGGGGAGGCAATGTTTACATCCTTGTCTCCGATGATTATGCCACTAAATGGTTGGAAAATTGCCCAAGTAGGAGGCAGCAGCTCAGACTCCAGCAGGTTAATAACAGCCTTAAAGTGCACATTAGTGAGTGACAGTGATGCACCTGCCATTGAACTTGGAAGTTTGGGGAAAGGAGTAAATCTTCCTGGGGAGGCTAAGGGATGGGTTGTGTAAGTGCCCCAGCTGGGGGTAACCTTGGCAGGGGGCAAGTGTGTTTCTGGCCTTGCTGGTTGTGAGAAGGACAAAGAATTGAATGTGGTTCAGCATGCAGGTTTGGGCGTCTCAGACTTGAGCAGCTTTGGGCCAATTGTAAAGCCTCTTTGAGCGTGGGCTATCTGGTGTCCAGTGGAATCTATAGTCCGCATTATCGAATTGTGGGAATTCACTAAGAGGATGTGGAAAAAATACACCTAGAAAATGCTCACTGGATGTGAGCACTTACTTTTTAACTCTTTGATAACGGAGACTTTTATTGGCTCCTTCTATCAGTATCTTTTCACTAAGATAAATTATGTAGAATTAATAACATTCTATATTCCTAAAGTAATAAAAATATTCAAGAGATTAACAAATGGTGTTTTTTAAAAATGAATATGCAGATTTGGTTTCTCTCTTCCTTTTCCTGGTCCTCACGGGTTTTGCCTGCCTGTCGTTTCTACCTCCCTCCTTTCCTTCCTCTTTTCCTTCCTTCTTCCTACATCATATAACTGAATTAATAATATAATTCCAATAACTAATATTTATGGTGCTCATTATAAACTATAAAGTGCTATTCATAACCTTACCACATTTGATGCTCCCAGCGGTTCTGCAGAGAGCTATCATTATTATCTCCCTTTTAAGCGTTAGAGATAATGATGCGATCTGCCTAAGTCACACAGTTCATAAATGGCGCATCCCGCCTGCATTATAAGGCATTGAGAATTAGAAATGAAGCACAATTCTCTATCCAACTAGAGAGGCAAACATTAAACAGTTCACAACAATGTAAGTTTTAAATCACATGCTTAACAATGAGAATGGTGAAGAGGGTACATAGTAGTACCCCCTGAAGGGGATGTCTTGCCCTGAATAATTTCTTTGGGTACTTGTCCTTCTTCAGATCTAGCAAACAAACTGGCAAAAGAATACCAGATACATTTCCAGAATTAGAGGTCCTGACATATTTATTGAAGGAATAGAAAATAGAACATTTTGGAAATTCCAGAGATTTGATTTATAGACCATTGGGAGGAGGAACTTCTTTGTTATTTCATTGGCAGATGGATGGAGTCAGGGAGAAAGGAAGCAAAGTAGCTCAGCTGGTGGATCAGGAAGAGGGCTGGAGAGGACAGTTACCATGCATGCTGGGTCTAGCCTTCATCCCCTTTGAATAACAGCAATTGCTCACCTTCTAAAATGTTTTTTATTGTTGGGTGTGGTGGTTATATAATCTCCTGCCAACTTGAGCAAAGGGGTAGATTCTAGCCTGTCAATCAGGACATAGCCAATTATGACTCTGTGTGGGTATGGTCTTCTCCTGAGGATTCTGGGAACCCCTGCCTTCCTCCCTGGAGGTGGGTCACATACCCTCTCTTTGAGACATTCCTGTGGACAAGCCACATGGAATTGAGCTGATGGAGCCAGAGCCCTGGAGATGTGTCCACCACGACTGAATCCATAAGACTTTCTACCCACTGGCCTGTGATCTTCCTGCCTTCGGCATCATGCGTGTGCTGCATGAATCTAAAGAGGAATTTATGGACTAGTGTTGGACTTATGGGCTAATATTAGACTTAGGAACTTGATCTGGGATGTTTTCTCTATTTACAATTGCTCTTTGACATAAAACTCTCTCTTATACACAGATGTCTCTGGATTTGTTTCTCTAGTTAACCCGGACTAACACATTATGATACCTTGGGAGTGGGGTACTAGCGAAACAAATCATAAAGACGGAAAGTGGTTTGACCTGTCTGCCTTGTGGTAGCTTTTCTTTTGTGGCTAGCTGGATGTCAGCTATGACCATGCAGTTTACTGGGTTGTTTCCGGCAAAAGACATGGGAAGTCAAGTTTGGATTATTTTCTTTGGTTGTTGTCTTTGGTTATTTCTGTTTCAAATGGCAAAAATGAATGTGACGAATGTATATTTTGAGCTCAGAGGGCGAAATCGCCCCTTGAATTTCTCAGAGACCATGCTGCTTAGTGAGAATGGCTGACAAAATGTCAAAATGGCTGACAGAAGGCTCTGGCTTAATGCAGTTAGAGGCCTAAGACCATATTTCATATCAGTGGGATAATTTAGATAAGAATTAAGATAAGTTTAGATAAGGGTAGAATTTGGTTGTTTTAAGATTGAGTTTAGGATCTGGTTCTACTAAGTTTATATTGCTTTCTTATGCCCATTATTATTATGATGATTGATAGAAATAATTGTTGGGAAGTAGAGAGTTTGCAAGCCTGCTTGCCTTCAGCCATTAAATTGGAATTTAAATGAGTTAGGGCACACCTGCAAAGAAGGCTCTGAAAGGATAAGCCATACCCAGTGTCTTGAGTGCTCAGGACATTCGAAGGTGAAGAGACTTGCCTAGGGGGCTGTTGAAAATTTAAAATATAAATAAAAATAAGGAGGCCCCCCTTCCCTTTTTTATTTTAAACTAGTGGTTTGTGCCAGAGCTGGAAAATGTTGGAGGCATGGAAGGAACTCTCTGCTCTAGAACTGAACCATTGAAGGGGATCTGTGGGCAGGCTGAAATGCTTGCTAGGTGACCACCTAGAACCATTCGTTGAGTGGAACTGAGAGAAACACAGCAATAAAGAGATAGGTGAGTGTGGCCACTGATACCCCTAGACCTGGTTCACAGGAACTAAAGAAGAATAGAGCAGTTTGACTAGTCTGAAGTTCATGACCTAGCACAAGGGTTGTTGAAAAATTATAACAGGGCCCATAGTCAAAAGGTGAGGTGACCAATAGGCACCCTGGTGAGGCTACGTGAGGTGGCCCACATTGAGTTGATCAGAACCTGACCAGATGAAGAAAATATTTTTGAGTCTGTGAATTGGTGTGTATTGCTGCTGACTTTATGGACAGCTTGTCCTGATTTGACTTTGCTTATGGATACAGAGTCATAAAGTTCCAATTGGAATGAAGTTTATTCACATAAAAGAACATGTTAGTCTCCTCAGAGCACTAGATTGATATCAGTGGGCAGTGTAAAAATTGGATACCCAAAAGGGGGCGGATAAAGGCAAGAAGTGGCTGGCTTACAAACTTTCATAGATGGGGCAATATATTTCATAGGATTATTGTGTAGGTGTTCGCTTAACTGCAACTGCTAGGCATAGAATATTTTTGGTTTGTTCACTTATAGAATATTATGTTTAAATGCGGCTGGCACATGTTGAATTGTATGCATTTTAGTTTTACCCTGGTAGGTACACATGTAATTTTATTATTGTTTTGTTAAACAAATTATATATGACTAAAATTTGTGTAGTAGTGTCAAGTTGACAAGGCATAGTCTGTTCCAGTTGCATAATCTCCTGTCAACTTGTGTGAAGGGATGAAGTCATAGGTCAGGTCATAGCCAATCATGCCTCTGTGTGGGCATGGCCTTCTCCTGAGGATTTTGGGAACTCCTGCCTTCCTCCCTGGAGGTGGGACACACACTCTCTCTGTGAGACATTCCTGTTGACAAGCCACATGGAGGTAAGCTGATATAGCCAGAGCCCTAGAGCTGGAGGAGCCATGTGGAGACCCATGTCAGTGTTGAGATGCTTCCACTGCTAATGGATCCACAAGACTTTCTACCCAGTGACCTATGATCTTCCTGCCTTTGGCATCATTGCATGTGCTGCCTGAGTCTAAAGAGGACTTTATGGACTAGTATCAGACATATGGGCTAATATCGAACTTATGAACTTGATCTGGACTGAGCTGGGATGTTTTCTCAAGATACAGTTGCACTTTGACATAAAGTTCTTTCTTATACACATATGAGGGTCTCCGGATTTGTTTCTCTAGTCAACCTGGACTAACACATTGGGTGTCATGGAGACAGAAGGAAACACTGCCTAGTCCTGTGCCATCTTCAAATTTGTTCTTGTGTTGGGGCCCATTGGGGCAGCTACTGCATCAATCCACTTTGATGAGGGCCTTCCCCCTTTTCACTGCCCCTCTACTTTAGCAAGCATGATGCCCTTCACCCTCTACCGAATGATGGCAAAAACTGAACTTCTGAAATAGAACTCTTAAAATAGAGATGGTAGCAGCAGTCATTTAATGGAGTGAGGGACATTTATAAAGGCCAACATAGAAAATATAGAAAAAGATAACATTCAAGTCAGGTATTACCTAAAACAAAGTATTTGAAACTCATAGGTCATGAAAAAAACCAGCAATATTTCACAGATTGTGTGTGTATGTGTGTGTGCGTGTGTGTGTGTGTGTGTGTAATAAAAAAGTCAAGGGCCTGAGTGGAAAATTTGTGGAGGAAGAAATTGAGTGTCTGCTTTTCAATGCACTGTGGGATGGGAAACAAAAAAGGGAAGGATACAGACGGCTTGATAGAGGAGCACACACCCAAAATGCAACCCCTTTTGTTGAGTTGAATTCAATTCATAGCAACCATATAGGGCAGAACTGAACTGCCCTATAGGTTTCTGAGTATAAATCTAAATGAGAGCCAAGAGCCTCATTTTTCTCCTAAGGAATGGCTGGATGGGTATAAGCCCACTGCTTAACCCATTGTGCCACCAGGGATAGTATACAGGAACATAGTGCAGGACAAACTCTCTAGATCTGTGAGAAGAATCTAGAGGTTTCCATGGACCCTGAGGTATCTGAGCGACCAGGGGTCGTGTCTACTATGGTCACTGCTATAACCCTATTATGAGATTAAACAGAAATTTAGCAAGTGCTCAGTGAGGCTTTCTTCAATGAAAATTCCAAATAAGCAGAGGGGATCATGAGTGGACCGTTCAGTGGTGCAAAGCACAAGAGCAGGAAGGAGCAAGATCAGTTTGTGTTTAGAGGGACTTCTGCCCAGTTGGTTTGTGGATGTGGCTCCTCTGGTCCCGAGTGTCTACTCGGCATGCTCAAGTCTACCAGATGTGCTGTGCACTTGGACCAGCTGGGCATGTGCTTGTTTGTTGTAGGAAAATTCCTGCACTCCTCCCCTTGACCTCTTCTTACTCTAGCCCTGTTTGCTCTTGACACTCTCAAATGCCAACTGTGCTTCTTTCTCTCCCACTTACCACAGTCTCACTGGGTTCTTCCCCAAAGGAATCTCTCTCCTCCTACTCTGCCCTAGACATGTATTCCTGGAATCTCAGTAAGTCTTGACATAGGAACCGCAACTGAATGGCATCTTTCCTTAAATGCCCCTGGACTCATAGGTGGGATCTGGGCAGCTATGGGTTGGAGAATTATGAGATCCGTATGGGCCACATACTACTCATTAAGGAATAGGCACAGGAACCTGACCTGAAGGGAGGGTAAAGAAGGATGGATCATTTGAGACATTTTGTTTTGGAAAAAATGATCTGAGTAGTAGAGGTTAGTGTCTAGCATCTTCTTCATATTGAAATACCTCAAAACATAATCTTTGCAAGCAGCACAGACATGAGTTTTATGAAAAATATGGCTACTACATTACAGCTCATTCATTCCTCCAATAATTGTGTCTTCAATATCCCCCATGGGAAGTGTACTGGACTAGAAAATAAGGAGGAATTCAGAAAACAAGGCCCATCATTTCCTCCCTCCTCAGATTTCAAGGTTGCAAGCACTCATCGTCTCCATACACTTGACTAAAATAGAAGACAAAAAAAAAGGGAGGGGGGCAGGCAGAGTGAGGCCTGTAGACATCCTACCCAGTGTGCAATTCCAAAGCCCAGTTTGAATTTAGCTGTCTTTTGACTTTGCTCGCTGGTTGACACAAAGGATGTGTCTGGGGCAGGGAGGCAGTCTCTATTGTCTCCAATTCTAGATCAAAGGCTGCCTCCTGACTGGCCCAGGAGTGTGGCTCACAGCGGGAGCGCCTGCCTGCATCTCTAGACAACTGCTCTTCAGACTTGCTCCGATGATTGGCAGACACATGCAGTTGGCTATTCTATAATTAACCCTGCTGACATCTCCCCAAGTCATGGAACCACTCTGCAAGCAGTTTCATCAAGGAGAACTTTAACAGGACACCCCCTGTTCCGCTCCCTTCAGCGGGGAAGTCTTATTTATAAACTGCGATATATCCCGGAAGCTCTCACCCCGTCAAAAGCAAGGAGGGAAGGGGCCTTGTGCGGATTTGCAATCACTGAAACCACAAAATGAGAGTGGGAAGAGACTCACTCGTTAAGCTGGATAATTTGTCCCCTGGGCCTCACTGCAATGTTTTCTCCTGACGCATTTGTCCACTCTGCTTCCACAGCCCCAAGAGGTCAAACCTCAGCACTCAATAACTCACTGGGTCCCTTGGGTCTCTTTCTGCCCACTTATTGTTCACCTTTAGTCCTTTTGGAATTTAATTTATTTCTACAGCAATGGAATATTTACTATTTGTTTAGTACTGAAAATATATATATATATCTCACTGCCATGGACCCACCTGTGGGATTCTGAGAAAGTTCTCTCTCCTGCGGAGCAGCAGGTGGTTTCGAACTGCTAATCATGTGGATCGCAGCCCAAGGCAAACTAAGATAACAGTTCCAGTTCTCATGACTGTTGACAGTGAGCTGGCATGAGACAATAATAGGTCTTTCACTTTTCTTCTGATACTACTGGTACTAGCTAGTATTATCTAGATGGGCAGCGAAGATTGTTTCCCTCGACAGGCCTTCCACAATGCTCACATGGTTATTTTCTATTATTGTATATGTGCCCCTTTAAGTTTTTCGTCTACTACAAATAGGGTGATAAAGAGTGAGCCGTGGCATCAGAGAGATCTCAGTTCAAACTGTAGGTCCAGTATTTATTAGCGGTGTGATCCAGATCTCTTCACGCTTCATTTCCCATAAGTATAAGATAATAGGACAGGCATGAGGCGTAAACTAAAAGATACAATACTGGCAGCAAGGCAGCTACTCAGGGATGCTTACTCCCCATCCTCTTACTATCTGTTTTCCTGGAGACAGCTGATGATAGACTGACTATCCCTTTTGCTTCCCTGTCAACTGAGCCTTACGTGTGAAAAGTACAGAGCGATATAGTCATTGTTGAGTAAGATCAATGATGGTTGAAAGTCTATCTCCCTTTGAGGATGGAAGGACAAGGTGATGGGGATAATCAGATATTTGAATATGGATAGAAAACAGGACTGAGGGAGGGTTTTTCCAATCCTGTGGAAGTTAATCCTGAAGGATACGCAGTGTACATGAGTCTGCAGGATCATGGACCCAGGAGATCCAGGTCTGGATCCATAGGAGGGCCAACCCCAGAATCCATAGACTGGGGTCTGCTGCGCAGTGAAGTGTGTTTGACCTTGGCTCTCACATTGGCTCTCCTTCCATCTTGCTTACATCAACCCTTGCTTCCAGCACTAGTTTAGGCCCAGGTAAGAAGGGCACATGCTTTGACCTGGCACAATGTTTTCCATTTTTTTTTTATCACATGCTTTTTATTTTTATTTATTTATTTAAACATTTTATTAGGGGCTCATACAACTGTTATCGCAATCCATACACACATCAATTGTGTAAAGCGCATTTGTACATCATTCTCAAAACATTTTCTCTCCACTTAAACCCCCGACATTAGGTCCTCATTTTCCCCCTCCCTCCCTGCTCCCCCCTCCCTCATGAGCCCTTGATAGTTTATAAATTGGTATTTTGTCATATCTTGCCCTGTCCGACGTCTCCCTTCATCCACTTTTCGGTTGTCTGTCCCCCAGGGAGGAGGTCACATATAGTTCCTTGTAATCGGTTCCCTCTTCCCTACCCATTCTCCCTTTACCCTCCCTGTTTCGCCACTCACACCACTGGTCCTATAGGGCTCATCCGCCCTGGATTCCCTGTATTTTCAGTTCCTATCTGTACCAGTGTACATCCTCTGGTCTAGCCAGACTTGCAAGGTCAAATTCCAGTCATGGTAGTGGGAGCGGGGAAGAAGCATTTAGGAATAGAGGAAAGTTGTATTTCTCATCATTGTTACATCGCACCCTGACTGGCTCGTCTCCTCCCCGAGACCCCTCTGCAAGGGGCTCTCCAGTGGCCTACTAATGGGTTTTGGATCTCCACTCCGCACTCCCCACATCATTCACTATGGTAAGATTTTTGTTCTGATGATGCCTTATACCTGATCCCTTCGACACCGTTAATTTTCTAAACTTCTTATTGTGGATTGGCTGAAGGTCTTCAGAGCGGATCGTTGTTTGCATTCGCAGATTCATGCACGATCTGAGTCCACTCACGCATTGCAAGCAACCCTTTCACTGTCCTCTTCGCTCTTTCCTGTTCACTTTCCTCCTTCCTTCCTGCCCATTCTGAATTTTGTCCTCGGGCAAGTGCTGCCCTTTTGATATTAAAGGGTTGATGATTCTAAGGTGTATACCTTGTGAATGTTATAGTTCTCCTTATAGACTTGTTTATTATTTGGCTGAAACGGAGCTATCAGCGTTTAATTCCAGACCTGAAGAAGGACCAAAGACTTGGAGTTCCCATCAGTTTCTATCTGATCAATAAGCTTAGTCCCTTTTATGATTTTGAGTTTTGTTCCACTCTCACCCTCACCCTCACGCCCCACCCCCATCCAAGCCAGGATTTTCTGCCATGATCCCTCTCAGAGCAGTTGGTAGTGGTAGCTAGGCACAATCAGTTCTTCTGGTCTCAGGGTTATGAACACTGATGTTTGTGTGGTTAATGAGTCTGGGAACCTGATTAGTTAGGTTAATATTACCTCCATTTGTTTTCTGATTCTTTTCATTCTGTGTTCTTCTGGAAGGTGAGAGACCAACAGTTGTACCTTAGAAGGCCACTCATGGCCTCTTAAGACCCCAGTCACTACTCACAAAAATAGTTTGTCAAATGGTGTCTTTGTGCACTAATGTTAGGCCCATTAGCCTTGATGTCCCCTATGATGATGGTCCGGAGCCCCACAGGCCCAGTGAGCCATTTCTTCAAGGTGTTATGTGCCACTATATTCTTGGAGATCTGTGCAGAAAGGGAAATGTACATATAAATATATCCTCTGTCAGATCTATAGCTATAAAGATATAGACATAGATGTATAGAGGTATAGACGTATAAAGGTACAGAGGTAGCGAAATACAGAAGTATAGATATATATTTGGTGTCCTACTCTCACTCCCACCCTTGTATACCCCGTGTGCATATCCGTGCATCTACTTATAGATCACAGTTATTGCAGGATTGTTCACAAAACAGCATTTACCTCTGTTGCATTTAACTCTTGCAAAGCTCGCCCCCCCCCGCCCCCCCCAGCTTCCTGCCTCCATCATTTTTTTGCCAACCCTCTTTTTGTATGTTGCCTTCCCTTCACCCAAGTGACTACTCATTCACCCTCTAGCTAGTGATTTTGCCCCTTGTCCTCCCAACCCACCTCTGATACCTAGAAACGAATGTTTCTTTTATTGTGAAAACATCTATTCATTTTTTACAATAGTGATGCCCTGCAATATTGGTCATTTTGTAACTGAGTCATTTCACTCAGCATAATGCCCGAGAGGTCATCTCCGATACAAGCTTTTCACAGATGTCTTGTTACTCTCCAACACTGTGTAGCATTCCATTGTGTGTATGGAGCAAGGGTTATTTATCCATTTGTTCTCTTTTTGAAATTTGTGAAGAGTGTTGCTATGAACATAAGTGTACATATATGTATTCCTGTCATGGCTCTTATTTCTGTAGAATATTTATGAAGTCAAGGCATTGCTGGGTGCGATGGTCTTTCTAGTCCCCAATTTTAGAGGAAGCACCACAAAAGTTCCCACAACGATTGCGTCCTGTTGCAACTCCATGAGCAGTATTTTGAAGTTCCGTCTGTGCCCTTGCCAGCATTGATTGTGTTCTGATTTTTTAACTTTACCACTAATGATAGGGTGAGGCGGTATCTCATTGTTTTGGTATGGATCTATCTATTGGCTAGCGATCTTTAGCATTTCTTCATAGCTTACTTGGCCACCTGAATGTATTCTTTGGTGAAGTGTCTTTTTCATGTCCTCTGCTGCTTTTAAAAATTAGATTGCTTGTCTTTTTCTTATTGAGGCATTGAAGGTTTATGTAAATTTTAGATGTTAGCCCCTTGTCCAATAGGTCATTACCAAATATTTCCCCAAGACTATGGGTCCCCCCGCTTTTCTTTGACTTCTTGATGGACTCTTTTGATGCACACAAGTGTCTTGTTTTTAGGGGGTCCCAGTCATCTACTTTATATTGTACTGTTTATGTGTTTTCCCTTGTTTGCTAGTACGTTGATGCCATGCACTCGGGGTCCTAGGATTGACTCTATTGTACCACTGGTAGTTTTTATAGCTCTAGGTTTTGCATGTAGATGTTCGATTCATTTTGAGTTCATTTTTTAAATACAGTGTGAGACAGAAGTTGTTTCATTCCTCTGCAAATGGATAGCCAGCTTTGTCAGCACTCTTTGTTAAAGACATTCTCTGTTTTCCACGTATCTTTGGCCTGCACTTAAAAGTGTTTCCAAAATTACAAACACTAAAAATTCCATTGCAAAAAAAATCTATGGAAAATCCTAAGAAGTCCCTGTCACGTTGGACCTAGCATGACCTGTAATCCTAAACATCTGTTCTGGTGACTGACAGTGTTTAGGCCCCAGGGTAATAACTCACTGCCATTGGGCTGATTCTGACTTGAGGTGACCCTAAAAGACAGATGTTTAACTCCTCCATACAAGTCCCAAGGCTATACAATTTTAGGAGAATGGACAGTTTCATATTTCATTTTAGAAGTGGCTGGTGGATTCCAACTTCTGACCTCAGAGTTAAAAGACTAACACTTAACTAGACTGCCACAGCTTCTATATAGTTCCCAAGGCTGTGATCTTTATGGAAACTGATGGACACAAATCCACACATCTTTCTCTACAGGATTGACTGTTGGTTTTGAACCGCTGACATTAGGGTGTAAAAGTCTTCAAACCAAAAGGTGACTGCGGAGCAATTCTTGAAGGTTACTGGTTGGGACTGCTGACATATCTGTTTTGACATGCAGGAAGGCTGTGAGCCAAGGAGCTTAGGTAAGAGAAAATAATTAATTTACTTGACAAACTTTTCCTCTCAGCTTGAATGTAATTCGTGCATGATGAAATATCATTTCCTAGTAGTACCAAGTGCCCATATTGTCCCTTCACTAACAAACCAATTTGTAGCGTCAGAGGTCCTCAGAGATGAGCACACCTAAAGACGTACCTGCGACGGATAAGAACATTTCTACAACATTAAACAATTCCTATTATTTCTAACATAGTTGTTTTGCAGGCTTAGATATAATGTGCATGAAGCTTAGCATCATTCCTTACATTAATTTGTGGGTCTAGCTATTGTTTTAAGTGACAGTGAAAATTATCAGTGTAAGTGATAGTGTATTGTATAGTGACATGAAAATGTTGTAAAATACTTTCTGCCACATGTGACCCCCATACACTATTTAACCACAATGCGTAAAATCCACCATGTACTTTAAATTTACGTATTTAATAAAATCTGCAGTACCAGTTACCGGATTTAAGTGCAGGATCGGCACTTGCATAACGCTGAATATGAGGAGTTGCTTGATTTTTGCACCCTGGTTGTTTACCCAGCACACTCTAGTCCTCAAAACACTTGAACCCAAGCAGACTGCCATTGATTTCATGCTGACTTGTAGTGACCCTGCAAGGCAGGGTAGACTGCCTCTCTGAGTTTTTGAGAATGTAACTAATGTTTTTTTATATATAATCATTTTATTGGGGGCTCTTACAGCTCTTATCACAATCCACCCATCCATCCGTCCATTGTGTCAAGAAAAAAATGCCAGTTTATTAGAACAAAGTGTTCTAGTATTGTGGGAGGGTATGAGTTGAGGCCCCAAGTAGGTCAGCAACCTCCATGTCTTGCCTTATAAATATATGTATATAGGCTAATATCTCTATTTTTATGTATTTACATAAGTACACACCTCTGTTAATACCTCTATCAGTAGTTTTGCTTCCTAGATCCTTCATGTTTCCTTTGCCTCCTCTTGCCCCACCATCATGTTCCCCCTTCTACCTCTTAGTACTTCCTCTCAGCTAGATTGCAGTTGCTCCTATACCCACAGGATCTCTACCACTTCCTTGTTGTTGCTTTTAATTCCCTAGTTGTTCCTCTGTCTATGGTGATCAGTGTCAACTCTTCCCTGAATGCCTGGTAAAATGTCCCCTAAATCCATCTGGTTTCGGGGGCTTTTTTTTTGTTGGTAGCTTCTTGATAACCATATCTATTTCTTTTGTTATGGGTTTGTTGAGGTTATTGACCTCTATCTGGAATAATCTAGGGAGGGATTGTTTTTCCAAATATTTATCCATGTCTTCCATGTTTTTGAATTCATTACAATGCAGTCTTTCACAATACTTTGTGATCATACTTTTAATCTCATTGGGATCTGTTGTGATTTCCTTTATTTCATCCCTCATCCTGGCTATTGATGTTTGCTCCTTCCTTTCCTCTGTTAGGCTTGCCAGCATTCTGTCAATTTTGTTGATCCTTTCATAGAATCAGCTTTTTGTTGCATTAATCTTTCGCATCATGCTTTTGTCTTCCCACTGGTTTAACTCTGCCCTGATTTTATTATTTCTTTTATTTTGCTATTGAAGGGTTTGTTCTGTTGACTCTGCTGTAATTTCTGGAGGTTTTGTGATAGCGTATCAGGCATCAGTCTCTCTTCCTTTTCCATATATGCATTTATTGATATCAAGCTACCTCTGAGAACTGTCTTCGCAGTATCCCACAAGTTTTGATACATTGTGTTCTCGTTCGATTTGGTTTCTAGAAGCTTCTTAACCTCCTCTCTAATCTGGGCCAGTACCCATTCATGTCACAGAAGCTTGTTATTCATCCTCCAATTGTTTTCCATTGCTTTTTTTGGTTGTCCTTTTATTAGTCTCCAGCTTTATGGCGTGGTTATCCAAGAAAGACATTGAGTACTCTTTATGTGTTTCAATTTACTTAGTCATTACTTGTGTCCCATCATGTGGTCTATTCTTGAAAATGAGTCCTGTGTGCTTGAAAAAAATGTGAATTTTTTTTGTAGTTGGGTGGAAAGCTCTATAAATATCTGTCAGGTGCAATCGCCTAATTGTATTGTTTAGCTCTTTAGCCTCCTTGCTGAGCTTCTTTCCCAGTGATCTATCTTTCTCTGATAGCAGTGTATTAAAGTCACCTACTACGACTGTTGAATACGTGATTTCTTTCTTCATCTTATGAATAGTTTGTTTGATTAATTTTGCCGTCCATTGTTAGGAGCATATATGTTTAATATGCTCACTGTTTTCTGATCTTTGAGCATTATATAGTGCCACTCCTTGTCTCTTCTTATGGTTTGAACCTTGAAGTCAATATTGTCAGAGATTAAGATTGCAACCCCTGCTTATTTTAAGTTGCCATTTCCCTGATATATTTTCTGCCAGGATTTTATTCTGCATTTATTTTTGTCTGTGTGCTTACAATGTGTCTCTTGCAGGCAACAGATTGTTGGGTTGTTTTCTGAGCCAGTCTTCTAGCATTTTTCTTTTAATGTATGAATTGATGCTGTTGGAATTTAGAGTTATTACCACGATCTGTGGATTCATTGCTGTCATCTCGTGCCTTTTGTTTTCCTATCTCCCTTCATATCAGTGAGCTGTGTTTTTGCGGGTGGCTTCATTCTCTCTTTCTTTTTCCTCTGAGGCCATGTTATCTTGGTAATTGTTGTTGGCACGTTGGTTTCTGGATGGAGTTGAGCTATATGGTGGTCTCCTGCTTATGCTTGGTGGATGTTGGTCCTCTGACCACAGTGAGTTGGCCAGGATGTCCTGAAGGGTTGGGAGTCTTACAGTGTATTCTTTGAGGTTTTTCCTTGTCATGGAAGACCCTTATCTCTCCATATACCTCAATGGATAATTTGACAGGGTAGAGGATTCTTGGGCAGACACTTTTTTCCTTTCAGCTTTTTGAAGATGTTACTCCACTCTCTCCTCCTCTTCATGGTTTCTGCTGATAGGTCTGAGCATATTATTACCTGAGCACCCTTGTAGGTGACCATCTTCTTTTCTCTTGGTGCTTTTAAAATTTTCTTTTTCCTCAAATAGGCATACTATTATATGCCTTGGTGAGTTCTTCCTATGGTTTCGTCTAATTGGTGTCCTTTCTGCTTCCTTTATGAGTGTCTGATTCTCATTCATTAAAATGGGAAAGTTTGTTTCCAGAAATTCCCATGCTAATTTAGCTGTTGACTTGTTCGTTGTGTCCTGCTCCAGTAGACCAATCATTTGAATATTGTTCCTCTTCATAGCATCTGTCATTGATCCAAGGTTTTCTTCTGCCTCTTTTATTATTGTATTTGACTGTCTCCCTGTTGTTGAAGTCTGCCTGAGTATCTTTGAGATTGCTGATATAGTTCTCTGCCTCCTCTAGTCTATTTGTAAAATCCATTATCTTGTGTGTAACTTATGTTACCTCATCTGTTAGCACCCATATTTCCTTGTGGTGCGTGGACTTCATCCCCTTAATTGTAGATCTCATCTCTGCTATCCTTAGGTCCTTATTCTGTGTTGCTTCCCTCAGATCCTGTATTACTCCAAGCAGCCTTCTGAAAATTTCTTATTGTAGCAGATCTATGCCTGATTCTTTTGTGAGCATCATTAGCTCTGCTGTTGTGTTTTATATTACTGTTTTTTTTGGTTGATAGTGTTGCAGTGTGCTGCTGCTTCCATGCCATGCTTCTGGGAGACCAAGGGACCCTGAGCTCTTTCTCTGTGTGACTGATAGGGTGTTTTCGAGGACTCCCTGTGACCTACTATGGAGGTGGATAGGATTGCTGTGTAGACAGGTTTCCACGGCGATTCAGTGGCCAACAGTGGTGAGGAGACTCGGTGACTGGAGTGGGGCTGGAGCCTGTCTGTATGCCCCTGGGCAGCTTCAAACCAGGCTGTCGGGTCACGATTTGCAGCCTTTTGTTTTATTTTATATTTTAGTGTTTTAAAGGTGCCTAATAGAAGACAGTGTTGGGGGAGGCCTTGCTACCATGGGAGGGGTTGCTGATTGAATGTGGGAACGACCCCACTGTCTTGGTGCGGGTGCCAGGGGAGAGCCTCCACAGGGTGGAGGTGTCTGGCGCTGGTGGGGGCAGCTGTTGTTGCCACAGGTGGGGAGCGCTGCGTTAGCATGGGATAGGTCGCTGCTGTTGTGGGTGCTGGGAGGGAAGGAGCTCTACGTGCAATGATTAGGCTGAGGGGGGGAGCAATCGAGGGGCACTGGCTGCATTAGGATCTGAGGTGGTGTGGCCGATGTGGGCTGGGGAGCTCCAGGCCTCCTTTTGCTTATCCCCTGGGCTCCTGAGCTGGGCTATATGTCGGGGATGTATGCCTTTTGTACCGAGGATGCACTCGCCCTGCTCCCTGAGGGTCTGGAGCGTTAGGGAAGTTCTGAGTGGCAGGCTGCCACAGTCACCACGGGTGTGGACTGCCATGGGCATGGGCCTCTGTGGGCATGGATTGCCATAGGCATTGGCTACCGCAGGTGCTAGCCACCACAGATGCCATCTTATAAAGGCTAGTTATTGAGTTCAACGAGTTGACATTTGTTAGTAGCTTTAAAGCAATGATATAGTTCATAAATCTGGCTTTGATCTTGATATAGACAATAAAGCTTATCTGGCATAAGTTTCTCCATTAGAGTAGTGGTTCTCATCCCTGCTAATGCTGCGACCCTTTAATACAGTTCCTCATGTTGTGTTGACCCCCAACCATAAAATTATTTTTGTTGCTACTTCATAACTGTAATTGTGCTACTGTTATGAATTATAATGTAAATATCTGGAATATAGGATGTATTTTCATTGTTACAAATTTAATGTAATTAAAGCATAGTGATTAATCACAAAACAATATGTAATTATATATCGTGAACTTTTATTTCTAATTACAAATAAATGAAATGTTTTCTTGAAACATGGTGTAGTATAGGTAACAGTCATCATGCCATGTACTTGTATGTAGGCATATCTGAATGTGGGCAGACCTGCCTGGAGACGGATTCAGGATTGATGTCTCAGTTCCTAAGACTATTGGAAATATGTGTTTCCTGATGGTCTTTGGTGACCCCTGTGAAAGGGTCGTTCAATCCCTAAAGGGGTCGCGAGTCCCCAGGTTGAGAACCGTTGCATTAGAGTTACCATGGTATACATTTTTTTCTACCTATGGTTTAAATTTTCTTAGGTCTTTATTTTCAGTTGATTTCTTATAAATGTCAGATATTGGGACCCTTCATCCTCACTAATGGTTACTATTTCATTTAATGATTATAATTTTAATTTTTGCTAACTATTTCTACCTATCTATAGTGACAATTATCTCTAACTTGGGATTTGTAATTTTACCATTCCTCAGGGTCTAAAGTGATCCATCTAAGAAGCAGGACTAGAAAATCCTACCACCCCCACACAGAAAGAAGAGCCCAGAGTGAAGTGCATTGTGAAGCCCATGCTGAGAGGTGGCAGAGCAGCAGATCCTAGCTTGTGGGATGGAGCAGAGTGCTTCCCAGCCCACAGAGTGACTAAAGCTGAGCCCCTTTGCACAGGAGACTAGCTTGCAGAGTGGGATGTCCTATGAGCACTTATCAGCACTGAAAGACAGGACCAAGGGGCCAGCCCAGAGGCAAAGGCAAATTACCAGAGTGAGAGATGTTTCCGTAAGCATTATTGAAAAGAAGCATTTCAGACAGAATAATTATATCCTTAATTTTTCTGACCCTGACTTGTGGACTGTTCACTTCCATAATAAACCCAACAGTAGTGAGTGTCTTCCATTAGTCTATTTCATCATTGCAGTGCATTATTAAATCCAGCAAAGAAGTAGAATGCTGTCAGAACAGGGCAAAGGAAATGGTGATAGGGAGTAGGAGGGGGTTGGAGGAAGGTTTGACTGCTGTCCTGTGTGAATTTGCCTTGGGATAATGTGGACTTTGATTTTCATTCTCCCTATTGAAGCCTGAGGAGGTCGAATGTGGTACCTATGCTATTCCTTCATAGAAGCTAGAACTTCCTGTTATTGTTCTACAATGGCACATGCTATCTATCCCTGAGGAGTGTGCTCTGTTTTACACACTGCACAACATTGGTCAAAAAGAGATTTTTTTTTTTTACTCTGGCTTCACAGGGCTGTCTAGTTTATAACAAGGCACTTAGATATAATTGTGCTCTGAATTTATGTAAAATGATGCTGTCAAATTATTCCTAAGCACAATTGACCACTTTTAAGTGGTCTTTTTCAAATCAAAACAAAATTTAAAAAACCTTCCTAGGAATCTAAAGACCTGTGTCATAGTCTTATCTCTATCATATTCTAGCTTAGTAAAATTTCGACAATTGCTGTTCCTCCGTGGTTTTCAACTTCCTCTTCTGTAAAATGAGGCTAGAGGGCATGTGATTTTTGGTGTCCACAATTAACTCCATAAGCAGTAATACTTCATCAATCTCTGATCCATATAACACTAGTACGGCTAGTATTCTCCTTTAACAAAGCAACGACAAAAATCAAGCGGACAATATTATGCACTGTAGCATTGAATTATAAGCATAGCAGAGTATTTATTCAATTGTTGAATTGTGTAGTGTTTTGTTTTTACTTTAAAGTTGTTATGCATCTAAACATTTGTGAATTAAATGAAGGATTAGAGAAATGGTCATAGTTCTGCATTCCACCATCGACACATATTCTGATTCAATTCATTCACTGTAATCTCCTTCATGTGCTCTCACCGATCTCCCATCTTCCTTGTTTCTGGTCTCCAGCCCTCTGTTCTTAGTCCTCTGAACGTCGTCCTTAGGTAACCTTGGCCCTTTTGATCTTAAATGGTTTGATTATGCTAATGTGGATTGAGTTCAGTTTGGGACCTGAAGAATGACCAAAGGCCGTACTCATGGCTGTCCCTCTGGTCTCTGCCTGACCGAAGTCTGGTCTCTCTTCTGATTTTGAGTTTTGTTCCACACTTTTATTTTCACTCTCTCCAGGACCTCTACTGGGATCCTCTTCAGAGCAATTGGCAGTGGTCGTCAGGTACCATCTAGTGCTTCTTGTCTCAGGGTTGTAGAGACAGATAATTGTGTGGTCCATTAGTTCATTGGACTAATTGATTTCATGTGTCTTCCATTATTCCTCACTCTTCTTTCCTCTGTAGAAGGACAGATCAGTTGTTGCGATTTAGATGGCTGTTTGTGAACTTTTGAGCCTCCAGTCACTACCCAATGAATGAATCAGAATGTCTTTGTGAACTCTGTCACACCAATTGATTTTGGTGTCTTCTGAGACCATGGTCCTCATTCCTCAGGCTCAGTGATTCATCCTTCAGCGTATCTGTTTATGTCTAAAAAGTTTTCATAACTTTGTCCCCTGTCTGCTCCACCATATTCATAGATCCTCTGCTCTACTCTTCATAGATTCATATTTGTGTGTATACTCTCCCTCTTCTACCCATTTAACCTTTATGTCTTTGTAAATGGGAGATAGATATATTTTTTGTTTGTTTGTTTGTTTTCTTGAAGGAGGAGAGTAGACCAAATAGGGAGTAGGTGGTATATTTTCAGGAGATAATTTAGTGCAAGAAAGTTGTATGATCTCTCTTAGAGAAGACCCATTCCAACAGACATAAATATGCTGGTTAAATCACAGGTTATTGAGTGTTTACCCAAATTAGTGCAATAGCCATTGTGTGTGTAAAAGAGATACGGGGGATGTTAAAGAGTTGTTGGTAGATTTCTGAATAGCCAAAGAGTGGGAATAAGATCTCAGTCTCTCAACTCTCTCATTAGGACCTTTGTCTACTAGGTCATGCTGCCTATGTGGGGTTTCTATTCCCAGTATTGGGATGTCCTAAATAATCAGAGGCCTATGATAGGCTCAGGAAAATTCCACAATTTTGGAGTAAATGTTCTCTGAATCCATCTTTGTTGTAGGATAGGTAATTAGGATCCCAAACTACTTTTTGTGTTCTCCGTTGAAAGATATTGGAGCTATAAACTGCAATGCTTCTGGAACTTTGAATCATACAGGTCATCCCATCAGCATCAAAAGAATTGTGTGTGAGTATAAATCTCGGTGTGCGTATGTTTAGGCTAAAGCAATGCTGTTGATGACTTTGACATAGAGATTTACTCCTACTTTCATCTTAATCAATCCAGAAGTTATCAATCTCTTAAAATCTAATTCAAATCCTAAGGACACTTTGCTGATCAATTTTAATCCCAATTCTGAATCCCTGTAACATTTATATATTACAGAAAGTCTCTGAGCTATGAAAGCCCAACTTACATTCAACTTGTTCTGAACCAACTGTTATAAAACTATTATATTAAAATTAAAGGTACACACAATAGTTAATAATAATAAACAGATGCTGTTTTGCAATGTACAATAAATATTATTAGTGTTATCACTGCATTACTATAGTGCATATGTTCTAATGTATTTGCAAGTATTTTTATGTTTTCCTTTTTATAAAAGATACACTATATGCTATATTTTGAGACAAAAATTTTACTAGTTGACATTAAACATGAAACTTACTTAACTGTCCTGATTTATATACATATTTGACTTAAAAACAGAATTTAGGAACTAAATTTTCCATAGTTTGGGAACTGCCTGTACTCTATTAGGATTTGACCCCTTAAGGAATTTATTTTGCATTTCTTTACCTTATATTCTCAGGAAATGGGTGTTAAGTACATAAGACACACTCATCAATATTTGTTTTTAGACATTTTGTTCTGATTGTAACCTTTTTGAAGATAAAGATAAATTTAATTAAGAAATATCTATTGACCACTTGTTATAGCTTTGGCATTTTTCTAGACAATGAGCACACAGAGCTAAAATAAATAGGCAATACTTCTCCCTTAAGGACATGAAGGCACACAACAAATAAGGGAACAAACAAAACATTCAAATGGTGAAATCTGCTAAAGAAAAAAAAAAGACCAGCAACAACAAATAAACCAAAAACCCAAGAGAGGGGTTTAGATAGTGAGTGGAGATGGGCAGGTCTTATTTTTTGTAGGGATCTTCTCTGAGTTAGTAGCATATGAACAGAGAGCTGATGGAAACGAGTGAGCAAGCCATGGAGATTTCTAGAAGATAATTCCCATGGTAATGCTGTACAATTGTGCATATAATATATGGTTTAAAATATTGCATTATATTAGATTCATGAATATTAATGGATTAAACAAAGTTGAAATTATTGTGCTATCTCTGTTTGCTCTTGATTAGGGATTTAGATAATTTGTGGTGAAGAAACCCATTTTTCCTTTTTCCCAGGACAGAGATAATAGACATGGGTAATTTATTTCTTAGGTCGATGATCTTATTCATAGCACTCCTAGGAGCAAGTCTTTTCTTTCTTTAGAGGAAGAAACCCCAGTTAGCTCCTGCCATGCTGATTTGAAAGGAAAAAGCGATGGGAGAGAAAAATACAGAAACCAGAAGAGGTCATGCATGATGTGGCCCGTACCACAGCAGAGAGCAAAGAACTCACCCTCTCCTACCCCTACACCCCAAACAATAACAACAACATGGCAATGGAAAGATTTGGACACAGAGGAGTATAAGACTGACAACTGATTGGCTAGGGAAAGAAGGAAACAAGGTTGTGGGAGCCATTAGAGGTCGCAGCAGTGGAAAGGATTGATTATTAGAGCAATGATAATGTTATAAAAAACCTAGTTGGACCAGAGCTATGAAAGCCCAACTTACATTCAACTTGTTCTGAACCAACTGTTATAAAACTATTATATTAAAATTAAAGGTGGGCTGCCCACAGCTGTTCTGGTTCCCTGAATGAAGAGGGAGTTTGCCTAATGTAACTACAGATACAATCACAGGAACTATATTACATATTTTATTTGTGTTCATATTACATGCATAAGAATTTCATGAGGCAAGTTGAGAGTAGGTGGCCAAGGAGCCCTGGTGGCACTGAGGTTAAGCTCAGGTCGTGATCATAAATTCTGTTTATACCTGCCACCTGATCTGCAGGCGAAAGACCTGACAGTCTCTTTCTGTATAGATAATAG
The DNA here is from genome assembly GCF_000313985.2 of Echinops telfairi. Classification (NCBI taxonomy): domain Eukaryota; kingdom Metazoa; phylum Chordata; class Mammalia; order Afrosoricida; family Tenrecidae; genus Echinops; species Echinops telfairi. Next base: position 38,246,116 of record NW_022111300.1, read on the forward strand.
CTTTGGGAACCATATGGGACCATTCTACGATGTCCTACAAGTTGTTGTGAGCCAGAGTTGACTTGATGGCAGTAGGTTCTGGATTTTAGTTAGTAGGTAATGCATTGCTTTTGGATGCAGACTACCTTGTTTAGAAGACAAAGAGCCTCAGATTCCCTAACCCTAAAATGAGATCTTGAGACCACACACCTCCTGTGCTGTAAATTCTTTAAAATAGCTAAAGGACCTGGAAATAATGGCTGTATTTTATAGTGGTCTCTTCTGATTGATGCTAAGAGGCTTAACATGGTAGTGTTTATCATGATTCTGAAATTTGCATAGACCTCTTCTGTTTTACTCCCATGGTGTCCAGACTGCGAACATGGCACAGCCTATATGTAATGCCTGAATCTAAAGGAGACTGAGGTTGAACCATCATTTTGTTAAAGAGAGGCTACTACAATTTCCCCATTCATCACTAAAATGTGTCAGCAGTCTCAGGCTGCCTGAACTTGAAATGACAAAGGTGTTACTAAAAATAGTAGAAGCTCCTCCAGGATAGGTACTACGTCTTCCTTGATTGCTGCTGTAGCTCAGCATCTAGCAGAGCATCAGTTTCAGTGTAGAGGCTCATCGAGGGGCATGCTAAGCAATACATAAAGTAAGCACAGGCTTACTTGTGCTTACTTCTTTATCTGTAGAGAATGATTTCACATGCGTTTCATCATCTTTTGTGATAAAATTCATGGGAGGCAAGAAGCATGTGAAATTTCTCACTTCAGATTCACAAGTCAGCAAACCCATGTTGACCATGTTTATCAGATCATCCATCCCTGTGAGGAACTGTCGATTTGAAAAGGGACTTTGATTCTGTTGGAAGGTCTGTGGGGTTGAGAGAGAGGGAGGTACCAGCCATACCTAGAAGCAGAATTGTGGATATAGTATAAGAAATGTGGAATTGTTCATTACAGATTAGTAAACAAACACATGTTAGCCTGTATTTATCTTGCTTTTTGGGCAATCTGACATTGGGCCAATAAAAAGAATGACTGCATATTTATTTTAAGCAATGTAATAAAACTTAAAAATCCAAGAGTACCCTTTAGCAGAGGTAATATGTGAACCTACTGATGTCCAAGTGACCTTCAGAGTCCACTTCTAAAATGGAAGACAGAAACAGTTTCATTTGGAGTGAGAAATTTATGATGCCCCAATGCTATCATTCAGCTTTGATCATTAATTTTTTGCTATAATTTTACTGTGATAAATGGATATTTCTAAAAGCAATTAATTTCCCTTCTAGAAGTAACCATTGGGCATTGCTGAGTGATTTAAACAAATGTGTCTTTGTCATGTAGGACTTCTTCGAAATAAGATACCCTGCATTTGGAATGTAGGCACACCTGGCACCAGCCATGGTGTTTTCAATCTCCTCACATGCATGTAAAAGGTGGACACTGAATAAGAAAGACTGAAGAAGAATCAATGCATTTGAATTATGGTTCTGGCAGAGAATATTGAAAATAATATGGACTACCAAAAGAACAAACAATTTGTCATGGAAGAAGTAAAGCCAGGGTGCTCCTTCGAGACAAGAATAGCAAGACTATGTCTCACATACTTTGGATATGTTATCAGGATAGACCATTCCCTGGAGAAGGACATCAATCTTGGTAAAGTAGAGGGTTTGAAAAAGAGGAAGACTCTAGGAGAGATGGATGGACAAACATAGGAACCATTGTGAGGATGGCTCAGGGCAGGGCAGTGTGTCTTGTGTTGTGCATAGGATAACTATGGGTCAGAGCTAATTGGATGGCACCTATCAACGTGTGTAATGTCAACACTATTGCTAAGTGGTAACGGGAATGTAGACTCTGAAGGGATCTCATTTTTCAGACGGCATATTGTTCAACTAGAGCAATCTTTTAAAAGCGCTCAGTGCATTGTTTGAGGATGAAGAATTTAATTTTTCATTTCTCCATGATTTGAATGATCTATGAATCAAGGCTCTGTGCCCCGTTATATTAGTCTTTGGCAGATTGGTAGCCTGATCCATTTTCAGAAATCAGATGATCAACTCAGTTTTGTAGCTAAGATGATCAGATTGATTAGACAGTAAATGATCAGGCCAAGTAGAAATTACAACTTGGCATCATCAAATATGACTTTAAAAATGGAACTGACCTCAAAAGATTTAAAATACCATGCAATATTGATAAAGATATAATAGTCATCACCTGAGGCAGTGGTTTTAAAACTTCAGGTGGCTCAGAATCATCTGGAGGCCTTCCTAAGTCTTAGACTGCTGGACACTGCCCCACGTGTCAGAAGGCCTGCAGTAAGACTGGTTCATTTGCATTTCTAACCGACACCCGGCCTGGTAAAGTAGAAAGGCAGACAAAAGGATGAAGCTCCTACCCAGCATGGATTGATACAGCGGCCGTGCCAATGGGCTCCAACATAAGACTGGTTCAGATGCTGGAGCAGGACGAGGCAGGGTTTCTGTCTGTTAGACACGAAGTCCCCATGAGCCAGAATCCCCTGGAAGGTCCCTAACAACAACAGTGATACCCTGGTGATCCTGATGTAACTAGTCAAGGGGCCACACGTTGAGGATTAACCCAAAGTCAGACCCACTGCCATCAGCTCCACAAGTCCAACTCCCAGTGACCCTCTAGGGCAGAATAGAACAGCTCCATCCATTTCCAAGACCGCAAACCTTTATAGAAGCAGCCTCCCACATTTTCCTCTCATAGAGCAGCCAATGGGTTTGAACCACTAACCTTTTATAGAGTAGCCCTGTGCTTACACTTCTGTGCTGCTAGGGATTGTTCCTTTTTGGATAAATTCTCTAAAACATATGCTTTATATTAGTTGAATTTGTGTTAGGAAACCAATATAGGCCATGAGAGATTTCTTCTTCCCAGGTACCAGAGGTGAGAAGTAGAGTGAGGTAGACTAAAGGCAGTGCAGATGCCGCGCCTCAAGATCCTAGGTATCTCGCAGCAAAGCCTCGGAGCAGACATCCTCCCAAACACTTGCCAAGAACAAACAAAAAACACAGCCCATTGGCCTTCATCTAACAAATGAGCAGTGGCAAGTATAAAAGTGAAAGAAATGTCGGTTTGTTCATTTGGTAGGTATTGGAGTGCTGTGTGCACAACACTGTTCTTTACACAGAGAAGGTTTAAAAGACTTGTAGCTTGGTTCTGGTTTTCTAGAAGCCCACAGTCTCATAAAAAAAACACCCCACACATACTAAACATATGAAGCAGTTATATAACCCTATGAAGCCATAAACACATCTTGGGGGCCACTGCAGGCGGCGCCCATGGCTGTTCTACAGAATGCAGTGGCAGATAGAGATGAGGAACTGCATAGACAAGCAAGGTCGCACGAAGGAGCTGGTATTGGCCTTCACACCATATCACTCACCAAGGATGCCAAGGAACCCAATAATTGAAGAGATTGTGCTTGTGCAATTTCTATGTCTTCACATTTCTCATGTAAAAATATTCCCAGAGAACTGAAACAGGTTAATTAAGTTGCTAAGAGGCTGGCACACTTTCTGAGCAGATTAACACCACACAAGCTTTCCCTGTAGCGAATTGGTGTTTGTTCCTGCTTGCAAAAGCTGTGTTTGTACAACTGGGGAAGAGACCAAAAGGACTGCAAGAAGTTAATTAGTTTCATTTGCCAAGGCCTTGTCAGCTGGCCCCAGGACTAGGGAACAGAATCAATCCCATGGAGGATAACTCTGCACCTACATGCATATGATTGTGATTATAATTTATGTAATGATTCATCTTCACCCTTTAAAGCTTTGATTTAAAACATATTATCTGAATATACAATGCAAGGGAGGTATTATATGGTGGAAAGTCAGAGTTGGGAAAGGTTTATGCAGATAACAATGGTTGTCTGGTATCCATCCATGACCCCATGCCTGGCCAGTCACTTGGGATATGAAATGTGTTCTACAATTTTTAACAAACCCACCTAGTTATTTGGTTGCATAGCCAAGTGTGGGAAAGAATGGTGAAATAGTGAATAAGCGTAGCGTCTACTTGGAGAATGTTTTTAATAAGCAGAGTTCCCACATGGCTGCCAGAGCAAGGGTGGAACTTGATACAAATGCTTGTAAAGGTGAGCAAAACCTTTGGATGTTGCCAAGTGAACCAAATGACATCCATGAGGGAACATACTTTAGAGCAGTAGTTCTCAAACTTAATAATGCCCCGACCCTTTGGTACAGTTCCTCATGTTTTGGTGAACCCACCCAACCATACAATTATTTTCTTGCTATTTCATAACTATAAATTTGCTACTGCTATGAATCAGGTGAGCCCTGTGAAGGGGTCGTTCAACAACACCCAAAGGGGTCATGACCCATAGGTTGAGAACCATTGCTCTAGATAATTCCAGTGCTTTATTCAAGCACAGATAGTATTAACACTAATATTGTCTTTGCTAATAGTTATATTGTAGTCTGTTTCTTCACTCTGGCCACCATCAATGGAGTCACTGTCCTATGACTTCTTTTAGGTATGCAAATCTAACACACTGTTATTTTGAGTTTAATAGGGCATTCTACATCGATTATGACCAAGCAGTGAGTAGATTTCCTGCTGAAGTTGTAGTAAATCCAATACCTCTTAGACAAACATCTCAGCTACTGCTGGAGATGCACAGCTCGGGAGGTGAGAACATATTGCCAGGGAACCTGTTTGGTCACATCCCTTGACACCTCACTTCCAGATGTTTTCTGTGAGCCTGCAGCTATCATCTGTACCTGCAGCGAGGTCATCTGTGGCTCACTCTTGTGACAGATTCTCAAAGCGGGCAGTGGGGGGTGGGGTGGGGGTTGAGGGGCTGCGCCTGGAGGACCTAGCCCATCTATTACCCTGGAAGAGCCTTTACAGGGAAACAAATGGTCATGACAACATGCTAATGCCTCAAATGAACTGAAAATGATGATAGAGCACTTGGAGCTATGCAATTCTTGCAACGAGGCAGGCCCATCATTTGTTTGATATATAAATGTGCCTTGGAGAAGTCTTGCAGGGATGTTTGTCTCTCGGTGATAGCAATAATTTATTATTAGCATATTGCAGCCCTCTCCAGTGACAATTACCTGAGAATGCATGTGGACTGCCATTGCTCAGATCCTGCAATGTAATTGTGCTTAAGGGGCCATTTTGACAAATAAGGCAAACCCATTATTTTTATTCACCCACAATTGCAAATTAATTGAACAATTAGTAGTAATAGCCTGAATACACATAACGAGGCTCCTTACATCCCAAAGCACTCTACCGACATCTCAAAATAGGAGGACGAATCCCTCCACTTGGAACGCTTTGGGGTGGGCACAACAGCTGCTGGACCACCCTGGCAAGCCTTGAAAGGAGTTTCCGTCACTGAAGGAAAAAGCATAAGCAGAGGAAATAGAGGACTTTCGCCAAAGAAGACCGAGGGGAAGGCCTTGTTGTCCCCATGTGTGGCTGTTGAAATAGCGACAATGAGTAAAGAACAAACCCTCCACTCAGTGATCTCAGTGTGAGGTTGACAGCACATGATAGATGAGATCGAACTTTAAATATAGCAAAATAATATCGCTGAAATTAATACTGGAGCCAGCTTCTATGCCTCGATGTTTTAAGGTGGCATGTTTACTGATTTGGGGGTGAGAGAGGAGGGAGAAGCATGAGGGTGGGGAGAGGATGGGCCTACATTTTCATATTAAACCAGCTCTCTCCACACAAGGACGCCTAATCAGACACTTTGATTGCAAGTCACCATATGATTGTCAGCAGTACCATGCTGTGATTGGAAGAGCTCTTCATGTCCCCATACTGTCACACAGACCCTGTGACATGTCGGCTTCTATCCTGCTGACAGCGCATAAACACAGAATTGTTAGCACATGCAATTAGCATGCATCCTTTCTCTGGGCAGATGCCCCCAAATCTTAATGTTGAAAAATATGTCACAGTACTCTAGATTGGATAAGTTTAGCAAAGATTAATTTTAAGTGCTTTGAATATCTTTGTAATGTTACTTGATAGAGATTGATTTATAAAAGATACCTGAGTTTTGAGAAGAGTGGGTGGTTTAGTTAAAAAAAAAAAAAGAGGGTATAAATAAATACCATCCGCAGTATCCTCTTCACATCCCATGCATATATTCCTATATCTTTGTACAATGCCAGTGGTATGGGGAAGTAGAAAAGGTGTTGAAACGTCTTACCTTAGGCTAAGATTCGGTGATAGATTTGTTATAAGGGAGCTCTAAGAGAGAATTGTGATCCTCAACTATGAGCATCAATTAAGTTCCCATTTTTGTTTGGATACTGTGGTTTCCTTTTCCACATAAATGTTACCTAAGCCTCCTTGATGTAACATTTCTCAAACTGTTCATTCAGCTTCCTTTATTCATTCAAAATATGATAACTGACACTCCTGCCTTTTGTTGCCATTGCTAAATCTGCTCAGTTGCATAGGCTCCCCCCCCACTCCCCACCCCCCTCCCCCAGGTATATTGGAATGACCTTTAAAATACACTGCTTTGAGTCTTACCTATCCTATTTCTTACAAAACTAAGGGTTTCCATTGCCCCCCAAAGAGAATCCAAGCATCACTCTGAATCCCAAAGCCTTATGCAGAGTGGTGTCAATTCCTCGTTTTAGGATTTTGCTGCTACTTTTCTTTAGGGATTGGTTGCCACTTTTCAACACTGAATTCCAATCACCCTGTTGAGCTGCCATTCCCCGAATCCTCCACATGCATCCCCGTGCCTGCATCCTTCCCTCCTGTTTCCACCACCATTTGGAATGTCCTTTTCACTGTATATCTACTGTCTCATCTAGTTTCATATGTCTTTGAAGATTATACTTAGGTACACATTCACTACAGCCTGGGACAATGGACACATTTATTTTAGAAGTTATTTTAGAAGTTAGAAGGTAGGGAGCAGAATGCTCAAAATTAGAGTGGCTATTTTAGCATTCTTATGGAGCTTGAGAGATAAAATTTAAAGTTCAAACCTTTCCACAAATGAGAGACCCTTGAAACAGATCCTCATTTCATATTAGTATCCCGGAGGATGGCAAATTACTACAATCATGGGCTCAACCTTATCAAAGATCACACCGATGGGCAGGACTCGGCAACGTCTCATCAGCATGGTCTCCATGAGCAGGGGCTGACTTGACAGTGACTAAAAGGACATTATCAGCCAGATTGCAGTTGTGGCCAGCAGAATTGTCCCATATTAAGAATAATAGAGAAAGTGTTTCTCTGGGAAAGAGAAAACCGTCTCTCACTATAATCATCATGCGTGCCGATGAAGGTAATTATGTGCACAAAACTATTGTTAATTCTTATGGAGTTTGCAACATATTTATAAATATAGACAACATAAACAGAGAGGGTAGTCTATGGAGTTAAAGTGTTTACTTTGTCCATTTAGAGAGAACTCAGACGATGCATATTAGGTACACTTAAATTAGTCTCACTCATGGTTCTTATAAATGAGTAGATTCTAATATATCAAGGATGTTTGTTATAAAGGAACCATTAAAATGTGTGTGATTATCAAGAAAATAAAGGGAATCAGCATAGAAATCGAGAACATCCCTGATATCCTAGAAATAGAGGTGTGTAATTCAAAGTGACTTCTGATGTCAATCTAAGTTCCCTATTGATCTGATTTTTTAAAAAAAGGATCTACACGTAGGTCATTTTTCTTACTACGTTTTGCTGCAAGGAAATGAAATTTAATCCTGTAAGATTACTTTATGGAGAAAATAGAAAAATGCAGTTTGTTATGTACATGGAATAGACCACAGTAGGTGATTTGGGGTGGGAGGTAGAGTGAGGAATGGCTTTATGAGGGCTCTGTTCTGTACTGGGGCAGCTGTACTTAAAAATAACCCCATGTACATTAAAAAAAAGAAGGAAAGAAATAAAGGGGAAAATTAGAACAAGAAGATTACATATTTACACAGAAAAATACAGGAGAGGGAAAATGAACAAAAGTAAATGAGGTAAAAGAAAAAGAGATAGCATAGATTTAAGTTCAAATAAACAATTTTACTACATACTAATAGACTCAATTTAAAAGAAACTACCATCACGCCGTATAGATAACAAAATGAACCCAGCTCTCAGCTGTTTAAAAGAGAGAAGCATCGAATGGAGGGATCCAGCTCGTCAAACACGAAAGGATGAGGACAATGCTGTGTGTGAGCCTGTGGGTGACGCTACCTCTGAGGATCCAACGCTTCATAGAAACCTTGGGCAAAATATGCAGAGAAAGAGCCAATTCTGTCCAAAACGTAGAAAGTAGTGAAAGGTTTATAACCATCAAGCACTTTCTGAACCAAAAAAGGTAACATCAAAATGATGGGAGAAGACCTTAGTTTCTGATATTCATGTAAAACATTCGGGAGCCACGACGCCTCTTCTCACAAGAAAAAGCTGAGAATCAACAATCCTTTTCCGGTCCATCAGCATGGAAGTTAAATACTAACCGCTGCTTCACACACTGTACAAAGATGCTCCCGTGGAGAACTGCGACTTACCTGGAACCCGAAGCCCACAATTTGAGCAATTCTGGTGGGAACACGTCCACTGAAATTGATGATTGCCAGAGGCTGAGTGTGCACCAGCTGAAGAGTTAACTCGGGGTGCCCCAGATTTAGGGGGTTCCACATTTTTATGAGTTTTTGTTCCAGGAACCCTCTCAGTTCTCTGAGGGGAAATCGGAGAGATTTCCTTAGACTTCAGAAAGTAACCGTTTTGAAATGACTGCAGGGAATTCTGTTCTCCTTTACAAAGGTCAACTGTGTTTAAGGGGAAAAAATGATTTCAAAGTAAGTTAACTTTATTTCTCTCAAAAAAAGTCAATCGATTTATCGAGAAGTCTTACACACATCATAACAGTCTGCAGTTCAATAACATCAAGCAGTATTGTACAACTGCTACCACAATCAGTTGCAAAACGTTTTCTTTCTTCTTGAACGTTTTGATATCAGCTTCCCTTTTTTCCATCCTTCCCCTTCCCCACCCCCAACAACCCATATTATTAGTATTATTACATTTTTCCTATAATAGTTTTTTTTTTACCATATCTTACACCATCCACTGTATCCATTCACATACAATTGATCCCATCAAGCAGGGGTTTTGATCACACCCAAACTACTATGGCTTTTCCCAGTTTCCTGGGTTAGATGTTGGACTGTTCATCCCAGGTGAGATGATCCATAAAGACTTAAAGCCTTGGAAAACCGACACAGGGGCACTGGAAGTTATGGAATCAATTTGGTGGCAGTGGGTTTGGTTTTAGCTCTAAGCTCGGGCAAGAGAAATATCCAATATTCTTTGCATGGACCATGATTCACATGCATCAATTCTCCTGGCTTCCTTAGTCAATGTCAAAGTCTCACAGGCATAGGAAGTGATTGAAAATACCACGACTTGAGTCAGGTGCATCTTAGTCCTCAAAGCAACATCCCTGCTCTTCAACACTTACAAGACATCTTGTGCAGCCGATTGACTCAATACAATGTGTCATTTAACCTCTTGACTGCTGCTTGCATGAGCACAGACTGTGAAACCCAGCAAGATGAAGTCCTTGACGACTTCAGCTTTTTTTCTCCAATTATCATGGTGTTATTTATTGGTCCAGTTTGACCAATAGTTAACTACGGTGAATAGACATTATTTATTCACAATAATAGAAACAGTTTTATAATTTTAACTAAAAGTCACATTATGAGGATAGGGCAAGAGCAAACATATTGCATAAGAGCTGTATGTGTTGAGAGTAGGGGAAAGAAACTATGTAAAATAGGTAAAAGTATCATAATAGGAGTATGATTTAGACATAGAGAGGTAACTGAAACAAGGAGTCCTGATGGGACCAGGGGTGAACATTGGGCCAGTAAGCAAAAGATCAGCGCCTACCCGTCTCCCTGCTTCGCAGGAGCAAGATGAGGCAATCGGCTTTTGTAAAGACTCACAGCCTGGGAAACATGCCCAAGCAAGGCTTCTCTGTCCTGTAGGGTCACTGCATTGGAATTGACCTGGTAGCATTGGGTCTGAGGAAAAAGAACAAACTTTGGGGGAGGGAGGGAAAAAAACGGGAAAAGATGATACCCAGGGCTTAAAAGGAAAGAACATATTTTGAAATGGATGATGACAACATATATCTAAAGGTGCTTGATATAGTAATTGATGTATGGATTGTGATAAGGGCTGTCAGAGCCCCCACATAAAATGATTTATAAATTTAAGGAGAAAAAAAAGGAGGAAACCTTGCAAAGTGCCTAGTGCTCTGAGGAGCAGAAATGAGGTTGGCAAAAGGTTAATTAAGCAGGATAATTATTTATCATGTGTTTGCTACTGTACATCTTACTTTGAGGAAAACAATATTTTGAATAGGAAAAAGTAACATGTTAGGTATAAGCCATCTGAGGAGAAGAGAACAAAATAGCACCAATTCTACCACCCAAATAGGTTTTGTCAGGTTTTGTTGAATCTTCTTTATGTCACACATCTAAAACAATAAAACAGAAAATAGATGGCATTGTTTTTTCCCCCTCTTTTTGTTTGTTTTATTTTTGTGATTTGGCAGTGTTTACAGAGGAAGTTGGTTTTCTACTCAATAATTCATAGACATTTTGTGACATTGATCAAAGTCCCTCGACTGGAACAGCGTGCCTCCCACTTTCCCCGTGTGTTTCCCATTTCAGTTGCACTTCTTTGATCTCTCTCTCAGGCCGGATGAGCTAGAAAAGCAAAGACACGATAGCATAGACATCCATCTGTACATACATGGACGTTCCCTCTGCCATTGAGTGGATATTCCAATTCCCAGTGTTTTAGGAAGTACCGTATGCTCCCCACAGTGACTGCCCCATTTGACATCCGCACCAGCAGTGGACGAGGGTTCTGATTTGCTCCCATCTTCCCCGGCACTTGTCCTTCCTCTAGTGTTAACCACGTGCTGCGAATGCGGGGCCAGGTGAGAGCTCATGGTTGCTTTATTTGCATCTCCCTGATGGATACAAAATGCAAGCATTTTATTCCCATGTTTGTGAATGCCAGCTCATGGATTCTGTTCGCTTTTCAAAATGGATGATTTGTCTCATTGAAGGGTTGAAGGTTTCTATACATTTTAGGGATTAGTTCTTGTCTGATATACTTTGCAAAATGCTTCCCCCATTTTGCAGGTTCTTGACTCTGTGGGTGGTCTTTCGATGCACACAAAGGTTTAATTTTTAAGAGTTTCCTGTCATCTAGTTTGTCTTCTGTGGTTTGTTCTTTTCAATTCTGTGATAGTCTGGTCGTTCTATGGGTTGGGGTTCCTAAGTCTGGCCTTCTTTATTTGTATACTTTTAGCTTTTATATTTAGATGCTTGATCCATCTCTTCTGTTTTTGTTTATGGTCAACAGTATGGATCCTGTTTATTTATGTGCAAATTGATGTCCATTTTGCTCGCTCTGTTTGTTACAGAAAGGATAGCTGTTCCATTAATTCGATGATGGCCCTTTGTCAATGATCAACTGTACCATTGACAGCTATCATGGAGTCAGTTCTAACCCAGAGGCAACCATTGTGCTGCCCAGTTTTCCGTGATCTTAACAATTGTTGCTCTGTCTGATCCGATTGGTGTAGTTATTGTGTCAATCCGTCTCACTGAGGGTCTTCCTGTTAATCATTCGTACACTTTACCAAGCCTGATTTTCTTCCCCAGGGACTGGTCTCTCACGATAACATGGCCAAAGTAGATGAGATAGAGTATCTCCACTTTCATTTATAAGGAGCATTCTAGCTATACTGCCTCCCAAATAGATCTGTTTGTTCTTTTAGAAGTCCATGATAATTTTGATATGCTTCATCTAACATATGGTCTGCTCATATCCTGCAGAATGTTGTAATAGGGACAGGATAGTATATCTGCTTAGTCTGCCACCTCGAATCCTTCACTACTGTACATTTTATTCCTAAAACTTCACTGTGAAGCTTTCCTTTTCTAGCTTACAAATCAAAAGCATACCTCTCAGTAGTCCAGGGGTTGTCAGTATATAATAATCTAAAACAAAAACTTGGTCTCACTGCCATCAGTTAGATTCCACAGGCCTAGAAAACCCATAGGACAGAGTAGGATGGCCCTTCTGGGTTTCTGAGGCTGTAAATCTTTGTGGGAAGAGAAAGCCTCACCTTTCTTCCCTGGGGTGGTCAGTGGATTCGGATCACTGACCTTGCTGACATCAGTCCGATGTGCAACCCGCTGGACCATGAGGGCTCCTTTCCTATCCCGATGAAGAGGATATTTAGTCATTAACGAATGGGTGAATGTTTAAGGTATTTCTAAATTTAGGAGTCTTATAAATAACTTTGCAATAAATATTCTTCTACATAAACATTACATTATCTTTTTACATAATCAGAGATTACATAAATAATGTAGCAATCATGGTCCTTCTTCATAAAAATACTGATTATTTCCTTTGGAAAAGTATTTTAAAATAGAACTACTTAGTCAAATATATGAATTGTTTTAAACCTCTCAGTGCAAAACATTGCATAATTGCTTTTTATGAAGGTTGAATTAGTAATGTTACTATTAGGAACCATATCGATTGATACAAAGGGAGGCCCGTATCAAGGCGGACTAGAGTGGACAGATCCTATGAGTTATCTCTTTTTGATTCCCCACATTTTTCAAGAAATTTATACTATATGCCTGTCCAATACAGTATTAACCGGGAAAAATACGGAAGTTCAGTAACACACACTTCAGAGCAAAGTGATGTCAGATTGAACCAATAAATGAAAAAGAGCATATTCTCTTAATCTTGGCTTCTTCTTTTTTTTTTTTTATGAACCATGTTTCCCCCAAACCTGAATTATGATGCTAAGAAGACCAGGACGATCTTTGTGCAAATCAGTATCCCTCCAACCACCAGTCTGAAAGCGTGGGTTAATTCCCGCCCACAAAGGCTGTGTTTCTACAAGTGGCAGAGAGTCAACTAAGAAAGGAATGATAAAGAAAAGAAAGAAAGACAAAAAATTGGTTCCCTTTGCTGTAGCTTTGTTATTTGGTATAATCCAAAGGCTATAAAACAAACGATAGGAGGATGGAGCTTATTACAGTTTACTAACATAACTCTTCATTATCACCTTATCAGAGCTTTAGATTAAAAAAAAAATCCTCAAATAGGTTCCAAGTTAGACAATTGATGATAGTGAGTGAGAGGCAATGCCTCTACCATGGTCCATGAAGCAGTGGCCTCAAAGAGGCAATGCCTCTACCATGGTCCATGAAGCAGTGGCCTCAAAGAGGCAATGCCTCTACCATGGTCCATGAAGCAGTGGCCTCAAAGTCACCAGAGGTGCATTTAAAAGTCCTGCATCTCATGGTCACTTCCCCAGAGCTTCCGATGTTCGTGACATGGGGGAGGGCTTGGGACTCTGCATTTTAACAAGGTCTCCAGGGATTCAGGATGCACAACCAGGTTTGAGATGGCAGACAGGGTAATAAGGGGAATAGGGAAAAGGACCTCGTTTGTATGTATATTACCAATTCTGGATGTTATTTTCAAAAGACACAACTTTATGGCTATCTGTGCAAATAGGTGTGTACCAATTTTATATGGCAATTGCAAGAGCATCTTAGAATAGTTTATGTGCGCATTTTTCATGGTCCTAGACAGAAGAAAGACTTGTATAATTTTTGTGGTTTTATCTTTAAGTTGGTTCCTCAATTTAAAAAATCTTCTTATTTTTGTCTATCGGGTTATTTAGGCTGTTCATTATCAATTTGTTCGATCTCTCAAAATACTGACATTTGCTTTCTAACTTTTGAGACCGTGGAGATGGCAGAGATGAAACTATTCTCTGGCAGTTCAACTTCAGAATGAACAGACAATAGAGTGGGGCAGCACGAGGAGAAATTAGCTTCAAGAGGGAATTGCTGCCTGGCTGCCAAGGCCTGACCAAATTATCGAACTAATGACCACATCTGTGTGAATACAAATGTGAGTTCAGGTGGCAACTGTGAGAGAGAACCCAGTCACCCCGAAAGCAGCCTGAGCCGCAGCCACACAGGGTCCTGGCTCAGTGTGACTGAGCATTCCCATCACACACCTGATGGTAATTGATCTGCTTTCCTTTGCCTCCCAAAATGCTTGCATTTGGCTCCCCATTTGTCCATGAGGAGGACATATACTCGACGGAGGGCTTTCAGTTTGATCTCTCTGCCATTTTGAGTTCCAATATTAAGGAACAAATCAGCATCTGGTTGGCACTTGCCGACCTGGCATTTCATATTGGTGGGTTTCTTTTGCAATTTTATTGATGGTTTTAATGAATCAATCGTCTTTCTGATTTTATACATCAGTCTCATGAACTTGTTAAATATGAATCCAGCCTTGGTAGATTGACTCTCAGTCACAAAAGGGGAAAACAACAACAACAACAACCAAAAAAAAGCGGCATAGGAAGGTCAGGCTCAGAACTCCAACTGCAGCCACTCTGACGTGCTTCCTTAGAGGCGGTCAGTCTCCCGTGCTTTGGAGACACCACTCTGAAATTCCCTTGCAAAATGAGCTTTTGGGGGGGAGCATGAATAAATATTAATTCCTTAAATTCAGAAATAATATTTACAGCTTAGTATTAGTCTTTCATTTGATTCATCATTTTAGGGTTATGTAACTAAGGTAGTTAGTTTATTGTGCCAACCTGGCCAATAAACACATGTAGGGTTAATTGAAGGGCTGAGAGGCTCAGTGAGCCTCGCCTTTCTAGTTCTGGGGTCTCTTGCTTTCTG
>NW_022111300.1:38261036-38270192 GCF_000313985.2 Echinops telfairi
TTGATTCGTTTGTTAAGCAAAGATGTCACTGAAGACGAAGGTGAGCCTGCCCCAGGCCATAGGATTTTGAAGCACCTCATATACACAAGAAAGCTGGACAGTGAATAGGGAAGCAGGAAGATTAATGGATACCTTTGAATTATGACGTTGGTGAAGAATATTGACCAGATCATAGTGTGCCTGATGAACTAACAAATCTGTGCTGGAAGACGTATGGTCAGAGTATTGCTTAGAAGTGAGGACGGGATGGCAATATTTCATGCCACATGCTTTGGACATGTCTTCAGGAGGGACCCGTTCCTAGGGAAGGTCATCGTGCTTGGTAACGTACAGTGAGGTAGTTGATTTATTGTGCCAACCTGGCCGATAAACACATGTGGGGTTAATTGAAGGATGGAGGGATAAATGGCTCAGTGAGCCTCGCCTTTCTAGTTTTGGGGTCTCTTGCTTTCTGATGGTCGGACCAGGGTGCAGCTACCTTAGCCAGTTCCCTGCTTCAGCTGGCAAGGCTCACTTCCTGCAAGACATCCCAGAGGAGAAGCCACCTGGACCTACCCCGATGCAGGCCTGAGTGCTGAAGCACCCGTGTGGAGACCCCTGCCAGCGCTGAGATGCTTACACATTCATGGACTCGGCTTTCCTCCTGCAATCAGCATCATTGCGTCTGTTTTGTGAGATGGAGGAGGACTTTGTGGATTGGTGTTGGACATATAGGTTAATGGGTTAATGTTGGACTTGTGGGCTTGGGCAGCACTGGGTTGGGATGTTTTCTTGATGCGCACTTAACCTTTATGTAAAACTCTCTCTTATCCATATGAGTTTCTGTGGATTTGGTTCTCTAAAGTACCCAGACTAAGACAGTTACAAATGTTCAAGTGTGAACTGCAGTGGTGGTAGGGTTGTGCCTGTGCTGTGGAGTTGGTTTTCAGCCAGAGCTACCCTACACACAACAGCATGGAACCATGTCCGGTCCTCTGCCACCCTCCCCATTGTCCTTATGTGTGAGTGCATTGTTGCAGCCGTTGTGTCCATCCATCTCGTTAAGGGGTTTCCTCTTTTTCTGCTGCCCCTCTACTTTACCAAGGATGAAGTCCTTTTCCAGAGACTGGCCTCTACTTACAGCATGTCCAAATGACATGAGATGAAGTCTAGCCATCCTTTCCTCTGAGGAACAACCTGGCTAGACTTTTTACAAGACAGGTTAGTTTGTTCTTTTGGCAATCCGTGGTACTTTAGTAAATTTCATTCACACCATAATGCAAAGGCCTTGATTCTTCATTGGTCTTTCTTATTCAATGTCCAGCTTCCACATGCATATGCCGTGATTACGACCGAGTACTAGAATGTATGTTTGCGTCGGTGTTCTGTGGCTGCTCAAGAAATGCTCTGTAATATTAAGGGATTGGGACTGCTAGAGTTTTTATTGAAATAACATATCAATAGTTCTCTTTACTTCCTATTTAATTCTTTGAAGTAAGATTGTTTTCTGAGTAAGAGGAAAGCAGAAACATGAAGGCCAGCAGCAGCTTCCTGCATCCACATGACCCGCATTCATTTTTCACCTTCTTGTTGGACTTCTACAAGGTTAGTTGTTCTTATAGATGATGTATGCCATAAGTGTGAGGTGCCTAGTATTGGAAGAAGAGGTTGGAGGGCAGGCCAGCCCAGTGGACTCTCACTAACATGTTAAAACTCCTCACCCCTGTAAAAAAAAAAAAAAAAAATCAACTCATAATGATCCTATTAGACAGAGGAGAACTGTCCCCACTGGGTTCCTAAGGCTTTAGAATCTTCATGCAAGCAGAGAACCCCATCTTCCTCCTGGGGAGTGACTGGTAGATTGCAACTTCTGACCTTGTGTTGTGCAGTCGAGAGCTTTGGCCAGGGGCCGGCGGGCCACATGTGGCCCGCTGGGTGTTTTCGCACGCCCCCCCCCCACCTTTTTTTACTTGAAAATAAGACATGTGCAGTGTGCACAGGAATTTGTTCATAGTTTTTTTTAAAAAAAACTATAGGCCGGCCCTCCAATGGGTCTGAGGGACAGTGAACTGGCTCCTGTTTAAAACGTTTGAGGACCCCTGGCTTAGGCACTCGACTTCAGCAAGGCTGGAGGACAGAAGCCACTAGGAGGTCTTGTGCAGGTTTCAAGCAGTAGAAGTTGAGGGCTTGAGGGAGGTCAAAGGGAGGAGGAGTGTCGGAGCACAGGCGGCTTTGGGGGAAAAGTTGACATGAAAGTAAGAATGTTTGACATCTCATTTTGTCATGTGTGTGGGCATTGTTTGAGTGGAAGTACCCACAGACTTTCTACTTGTGAGCCCAGATCAAGAGGAGAGCGAAGCATGCACCCAAGTCTTTGTAGCATCCTTTTTAATTTCTCACTGCACACCTGGACACCAAGCCCGAGTTTAAAGCCATTGGCGCGACTCCTGCCAGCAGGAGCAGACCTTGTTTGGTGTTTTGGGCTTGTTGACTCTCAACTGTGTTGTTGCTTCTTCAGTTTGTGATTGATCACTTCTGGGGCAGCTTCCATTCTCACCTAAATTCCGTGCATCTTTTACTCTTCTAAGCCCTGTTGGCATAGCAGCTTATGCTTTGGGCTGCCTACTGTGAGGTCCTTAGTTCAAATCTGCCAGGTACTCCATGAGAGAAAGAGGAGGCTTTCTGCTTCCCTTAGGATTTCCAGCTTTAGAAACCCGAGAGTTGAGATGAGTCAGAATTGACTCAAGGCAGTGGGTTTGGTTTTGGGGTCATCACAACCCCAAGTTCCTATTATCTCTTGTTACCCAGGTCTTGATATTGGCAAGGAAATTTATGCAAATTCAGGAACATGCAAGTTAATCTATATTTCAATTCAAAGAAAGTGCTTTTTGGAAAAAAATTTCTAATAAGAGAACCCAAAGGAGTATTAGTAGAAGTGCAAATTCTGTGCCTTTAATTAGATGTATTTTGGAATAGAGGGGTCTTTAAATATCAACAAATTCCTGTTCACTATTTCCTCTTGTCATTATGACATCCAAGCAGGACCATGCACTTGCTTTGCATGCCAGTGTGGACGAAGAACATGTGAGCCATTGACCTGAGCATTTTATGATATAATTAATTTGATAAGCTGGAAAACTGGTTATTTCAGACTCCCAAGTGAGTCTATATCTCAGAAAAAGAGTTACATTTAACAATCATTGAACAAAATGCAACACTTACCAGTCAAGGGTCCACTTCTGCCTTCAGCCTGTCGGCTTCGCTCCACTCATTTCCATTGTCAATGTCGTCAGAACTCGGGAGAGCCTTCATCTGGTTCTGCCTTTAGTCTTGTGTCCACAAGCCTGGTTTCCCTGCCTTCATCGCCTGTCTGTCCATCTAGCCATAGCTTGCCGGATGAGACTGTGTGGGACATCTCTCAGATGGATTTTGTCTCTTTATTTCTTCTTCCATATTCAGATCTCTTGCTGGAGTGGGAGGTTTGCTTTGCGCTTTAGCCCAATGGACTGGAGCTTGTCAGTATGCCTGGGAGTTGAATCCTCTGTAATTTGGCAGTTAGACATTGTCTCCAGCCATGACCAGAGGTCTTGTTTCAAATTAGATGAACGACCCTGAAGCGGCCATCTGCCAGACTTTGGGCATTGCCTTCGCCTGGTAATTCCTGGTGGCTTTTTTTTTTTTTTTTCAGTCCCAGCAGATGGGTTCCTCATTAGAATCAGTGATCCTGAGAATGACTAGCACTTTGGACAATGATGTAAATTGTCATCTCTTCTTGGACAGAGAGGAATTCTAATGCCAGTGACTGCTGTTGGCTTTCCCTGGTCTGACCGTTCCCAAATCCCTGCCCTCCATCTTACTCCAGCTCCCAGCCTGCACATATCAGCGTGCCCTTTCCCCCACAGTCACCAGCTAACATTGGAATACATTCTGGTTTGTGTAAACCAGCTTTATTGACACCAAAATTTAACCTCAGCATGATTTAATATTCCTGCCGGGTCTATATTATGTTCAACAAAGCATATAGCCTTATAGAATAAAGATTTTGGAGGTTATAGTTCAATGCAATATGTCTCGAAGGCAGCAGTTTACAGACCAATATTATACTGTACTCCTTTCTAAAGTTCATGTTAGAAATGCATCGAAGATGGATGAAACTCTAAAAGATAAGTTAAAGGAGAAAATCCATAGCTACCCTTAGTAAAAAGCAAGAACGAAGGCAAGAGATACTCGCTGTTCAATTTGTCAGCCTTCTGGAGGGAAAAATCTCTTAGAAAACTGGTCTTGCGCCTGATCTGACCCCGCCACGCTGAGGCAAGGCACTGGGGGGGTGGGGGTGGGGGGTGCAGCGGAACAGCAGGGGAGGGGAGTAGCAAGATCCCCAGGGAATTATGAGAGTGGACATTGGAGACAGGGCATGGTGCCCCAACAGGCTAGACTGGAAAACACAAGCTTTTCTTGCTTGGTATATTTTAATTTGTTCTTCGTCAGTGGATTGATGTTGTTGCTGCTTTGTTGTACATTGTTGCTTGGTTTTGCTCTGTCTTGTTTTTATGCATGTTGTTGTCTCCACAGGCCTGTCTGGATAGGACAGGCTGGATGAACAATCTGGAGGAGAAAACAACGGGACTGACAGTTCCGGGGGGACATGGGAGAGGGGGAGGTGGGGGGAAGGGAAGAGGTGTTAACAAACCCAGGGACAAGGGAACAACAAGCGATCCAAATTGGTGGGGAGGTGGGTGTGGGAGCCCTGGTAGGGCAGGATCAAGGGGAACGTAACAAAGAGGAAGTGCTGAAATCTTGGTGGGGACTGAGCATGATAGTGGGACAGGAGGAGAATCAAGGAAAATAGAGGAAAGAGCTGGGAGGCAAAGGGCATTTATAGAGCTCTAGATAAAGACATGTACATATGCAAATATATTACATGAGGATGGGGAAATAGATCTATGAGCCTACATTTATAGGTTTAGTATTAAGGTAGCAGAAGGACATTGGGCCTCCACTCAAGTACTCCCTCAACACAAGAATACTTTCTTCTAGTCAATTGGCATTCTATGATGCTCACCTTCCCGACACAACCGCTGAAGACAAAGCAGGTGAATAAGCAAATGTGGTGAAGAAAGCTGATGGTGCCTGGCTATCAAAAGATATAGCGTCTGGGGTCTTAAATGCTTGAAGGTAAACAAGTGGCCATCTAGCTCAGAAGCAACAAAGCCCACATGGAAGAAGCACACCAGCCTACGCAACCACGAGGTGTCGAAGGGATCAGGTGTAAGGCATCATCAGAACAAAAAATCTTACCATAGTGAATGATGGGGGAGTGGGGAGTGGAGATCCAAAGCCCATTAGTAGGCCACTGGAGATCCCCTTGCAGAGGGGTCTCGGGGAGGAGATGAGCCAGTCAGGGTGCGATGTAACAATGATGAGAAATACAACTTTCCTCTAGTTCCTAAAGTTTTCCTCCCCGCTCCCACTACCATGACTCGAATTCTATCTTGCAGGACTGGCTAGACCAGAGGAGGTACACTGGTACAGATAGGAACTGAAAATACAGGGAATCCAGGACGGATGAGCCCTATAGGACCAGTGATGTGAGTGGCAAAACAGGGAGGGTAAAGAGAGAATGGGTAGGAAAGAGGGAATCGATTACATGGAACTGTGTGTGACCTCCTCTCTGAGGGACAGACAACCGAAAAGTGGATGAAGGGAGACGTCGGACAGAGCAAGATATGACAAAATACTCATTTATAAACTTTCAAGGGCTGATTAGGGAGGGGGGAGCGGGGAGGGAGGGGAAAAATGAGGACCTAATGTCGGGGGTTTAAATGGAGAGAAAATGTTTTGAGAAATGATGTACAAATGCGCTTTACACAATTGATGTGTGTATGGATTGGGATAACAGTTGTATGAGCCCCTAATAAAATGTTAGAAAAAAAAAAGTTTAAAAAAAAAAAAAAAAAGAAAACTGGTCTCACAGAGTCATACCTGTGGAAACCAAGGGTGCACAGAGACCAGGGAGAAGAGAGGAAATAATTGGCGGTTATAAAGCACTGCTTATCAGAAACAAAACATTCAGTGAAGGTTTATAGAGCAATTAATTAGAGCAGACTCTCAGTAGTCATGAACACGTAGTTACCTAATATTATGCTTAATTGAAATTGACATTGTTTTGCAATTTAAATTTTAAATGTAAGTCTTAAAATTTAAGGCATTTGACACAACAAGACTCAGGACTCTCTACTCTTTCCTTGATAAATCACATTATTATTATTTTTTATTTTGCCACACCTTAGGGTGAGTTGACAAACTATAGATAGGCTATCTAGTGTTGACAAAGTACAGTTGACAAACTTATAGATTGGCTGCCAAGTTTAACTTTAAGTTGTTTTCTTCCCATTAAGCCTATTGGTTTTGCTATTCCTCCCTTGCCCTATCTCCTTCCACCTGCATACCAGACCTCGGAGTCCACATCCTATCCTCTATATCCCCACCCCATTTCTGTACTGACAGGATGAGCACTTACTCAGCAGTCTCTTCCATCTCCCCTCACAGTCTGAGAAATGGACGCAATATGGAATGTCTCCTCTAGTTGGGAAACTGCTGCAAATTAGAAGAATTATTTAAGTAACAGATGTCTCTGAAATATACTGGTGGAAAATATCCAATTGGCAAGTATTGTGTTATATGTACAGCCAAGCTTGCAGAAGCCTGAACCTGTTGTGGCAGAAACTGCCAGAGATGGAAACAAAAACAGTTCCTCTGAGTGGAGAACAGAAACCAGCAAGCACAGCAACACAAACCCCACTGCCATCAACTCAATCAGGATAGCGGAGAGCAACCCCTGTGCATTTCCCAGACTCTAACAACTCTTTCCGGAAGTAGAAAGCCCTTTCTCCCTCAGAGCCACTGGTGGTTTCCAACTGCTGCCCTTATGCTACACAGCGGCCCAACATATGAGCTCTATGTCACCAGGGCTGCTGGCTGGAGAGCAACAGAAAACTACTCAGACAGTACCTGTCAACGGTGCAAATGAGATTTCACTGTATGTACAATACCAAGGAAAAGAAGAGTAGACTCAACGTTAAAAAATAAATAAAAGTAAAAAAAGAACCTCTAGATCTCAGACAAAAACCACAGATCCAACAGGATTCAGATAAAGGAATTAAGGTTGAGATTAAAATAAAGGGATTAAATAAGCATCAAAGAGCAGCTCAGAGAAGGTATAGTGTCCTTCAGATCATTTAATATAGTTGATAGTTAATTCCCTCAACTCCGGAGAGGCAGGAAACTAGGACTCAAGTAAGTGGGATGCTGGCCAATCAGCTCTCACTATGCCTTATAATTCTGTCTAGACCTGAGTCTAGACATCCCTTTGGCTTTATCTGGTTCAGTCAGAAGTGTTGGAATAATCAAAGTAGGTTGTTTTTTAAAAATCATTTTATTGGGGGCTCATACAGCTCTTATCACAATCCATCTATCCATCCATTGTGTCAAGCACATGTGTACATTTGTTGCCATCATCATTTTCAAAACATTTTCTTTCTACTTGAGCCCTTGGTATCGGCTCCTCATTCCGCCCCCTCCCTCCCACAGGAACCCTTGATAATTTATAAATTATTATCATTTTTTCATGTCTTACACTGACCAATGTCTCCCTTCACCCATTTTTGTCTGTCCCCCTGGGGGAGTTATATGTGGACCATTGTGATCGGTCCCTCCTTTCTCCCCCCACCGTTCCCTTCCCCTCCTGGTATTGCTACTCTCATTATTGGTCCTGAGGGGTTTATCTGTCCTGGATTCTGGATTCCCTGTATTTTTCAGCTCTTATCTGTACCTATGTACATGCTCTGGTCTAGCCAGATTTATAAGTTAGAATTGGGGTCATGTTAGTGGGGGATGGGGGAGGGGAGGAAGCATTAAAGAACTAGAGAAAAGTTGTGTGTTTCATCAGTGCTATACTGCACCCTGACTGGCTCGTCTCTTCCTTGTGACCCTTCTGTTAGGAGATGTCCAAATGCCTACAGATGGGGCTTTGGGTCTCCACACCGCACTCCCCCTCATTCACATTGATTTGATTTTTTTGTTCTGGGTCTTTGATGCCTGATACAAGTAGGTAGGTTTTTGTTTGTTTGTTTGTTTGTTGAGTTAAGCAACTGCTCTCTAGTACCCCTTTCACCTGTCCTATCTACATTTTCCTATTCTAAATATTTTATATCAGTAGAATCATACAATATATGTCCTTTTGTGTTTTACTTACTGCACATGTAATCATTCCTTCATACATCATCCATGTCACAGAATGTATCAGAGCTTCATTTTTCTTTATGACTGACTAATATTCCATTTGATGTGTGTCTTAGCTCTTTATCCAACCAATGGACAATGATCGCTTCTACCTTTTATAAATAATGCAGTGAACATGGGTGTGTAAGTATCTGCGTTCTTGCTTGCATTTATTTTGGATATACTGGTGGAATTTCTTGGTCAAAAGGTCATCTTAGGGAGGACTGGTGACACCGAGGTTAAGCCCTTGACTGCTAATCAAAAGGGTATCAGTTCAAGCCCACCAGCTGCTCCATTGTAGAAAGATGTAGCAGATGACTTCCATAAAGATTACAGAATTATATGGGACAGTTCTAGTTTGTCCCGTAGACTGCTGTAAGAATTGTTTAGCTGGTGATGGGTTGTTTAGGCCAATTGTATGCTCCTATTTTTATCAGTTGGCATTTGCATTAGGATCCCGTCGCCCATCCAAGGTCGACCTTTCTAACACCCCTTGCCAATGGAATGTGAAAGGAGGATGCTTATAACTTTTAAGACCTTTTTCAAATAAATGAAGTCAATTTGTCCACTCTACCATTTCTTTCACCTGCCACCAATATGATGTAATGTGTACATGGTCTTGGAAAGGCAAACTCCTCAACATATCTCTTCTTTATCCAGTACTGTTATAAAAGAGTTATCATACGAAGATGGCTCTAACAGATAAAAACATATTTGCTCATAGCTATTAGGCTTGAAGTCTGATTACAGCCTGGTGGCTCTAGGCCAGTGGTTATCAACCTGTGGGTTGCGAACTCTTTGGGGGTCGAAAAACCCTTTCACAAGTGTTACCCAATTCATAACAGTAGCAAAATGACAGTTATGAAGTAGCGATGAAAATAATTTTATGGTTGGGGG
>NW_022111300.1:38270292-38515993 GCF_000313985.2 Echinops telfairi
GGGGGGTCACTACAACATGAGGGACTGTATGAAAGGGCCGAGGCATTAGGAAGGTTGAGAACCACTGGTCTAGGCGAAGGAATTCCTCCCTTTGGCAGCTCTGGAGGAAGCGCCTTGTCTCTTGAACTTCTGGTCCCAGGTGATCTATGTGGCTTGACATCTCTCTTTTTCCATCTCTGCTTGCTCAGGTGCTCCTTTAATCTTTACTGTATCTCAAAGTGATTGGTTTAGGACACACCCCACACTACTTCTGTCTTATTAGCATAAAAGCCCAACCCGTTCCCAAATGGGATTGTGGCCACAGGTTTAGAGCTTAGAATTCACAGCACATATTTTGAGGGGAATCCAATTTACTTCATAACAACACAGTAGAAACCTGGCTTCCTGATTCACTACTTGGAGAAAAGATTTGTTGACCTTTGCCCTCATATGTAGCACATAGAGACATGAGCATGAAATACATTTTGAGATGTAAGCCATTGACAGTTAAGGTCTGTTTGATAGAGCAGCTAATAGAACCACCCAAACTCGGTGCTTTTCCTGGACCATTGAAGGGAGGATCAGCTCCATGGTGGAGATAGCTTCCAAAAGCTCATAGGAAAATTCCGTTTTTCTACAAATTTTGAAGCCCCTGTAGGTTCAAAAACCAGTAATAACATTAAAAATTATATGGGGAGGTTACTGTGGCCAAGTCCCCTGTGATTAAATGAACAAGATTCAGTAGTTTAGATATGTATGTGACATCTCAACCAGGAGGCTCTAGTAAGTTGGAGTTTAAAAATAATAAAAGAAAAAAGAAAAGAAGCCAATGAATGTAAACAGTGGGGCTCTAAACTGCAGTATTTCTGTTGGGGAAATACCATATATACTCAAGTATAAGTCAACCCGAATATCAGCCAAGGCACCTAATTTTACCACTAAAACTGCATTAAAAATGTGCTGAAAAACTCAGCTTATACTCGAGTATATAGGTAAAGAAAGGATGAAGAGCCATTAAAACGGACCCTAAACATGTTATAATGAGACAAGCAGTGTCTTCGTTATCTAACAAAGCAGCACAGATGTTGACGGTCTCAATCTATGTCATCGTCACTGCCGCTGAGTCCAGTCTGACTCATAGCAACCCCGGGGGAGCGAGGAGAGCCACCCATGGGTTTCCAAGACTGATCCGGCAGGAGGAGGAAGCCTCACCTTTCTCTGATGGAGCAGCTGATGGTTTTCAACCACTGACCTGGTTAGCTGCGCAGTATGTCCCGGACTCCTGTTAACTCATCAAAGAACGCAGATTAATTTTTCACATTTCTAGAAACTGAAAGTCCCACTCAGGGTCTTGGCCATGGTAATTCCTTCTGTGGTCTCTCTACCGATGTCTGCTGTCTGCAGGCAATCGATGACATTCCTATGGGCATAGAAGGGTCTTGCCTCTGCGTTTGTGAAGCTGTGAATCTATTCTGCTCTTTTTATAAGATGTCATTCCAAAGTGATTATTTGGTTTAGGACCTAAGCTTCTCTGATATGGTCTCATTACTGCAGCCAGAAAAATCGCCAGCAGGGCCCTATTTACAGGTAACTGTGTCAGGATGCCAGCATCACATTTTAAGGGACAAAATTCAATCCATAACAAGCAGTAAGAGCCAGTGAGAACTTTATGACATATTTGTAGGGAGCAAGGAGCAGATGAAATTTATTTGCTGAATGTTGGAATGAACATTTTTCATTATTGATAAAATACTCTGAAGGTCTCAGCTCAGATCTTAGTAACAGTTCAGCTCCTGAGCTCATGCCACTTTGACTGTCTGTCTCTGTCTCTCGGTCTCTCGATTGCTCCTTCTGCCCTGCCCTCCTCTCTCACCTCCCCGTCCTGTAACACCCTGCTTCTCTGCCCCTCACGTCCTCACCTCTCATTTCTTTTTAAAGTTACAGTTGAGTAAAGAAAATATTGTCATTTGCACTTTTAAAAGCTCAAACATCTATCTACTTCAGATTCTACTTCACATAATTTGAAAAATGGAGTCAGGGGATGGAAATGATTTTCATACTGTACATGTTTCAGGCAAGGGATACTGATGGCACAGTGGTCGCAGCTCTCAGCCATGAACCAAAAGGTCAGCAGTTGAAATCCGCTAGTCACTATGGGAGAGAGCTGTGAGAGCCTGGAGAGTCTGTGTCTTGTCCTACAGGGTTGCTGTGGGCTGGAGGTGACTGGACAGCAGTAGATTTGGTTTCCTTTGGTTCTCTTTATCAACTTGGTCCAGACAAATTTACTGCAACGGGCAAAGTGCTGTGGGGGTGATACAGCTTGTCGTCAGTTAGCTCATAATTCTCATGGACTGGTAATTAAATCCATGAGAATTATGAGTGTACTGAGGATAGGGTCTTTCTGAGTAAGAATTGACTTGGCAGCAATGGTTGTTATTTTTTTTTTCAGTCTCATAATATGCAAATGTGTGGGAGAGAGAGGTAGCTGGTTAGCAGGGGATACAGGGCTGGGTATAGATAGAGAACTAAGTAACAAAACCATGTAGGATCACTCAGATAATGTATGGAACATTCTGCTGCAGAGAGCTGTTCAGCTCTGGGAAAGAAGGTCAAGGCTAAATGGCTTCTTGACAATTTAAAAACATCATTGGTAAGCTGGTTTCATGGCCATATCTGATTGCAAGAGGTAACTGATATAGATTTTCCTGAAGATGTTTAGCTGATTCTGAGGTTATGAACAATAGAAAGATTTCCTAACAATCTAGGTTTGCTGACAGATTTGGAAACTTCCAGTTGAGGACTGCGTACTATTGCTGAGGTCTGGGCGACGTCTTAGATGGGGCTCACGACCCAGGCTCATTTAATGTTGGGAGCCACAACCTCAGGGAGTGGGATGAAACTTAGTTTGCCAGGTCATTGTGCTCACTGCTTTCTGACCGATGAAAGCATACACCACATTCAACTCTGCTTCACCAAAGAGGTACCCCAAGTAGTTTAATAAGTAGCAAGTTGGAGGGAGAGAGATTTTACTTCAACGGAGGAAATTGGTGAGGAAAATTGTTTTTGTGCCTTCATTTCAGTGAGTGCTCGACCCAATCCAGGGACTGATCCCTCCTGACAACACGTCCTGGCCATCTCTCTTCATTACCCATGGCCACTGACGTCTTTCAGCATTCCTTACTTTATTTCTTCTTCATAACACCTTGGTTGTTACTAATAAGAGAGTCTGTGTGGCTTTCAGTAGGATCAGGTGGAAAGCACAGCTTAGGCTGGGCCACTGTAGATGGCTAATAAAACTTAGGAAGAAGCAAGGGCTTAGCCAAGACACTTCGAGTTTCAAAAGTGCTGTGTTAAAAAATTTTGCCAGAGACTTTGTGATTTCTAGTCCACACACCCAAATATTGCAAACAGCTCTGCCAATATCTAGTTATCTGCTTACTGTTTTAATAGAAAAAGCTGCAGAATCTAAGAATAATTTGCATAAAGCCATATTAGCCATTGATCACCAGAAGATTTAATCTGAGTGTTTTATGATGGTGTTAGCACATTGTTCAGGGACCAGCTGGGTCAACAAAAAAAGTAGATAATTATGTGGCAAAGAATGAATTTTGTCAATCAGGTTGTTTTTTTTCCAGCAGCAGAGAAAAATATACGAACAATCCCTTCCATGTCCATGCCAAATGCTTGCCACCACCCAGGCTTCTCAGCAGGAGCCTGCGATCACGCAATGGCTCTGGGGTTTGGGGTCAATTAATTTCAATCTTTGCCGGATGAGCCTGGAACCTAGGCTGCGGCAGTCGCAATCAATATTTGGTAGGCTCCAGAAAAAGAATTAGATTCCCTAGCTAAAAGCAATTAAGCCTTGGCTGTATTCCTTGCCAACCTATGTGAAAGCGATGCCAAACGGATCTTACAGACAAATCATTACAAGGCTTCTTCCCTTTGGTGGCGTTTGGGTAAAGGGAAACTCAAGCCCTTGGTTCACCTAGGAGGGACGAGATTTTCTGGCAATCTTTCAGGAGTCACGGGCAATGGGATAAACGCCAGAAGCCAATGGGCAAAAGTCCCAATGATGACAAGGGAAAGAAAGGATTTTCATGACGTATGGGGAGCAGTTGACTTTCAGCCCCTTCCATCGTCTAGAATGGATTGATCGGGAGCAGGTTAGATTTGGAAGGGAGTCACCGCCGACTCAAAGCGATTTCATGAACAGCAGAAGGTGCCATGCCCTGCCCCCCGCACTCCTCTTATGACTGTTGCTGCCCATGGCTGTTGTTGCAGCCACCGTGTCAGTGTAGCTCGATGAGGGTCTCTCTCCCTTTGGCCGGCCTTCTACACTACTGAATATGATGTCCTCCTCCAGGGACTGGTCTCTCCTGAGAACATGTCCAACATTCAGGCGGTGGAGGGTCATCACCCAAGGGACACCCTGGCTGGCGTCTGTCTCTCAAGACATGGTGGTTCATCCTCCTGGCAGTCCATAGGATAGTCAATACTATCTGCTTACCCCATCATTTAAAGGCATCGCTTCATCAGTCTTCCTTGTTTTCCCGAGCACGTGAGGCAGTTGAAAATACATGGCTCGGTCACCTGTGTTTCTGCCCTCATGGTGACATGCTTTCTGGGAGCTCAACAGCTTTCTTTTCATCAGAGCAATAGGCATCCCCCCCCCCCATCCCACTCACCATGACAAACTGACAGTCAAGTGTGGGGGGCTTGTTTTCCCAAACCAGCAATTCTACATCCTCAAATAGCTATTGGTACTTTAGATAGAAATGACAACATATCACTCTTGTTTTACACCTGCATGAGCTCAACAGGGTCGTCTAAAATGGCACTCTGTGGATATTTACCAAGGGAAAGCAATGTTGACCTACTATCTTGGCTTCTTTTTATCTTTTTATTTTTTAAGAAGGGTCAACTTAATGTGCATGGTGATTTATTTATTTTTCATTAAACGATCATTTTATTGGGGCCTATCACACCTCTTATAACGATCTGCATGCCAATTTTGTCAAGCATATTTGTACATATGTTGCCATCATTCTTTTCTAACATTTTTCTTCCTATTTGAGCCCTTGGTACCAGCTCCTCTTTTTCCCTTCTCTCACTGAGCTCTCCCCACATTGTGACTCCTTGATAAATGATAAATCATTATTATTTTCATATCTTACACCAACCGCCCTCTGCCTTCCCCCACAGTTTCTGTTGTTCGTCCCCCTGGCGGTGTGTGTGTGTGTGTGTGTGTGTGTGTGTGTGGTTATGTGGCAATCTTTGGAATCCATTTCCCTTTCCCCCCCTCCACTCTTCAACTTTCCCCTACCCTCCTGGGATCACTACTCCCATTCCTGTTCCTGGATTCCATATGTTGTGAGCTCTTAGCTCCTAGCTGTACCTGTGTATAAGCTTCGGTCTAGCCCACAGTGAAAGGCAAGACTGGGTCATGATAGTGGAGGGTGAGGAAGCCTCAAGGAAGCAGAAGAATAGTGTGTGTTTTATTGGTGCTATACTGAACCCTGGTTGACTCATCCCTTCCTTGTGACCCCTCTGTGAGGGGATGTCCCATTGTCCACAGATGGGTTTTAGGTCTCTGCTCTCACCCTGCTCATTCTCAACAATATGGTTTTTGTTTGTTTGTTTTGGTTCCTCTGATACCTCTTACCCAATCATGTAGATACCTCATGATCACACAGGCTGGTGTGCTTCTTCCATGTGGGTTTGTTGCTTCTCTGCTAGATGGCCGCTTGTTTAACTTCAAACCTTTAAGACCCCAGATGCTGTATCTTTTGATAACTGGGCACCATCACCTTTCCTCACCACATACGCTTATGCACCCATGTCAGGAAGGTAAGCATCACAGAATGCCAGGTTGAACAAAGTGTTCTTGCGTTGAGGGAGGGCTTGAGCAGAGGGCCAAAGTCCATCCACTACTTCAGTATATTACCATATAAATATACATACATAGGCCAATACCTCTATTATTATGAATTAATGTATTTACATATGTACAGACCTAGGCTTATACCTCTATCCATAGCTTTGCTTCCTAGATGTTTCCTCTGTTTCCTTTTACCTTCCTCCCCCCCACCCCATCACACTCGCCCTTCTTCTGCCTCTTAGTAATTCCTCAGCTAGATGGCTGTTGCTCCAACACCCTCAGGATCTCTACGTCCACCTCATTGTTGATTTTAATGCCTTGGTTGTTCCCCTGTCTATGATGCTGTTTGCTCACTGCTCCCTTCCCCAACCTCCTATTCCCCCCAATTCCCTCCAGAACTGTCGGTCCCATTGCTTTCTCCTCGAGCTTGTTTCCCATGCCAATCTTGGCATTTTAGCATATGGATTAAAATTGAAAGAGAAAAAATAACTTTTAATATTATCCCTTTAATAGTCACAACAGTTATGTGATATTAGTATTAGAAAAGAGTGCTAGTGGTGAGGCTCCAAATCATTCATTCCTCCAACATCACTTAAAGAGTAAGTAGCTGCAGTGCACTGATTATTTACTATGGCTTTTCTAGTCATAGCCTGTGTAATTCCCACCAAATGACTTTTACTAAGGAGGTCAGGGTTATATGATTCAGCTGTAATTGATTGTAAACAGGCTTACTTCAGGTTGCCATCCTGTTTGGTATCAAAGAGTCATCTCAGAAATGAGGGGGATCTCACTACCAGCAAGATAGAATAGCCAGGAGTGGAACACACCCATTGTACCCCAAGATTCTTGTGCTTTATTAAGTCTCCTTGATTGAAGCAAGAGCTGTAACAACAGAGGAGTGACAGAGATGGAGGAGCAGCAGAACCAGAAGCTAGGGCACAAGACAGCGTGATGGGCTCCCCAGCCACCAAGTACGTAAAGCTGAGTGCTTTGAAGAAGGAAGTTGGTTTGGGGAGTAGGGTACCACTAGGCATTTGCTGACTCATGGAGCTGGGGCTGAGTGAGTTTAAGTTGAGGATTACAGCAGAGTGGCATGCCCTTTGGGCATTAATTGGCAGCCCTAGCTTTGAACATTGCCTGAGCAGGGACAGGCCAAGAAGCTAAAAGCCAGAGAGAGGCTTTGGGACATGGCAGAGAAGAAACTGTACCAAACTGAAGAACTGTATCCTGAGCAGTTCTTTATCTGAATTGTACACCTGAATTGTAACCTTTAATCTCCCTAATTAATCCTAAAATGTGACCACTGTCTATACGTGCTGTGTGGCCATTGCAATGAATTATAGAACCAGCAGAAAAGTCAAAGTGTAGAGGAAGTAGCAGGCTGAAATATCGAACTTTTCTATAGTTTTCACCCCACATATGCAGTCACTTTGTTTCCTGCATATGTTTGTATTCAGCCTGGTGAGTTCCAACTATACAGGCCCTGTTCATGTCGTTAATAAAACAAAAATCACCATTATTGGTCTTACAAAATTCTAACATATAATCTCTGGCTTAATTTTTATCAACAAGGCCATATTTCCAACTACTGTTCCTTGCTCTTTGGCTCCAGTTTTCTTATTCTAATCAGTAATTATCAGTGCATCTTGATTTCAAGTGTGATTGATTTCAGAAGTTGGTAGAAATGTTCAATTTCTTCCTCAGTGCCATTAGTAATTACTGCTTAAAGTTGAACGATCATTTTATTGACTGGATGTCCTCATCGTCCTAAAAACAAAAAAAGACAAAGAAACCCCTGCCATGAAGACAATTCCAACTCATCCCAGCCCCATAGGACAGGAAAGAACTCCCCCTGTGGCTTCCTGAGCCTGAAACTCTTTGTGGGAATGGAAAGCCCTGTGCTTCTCCTGTGAAGTGGCTGGTGGTTTCAGACCCCTGACCTTGTGATTTGAAGACCGATGCATAACTCAATACACCACCAGGCTACTGTGTGTATCACTGTCCTATCACAGACAGCAATGTACTTCAAGACAGATCTTGAAATAGCCTTTTTGACCATGAATGGGCTACCATTTCTCTTCAATTTTTCATCCCCATCATAGTAATCTATATAATTACACAATCCAAAATGGCCAACCTGGGTCCATTTTGGCTCACTAATACCTGGGATACCTTTAAGCATTCCATTTCATTTTTGGAAACTTCCAATGTTCCTAGATTCCTATTTCATGCATTCCACGTTCCTATTATCAGTGATGTTTACAATGGTTTCTTCCAATTTTGAGTGGTGGTGCCTTATCAGCACGTGAAAGTCCTGAGAACTGTGTTCCACCCATGTCATTAAGATGGACTCTTCTTTGAACAGGAAGCTCTCCTCCAGTCATGTCTTCAGTGTGTCCCAACTTGAGGGGCTCATCTTCAGACATTCATAGCACTGTATCAGAACATATTTTACTGCTCATCAGGAGATTTTCAGTGGCTAATCACTCAGAAGTTGACTGCCTATTCCTTCTTCATAGTCTGGATGCTCCAGTGACACCTGCTTATCATGGGTCAACCCTGCTAGTTTTTTAAATACCAGTGATAGATAACTTCCAGCATCTCAACAACATCAACCCATCGTAGTATAATGAACGGAGCCATTAGTCATGGACAACTACATGCAGGTGTATCTACAGAAATGGCATTATACTTTACATGCAGTTTAGCAATTTAAAATGCCAAGATAAGTCATTATGTGTTTTTAAATTTTTGATGTTGTTAAGAACATCTACCGCAAAGTGAATACCAATTCAGTAGTTGCTACGTAAACAATTTAGTGACCTTGACCACACTCTTCTGGTAAGCAATCATTTGCATCCTCCTTTGCTGAGTTCTTCCTCCCTATCAACATAAACACATTGTTCTGCCAAGTTCCTGTGCCATCTTTCTGCTTGCTGTTGTCCCTTGGATCCCATATAGCTGGTTCTTAAGAAAGCATCATGTCCAAGGCAGATGTTCTTTTTTTTCAAACCACTTACGGTTGGCTATTGTTTATTTTAAGGTGAATTCAAGGGGTGTTTTTGTTTTATACTTTAAGGATAATCTCAGGACAATACTTCTATGGGTTTTTCCAGCCTTTTAAAAATATTAAACATTGCCCTGCTTTTAAGCTTGTTTTTAGGATAATGTCCAGATGCTGTTGATTGGTAGCCATGCACTCCATGTTTAAGCTCTGACTGATAATCTCTAGAGGAGCCCCGTGGTGCAGTGGTTATCCATTGGGCTGTGATCTACCAGGTCAGCAGTTCAAAAGCACCAGCCACTCTTCAGGAGAAAGATTGGACTTTCTACTCCTGTAAAGAGTTACAGTTTCAGAAATTCACAGGGGGCCGTTTTACCTGGTCTTATAGGGTGGCTATAAATAGTCACTGAATCGATTGCTGTGATGTTTGGTTCAGATATTTATAGCCTCATTCTGTCCCGTGGTCCAGTCATATTTCTTGTCTGCCTAAGAACACTGTTACATTTCCTCATTGCTTTGACAGACTTAATTTACACACATTTCAGCACATGTCTTTTTTTGTCTATTAGATTCGAAGCCCCTCGAGAAAATGTTCATGTCAGGGAAATCAGTTGATAATTTGTGGCCCTCGAGACTTCCCCAAACTTTAGAGGTGATCTAGTTAACGGTTTACTTTTTATTGCTGTTACCTCTTATTTTTCCATTTAGACCTCATCAGAAAATGGCAGTCGAGCTAAAGGATCTTTACACTTGGAAAGGTGTGTCTCTGACTGTTATACCCATCTTTAAATGTTTCCATTGCTGTGGAATTTTAAAAAAATACCCACCACTTACAGGCCTCAGACATTAATTTCCCGTAACCCAGATGTCAGAAAGTAAATGGAACTTATTGAGACATTACTCATCCCCCCAAATTCTGTGATATAAAATAGGTTTTTAGCCTTAGAAATCTTGATATTTATCTCTATGATGTCTTTTGAAAATAGAAATTTGAAACAATGAACAAAATAAAAGACAGGTGAATACAAATGAAAGCCCTTGGTACTTGTATATATCAAATCTTCCTATGTAAAAAAATCTGTATCTTCCAATGTTAAAAAAATGAACACAAACTGCTTCTCTTAAGAAAGTTTTGGGAAGATTAACTTTAGAGATGTTGTACATTTTGGCATTCTTTTAAGAAATAAAATACAATATATGAATAATTATGAATATATGAATGAATATACTATCTATATTAGCGGGTCACACTTTGGGCTGCTAGCCACAAGGTTGACAGCTCAAATTCATCCACTGCTCTTTAAGAAAAAGAGGAAATTTTCTGTTTCCTCTTTCCTTCCCTCCCACCTGCACATATGAAACACCAGAATAATCTGGTCTCTCAAAAAAAAAAAAAATACAAAACCCACTGCCATTGAGTTGATGCTGACTCATAATGACCCGATAGGACAGTGCTACTGTGAGTTCTGTGAGTTTTTGAGACTAACTCTTTATGGTACTAGAAAGTCCAGTCTTTGTCCTGCAGAGCAGCTGGTGGTTTAGAACTGCTGACCTTGTAGATTGCAGCCCAATGCATAACAGGACTCCATAGAGTTGCCTACATTAGATATTTCCTATAAGTGGGATTATACAATATTTAAATATGTTTTCCTTTTGTGACTGACTTGGTTCACTCAGTGTAATATTTGCAAGGTTCATCTACACTGTAGCATATTGCAGAATTTCATATGGTAAGGAATTATACATGTACTATGATAGCTGTTATGTATTATTATAAACCCAAGAGAAGACTTTGCTTATAATAGCCTAATTATAATTTTATACTGCTCTTGTGATGAGGGTTTAGATTCTGCTGCTGTCTTAAAGCAAAACTGCATCACTGAGGTTTCACCTAAACTAATTAGGGTACAAAACAACAACAAAGTCTACTGCTATCAAGTCTACTCAAACATATGGCTAGCAAAGTGGGACGCACTATTATAGATAGCATAATTTGGGGCTTCAAAAATTGAATGGAAAAATGGAATTAAAGGGGAACTTTTCCAGAAAGTTTTTGAAACTGCCACATAAGAAGTTTTGTATTAACCAAATATACCAGCTATGTAGTTATTCATATATTGTATTTTATTTCTTAAGAGTGCCAAAATTTTCAACATCTCTAAAGCCAATCTTCCCAAAACTTTCTTAAGAGAAGCAGTTTCTGTCTTCTTCTTCTTCTACATTGGAAGATACAGCATTTTTGACATATACAAATACCAATGGCTTTCATTTGCATTCACCTGTCTTTTATTCTATTTATTGTTTCAAAATTTTATTTTCAAAAGACATGATATCAATATTTCAGTAAATTATACCATACAATTTTTAGGGATGAGGGCAGAGTAGGGTTTCCCTACATCTTTTTTTTTTTTCCCCTACATCTTTACAGGACTAGACAGCCTCTTCTTCTCTCAGAGAAGCTGGTGGGTCCCGACAGTGGCCTTGTGGTTATTAGCTCACCGTGTAACACACGACACCACAGCGCTCCTCACTCATTAGCATAGGGTCAGAAACCTGTGCTTCTGACCATGCTGCCCAAGCTTGGTCCAGGGTTGGTGCTCACTGTGCATCAGCATCACCTAACACTTGAATACATTCTCTGGCTCATAGACTGATCCCTTCACAAGGTCATTTACAGGTCTGCGAAGGGCTCTGAGGATATATAAATTCTCCAGGTTGTCCCGACGGAAAGTCTGATTTGCAAATCAGGGCTCTATGGAATGTTCATGTGTCTTGACATTTGTGGGTGCCTTTAAATCTCTCAGAATGTTCTTTTGAATTTCGTGGGAAAAGTGCCCTTGGAAACCTGCATGTGGACTGAACAGAAAGGAAAAGGGGCTTCTTTCCTTCCTTCTTCCTAATTCACCTTTTCAGTGTGAGTTAGGTGGAGGTTTACATTTCAGCTAACAGGATACATGCTGTCAAACTTGTCAAACCTCCCAAAGCTTGCCCTCTGTCCACTTGGATTCCAAGAGTCGTACAGAGAGAGGGACAATGAAACTCCCTGGGGCGACATGTGACGATGGGGTAGAAGCTTCTATATGTGCCCTGATGTCTGTGCAGAGGACAACTGTCATAAAGTTGACAGCAAGACCCAGCTCTGGCCGGGGGACTCCTCACCTCTGATCTTATCGCTAGTTTGTCCGCTTATTGGGACAGGCAACCTCAGGATAGTATAAGCCATCTATTCCAGAATCTTTTGCTAGAAAGACTTGATGCATTGAGTCTGTCTGCTCTCAGTGAGGCTCATGGCCTAGAATGTGCTGGGGGGTGTCATCACAGGGCTCCGTGCTTGTCTCTTCATCTTCTGGCTCAGAGGGCATCTGACTGTGACTCCGTTCACAGCTGCCCATGTTAGCAAAGCAGGCTGCGGGCTTCGGGCTTCAGAAGGAAAGCCAGGCGAGGTCCCCTCGCTGGGGCGATGATCACCAGAGACCCGGGGCCTGACAGAGAGCTCTTACTGACTGAACACCCCGCCCTTAACGAAACCCTCTCCTTTCCTTCCCCAGCTGCCCTCTCTGCACCAATCAGCTGGGGGCAGCGATATACTCGGAGTGTCTCCATGACAGTCTTCTCCCTGAATGATAATTATTTTTTAACAGGTCGAGGTAGCCACATAGTCATTTGTGTCTGGGGATAAGTGCCCTGGCCTATTTTCAGTACATTTCTCTCTCTTCCTATAATTGTCACTCTCTTTAATGAGGCTTGAAGCACTCAATTTCCTGGCCTCTGTCTCAAAGATTTGGTGTTCAGTGCCTGACAAGATAGCATGGAGCACATAAGAGTGACAGGTCAAATTCTGATGCCCATTCCCCACCCCAAGTATTTTATCTCCAAACGTTAACATCATTACGGATTATTCCTTCAGCGAATAGTCTCTCCTCTGACCCTTTTATAGTATACGGTTCATTCAAAGGTTTTAGTTAGTTGGTCTGTTTGGGAGCACAAGTCAAAATCTTCCAGTAAATCTGAAAACGGGAAATCTCAGGACCATGTTGGCAGCCTAGGAATCTGTTTATAAGTGGACAAGAACCCAGCTGTGGAAACACCTTCCTAATTTACATCTGGTGGTCTGAGCAAGTATGATCTCTTTCCCTAATTCTTTTTCATTTTCAGTATTTTCCAACGTTCAGTGTCTTGAACAAAACTTGTGTATAGAATGGACCTAGCTAATTTTCTCTTAGCTAAGAATAGAAGAGAGGCTTTGGAAGGAGGAATGGATAGATGAGTGATAGTTGGGTGGAAGTACAAATAAGCCATTTGTAATATTGTTGAGAGCAAAAATGAAAGTTATAGAAGAAATGATATGGTGCAACTATAGATGAATGATACTATATTATTAGGAGCCTAGGAGAGGTTGGACTGGTAACCACATCAGCCATTCAAATCCACCAGCTGATGTGTGGGGACCCTATAAAAATCTCACGACCTTGAACGCCCTATATAAGGTTGCTCAGAGTTGGACTTGACTTGATGGCATTAGGTCTCTCTCTCTTTCATATATAGGTTAAGTATTGGGCTGCTAACTACAAGGCCAGTGGTTCTAATCCACCAATTGCTCTGTGGAATTAAGAGGAAGCGATGTGCTCTCATATAGATTGACAGTCTAGGAACCCAAAGGGGAGCAGCTTTTCTTTGTTCTAGAGCCACAAAGCCTTAGAATCAATGCAGTGGGTAAGTGGATGCATCTGTTGGCACCCTGGTGGTGCAGGGGTGAATAGACTCGCTGTTCACTGAAAGCTCC
Source organism: Echinops telfairi (assembly GCF_000313985.2). Taxonomy (NCBI): domain Eukaryota; kingdom Metazoa; phylum Chordata; class Mammalia; order Afrosoricida; family Tenrecidae; genus Echinops; species Echinops telfairi. The sequence continues at coordinate 38,283,937 of NW_022111300.1, forward strand.
GGGGTTTGAAGCTGCTCCACAGGAGAAGGTGTGGCGATCTGCTTCCATGACAATCACCGCCTGGGGAATCCTATGGAGCAGTTCGACCCTCTTCTGCTCAGTCGCTGTGAGTCAGGATGAACTTGACTGCAGTCGGTTTTATTTGTTTTTGATATCCATATATGTAGAATGATCTATTTGGCTGATACGGTCCATATTTATACCTCTGGCATAACCCTTGATTACACCTCCATTTACTTTCAGATATGTGGGGCCATAACCATAGGATCAGTCTATTCGTCTATGATCTCCTCAAGCCCTCTATGAAGAACAATTTACTCTTGTTGTGGATCAAAGAATCGCGGTTATGTCATTTCCCCCCATTTTACAATCGATTACAATAAATCCTACCTGGCCAGCAGCGGGTAGAGGGAAGCACTCTACCTGTCCAGAAGCATCTTGAAGGTATCGCTGTGTGATTGATACATACTGTCATGTCAACGTGGAGACGGATAAAAGCACAGGGGTGATAGTCAACCTGTCAATCTGGTCAGGGTCTGACCATGCTGCCTTGTATGAGTGGCCTTCTCATAAGTAGGGCCCTGGGAACCTCCCCCCACCTCCCAGCCCCTCTGTCTTCGCCTTCCTGCTGGCTGACCCTGCTTCATTTCATGCACTGCCTGAGTGTGAAGAGGGGCTTGCGGACTCGTGTCAGACTTGGGGACTGGAGCTGGGATTTGTTTTTTCTCCATAGATAATTGCTTCTTGGTAGAAAACCCTTTCTTGCACATATTTAGTGTTACTGGATTTGTTTGTCTAGTGAACCTGGACTAACACACACTGTTTCACAACATGTGAAATATGTTACATAGGCGGTGCATGAAGTGATATGTTTCAAAGAATCTTAATAAAAATATTACAATGAAGCCAGAGTGCTGGTACTTTAGTTCTTGGAAAGAAAGGAACCCATCTTCATATACGTTCAGATCCGTGAAGGTTTGCTGTCGGAAGGAGTCCCTCCTGTGCAGCATATGTTGACGATGGAGAAAGATAAGGTGGAGGCTTAATTTAGAGGAAATTATAACATAATAACAGAAGAAAGCCTTGATTAATCACATTTCAACATGTGAAAACCATAATTAACTCGTTTTTTTTTCTCTTTTGATGCCTTGCAAAGGAAAGGGATGTGTCACACCAAAATAAATTATTATGAGATGTTTAGTTAAAAAAGAAAGAAGAGAGAGGCGTGATCTCCCTCTGGCACTCAGTGTCCCCGTGGCCCGTTGGGTTTTGTTTTAACTTTCTCCTCTCCCATCTGCACTGTGGGACAACGAGACGTGAAGCTCAGCTGCATGATGAACCTAAGGCCCCGTCGCTCCCAAACCCCCAAGAGAGCCTTCTGTGCCCCACACCACACCGTCCCCTGAGGGAGAGAAATGCACTTGGATTTGACTCAAAAGATGTTCATGTTCACATGCCGACACTGTGCACACTCAATTGAGCAGAGAATTCTGTTTACAAGAAGCTGTTCTTTCCAATCACCAACGTACGCTCCCCAATTCCATGCGTGCCAGCCATGACTGACTACATTAGGATACTGGATGTGACGGTAAGAAGCAGCAGTGTGACCAGTCATGTCCAAGCCTTCCTGATGCAGAGCATGATTGGGGCAGGACTGGTTCAAAAGGAAAAAGCCAGTTATCCTGTGGTTGACTTTGTCTTATGGTGACCTCCTGCGTGCCAGAGCAGAGCTGCCCTCAGAGGGTCTGCCACGCCACAGGCTTTCCTGAAGCACATCCCCAGGCCTTTCATCCAAAGTTCTTCCAAGGAGACGCCGCCCTCCAGCCTTTGGGTCAGCAGCAGAGCACAGGACCCAGCCGAAGACTCAAGGAGCCTTGCGTTGAGGTTGCGATGTGTAAAGCGGTGAACAGAGGCAAGTTTTCTCCTCTGCAAGTGGGACCAAATCTTACTTCACTCTTGGCCTCTGTACCAAGACATTGTTTAATGTCTAAGAAGAAGACCCCATCCCTTTTACTCGCTGGTCCCTGAGCACCTTGTCCTTTGTCCGGACTCAGTGCCATGGGGACTGCATGCCTCCTCGTGTCAGGGGATCTGAAGTTTCCCCGTTCTCCCAGGGCAAGTCTTAGCCTTCGATCCCACCCCGTCTCCCTAGCCTGAACACCAAGCAGTGTCATCTTGGCCCTTGTTGCCTCTCTTTCTCGTGGGAGGCACTGGTTAGGACTTTTCTTTCCCAGGACAGCTTTATGAATGGTGGAGCGCCTTCTTTCTCTGGTGAGGTTTAAATGGGCCTCTACCCAGAGGCAACACTTCTCCAGCCTCCTCTGCCCTAATGAGCCCCTGATGATTGTTTAGCATTATTAAATGTCAACAGCAGGCAACCTTCCCTCTGGGAATTCAATGACAATGGCAAGAAATACACGATTAGAATTGGGAAATTGTCCCAAATAGCATTTATTTATTGATAGAGGAGAGAAAAAGCGACACCATCCTCCTAAGGCCCTCCTTTGTCATCGGTGTCACCATCTCCCCTCTCCTCCCCCAGGGCAGCCGCTCTATCTTGGCACAATGTAAGGCCGTCGTACAACACATTTTATTTCAGTAATGATATTAATAATGGAGATAGAGAACACTTCTCTGACAATGGTTTACTAGGTAATTTGAGCTCCAAAAGGTTCCCAGCTGCACTGCTCTATCACGATTTCCTCCGACTCTGGAGCCCTTGGGGAGCCTCTCAGAGACCCCTCTGCACACAGGGAAAGGAAAAGAAACCCAATCTTGCAGAGCACTTTCGGGCCCAGGTCAGGCTCAGTGCATTTGGTGAAAAGGTGTGGCTCATGGACCACCTTGGGAAGATGAGAGAATGGAGCACCAAAGGGTGAAGTCACCTCGCCTAGTCACAGGGCTGGTAAGCAAATGGTGGCCCTGGAATTCAAGCTACCACGTCCAGAGCCTCTTGATTTACAAGTAAACGACCATGATGGTAGGCAGGGCATGAGGTCCAGGGTGGGAGGAGGAGTGAACAGCGCTCTCTCTCTTTCTCTCTCTCTTTAGTGATTCTTTATCCAGCTCTCAGAGCATTGCAGTGGCCTGGGTTTTCCTCCAGGAAGAAAGGCAATGCAGCTCCCTGGCTTCCTTTCAGGAAGGAGGACTCTGCCACAAAGCTAGATACTACTTACCTCTCCGGAAGTCTGGGCTCCTACCCAGGCACTGCCACCTGCTTGCCAGGAGTTCTGGTTCCTTCCACTGTGAAAGAGGACTCCCTGCCTCCCTCTTCCAGGATCATTGTGAATCCCAGGAAGTGAAGGCTAGGACACGTCAGGCTCGGCCCTGTTTGGGTGGGATGCTTTTTGAGGTCCTTTCTAACTCTGTGTGTCTATGCTTTGAAAATGGCAAACCCCTTCACAAAGATAGGGGATGATTAAGAGCAAAGAGCTGTGTTGCCAGCAGGTAGATAGAGGCTGCCAGATAAAATGCCTGTGATTTTCTGCTTGATTGGCCTCCTGCAGAAGATTCATAATAAACAGGAGGGGTGTCCCCATGCGTTTCTTCAGGGCGCATTCTTTTGTTTCTCCTGGGCCTGGAAGGAGGTGGGGAGATCTGATAGTGCTTAGATGTGGACCAGGCACAGTAGTCCCCCAGCCCCTCCATAAGTTGAAACCCAGGGGGCTTTTTCCACCTCCACTAGGATTCTTCAGGCACTTCACATTTAACAGTCCTCAGCGTCCAGTGAGCACTTACCATCCTCTCACGGTCACACACCAAGGAAAAAGAATACAGGCTTACACTTCTTATACCTTATTCTAGAAATAACCGGACACGTCTTCTAGATATTGGGAATATTCATTTACTTGCTTTCTTTCTTTTAAAAATTGATGACAGTGGTATTGTACTGCAGTGAATAGAGTCATTCCAAGAAGGGGAATTTAAATAAACTGCCCTCCATATATTTTTCTGGATGGCAACAATAACATTTTAAAAATGCCACTGTAATGCATAGAATTTATTCCTCCTTGTCTTTTTCTAATATTCTTCCATATATCTTCAGAGACCAGAATAATCAGAGATTAGAATAATGAGGAAGGAGAAATCACTGTTACCAATTCTTTAGCATCCAGTGGATCCAGTACTGTTCTAACAGCAGTTAAATGTGGTCATTCAGACTGCGTTTTATCCCAGCTGACTCTTCCTCACCCCTCTTCTTGTCTCCTCAGTGGAGTGTAGATTCTACCTCCTCGTTCGCGGTACATCCTTGTGCAGGGCGGGGTGGCCGGGTAGCAGGTGAGGGTAGAAACCCTCTGTGGGTAAGCCTGGGGATTAGGAAAATTAAACTAGCCTCGGTGTTTCTGTACTTCCCTCAGAACTAGCTTCCTTTTCTTCCTGCATCCTGATGGCATGCCTCCATCTCATGATAGGCTGGAGCCCTCCTGGTGGCCCTAGAAAGGCAAAATCAGTCATTTCAAAACAACGGCAAATGAATGTTCTCCCCGTGCTCCACCAATGAGCCATTAGTTAAATATTTAGCAGCACACCATTGTCCAAGTCATTCCTATCCTCACAGGTATGGCACTCAAGCTTATCCTGTGTCTGAGAGCCGCCCCTAGGATTCATTATTCCTGATCCTCTGTTAGATCTGGCTCTCCTCAATTCTGCTTCAGTTTCTTCCCATCTACTCCCTTGTCGGAGAAACACACTCCTTTGGGATTAGGATGGAGTTCTATTCATACTGCAATTGTGCTACTGACTGTCCGTAGATTGAGGAGAAGTCAGGTCCTCTTCGAAGTTTGCTACGATAACATGATCTAATGATTGAAAAGTGCCTAGGACAGAGCCTGGACCGGTGACATCAGGAAATGTCCATTCTCATCTTCATTCCACTGAGTGGCCATTTCCAGCCTACTGGAATGTGGGATGGTCACACCTGAGCTTCATTTACTCTTCGTTTAGCCTCCCACCGGTACATGGCTTATGATGAGATCTTGTCCCATTCCTCCCATCATAAATCAGTTCTGACGTAGGGAATCTCTCTCTCTCTCTCTCTCTCTCTCTCTCTCTCTCTCTCTCTTTATTTTTCATTAATTTTGCCTCATGGTATTCATGTCTTTATATATCTAAATTGTATTTGCCTTTTGCGTTGGACGTGTTACATACAAACGTATTGATTTACTGTAATGTACATGTAATATACATGTAATATACATACGAAGAACACCAAAGCCCTTGGTGGCCCAGTTGATTCTGACTCCCGGAAACTCCTGTAGGACAGAGGGGAACTGCCCCCATGGGGTTTCCAAGATTACAGCCCTTTTCAAAGGCAGACTCCCACCTCTTTCTCCCCCAGAGCAGAGGGTGGATTTGAACTGTCATTTTTTTGGTTAGCAGCTCAACACTTTATCCATTTCACATCCAAGGCTCCTTAATATACACATACATAAACACCCAAAAGACACAAATTGTAAGAATATTCTCTGAGATGAGAGATTTGGCTGATGTTGCCATTTTGTCAGTCGCAGGAATAGCTCCACTTGTGGAAATCCCAAGGTCATTTGACTCCTCCCCGAGGATGGGGTGGCCTTGCTCATCAGGAATATTCGTGTGAGTTGCCCATTTGGTCCTTTTCCTTTTTTCGTCCTGTCTTTTGTGATGTCATCTTACTACCTTCTGAATCTGCCTACCGACTTCCATAGAGCCGTGTTTGGATCCATGCTTTCAAGCACCTGAGACCCCTGCTTCAGTTCAGAAAAGTACATCTACACAGCAGTGTTGTGAACAGTAAATTCCAAGATTGAATATCCGCAAATGAACATCTGATGGCACTAACACCATCCAACCGTGTGCTGCCACATTGGATATAGTACAGCTGACTTACGGTAAAATGTACAAGAAAGAACAGGAGGTTGTAAATGGGGTGCATTGTACCTCAATGCATCGTATGTCAGGGGATGTCTGTTATTTTTGTGTTCTTTTAAAGCATAAACATAATTATAAAGCATAAACATACTTATAAATTCATCTAGCAGTTTATAATTTGGTGGTGGTGTGTGTTTTTGTGATGCTGGAAGGTATACCACTGGTATTGAAATACCTTGTTTCCCCGAAAGTAAGACATCCCCCGAAAATAAGACCTACTTACAGTTTTGCCTCTTGCTGAAGTATAAGGCATCCCCCTGAAAATAAGACCTCCCCGAAAATAAGGCCCCCCGAAGCTACCGTAACTCTGGACTCTGGACTGTAGTGGCGGTTGCCACCGTGCAGCTCACTGTTGGCCGCAGTGCAGCCGGAGCAGACAGGAAGTGTGAGGTCTCTTTTAATAAAACAATAAACAATAAATGTGTACCGTAGTCTTCTTCAGGGAAAAATAAGACATCCCCGAAAATAAGACCTAGAGCATGTTTGGGAGCAAAAATTAATATAAGACACTGTCTTATTTTAGGAGAAACAGGGTACCAGTGGGTGACCCATGGTAGATAGATTTCAGTGGAGCTCCTAGCCAAATAGAGACTGGGGAGAGAAAAGAGGTTGTTAACTTCTGAAAAATTGATCACTGATACACTTATGAGTAGCAGCAGAACAGTTCCTGATACAGTGCCAGATGAGCCCCATGAGCTGGAAGGGGCTCACAATATCCCTGAGGAAGCACTGCCTCCTGAGAGTAGAGTTCATCTTCGTGACCTGAACGGAGTAAAGCTTTCTGGACCTTCATTTGTGAGTGTGCTATGAGCAATTGAGAAGAGACAGCTGCAAGTATCACTCCTAATTAGTACATGAATGTATGAAACACAGGTCTAGGAAAATTGAAAGTTGTCAAGCATGCAAGGGAATGTACAAAGATTGATCTCCTAGACATTCGTGAGTTGAAATGGACTACTTCTGGTTATTTTGAATCAGATGATCACTATGCCCCAAATGACAAATTGAAGAGAAATGGTGTCCCATTCATCATCACAGAGAGCCTTTGAAGATACACGTATCGTGAAGTACAGTGTTATCAATAATAGAATGATACCCACATGCCACAAGAAGGACCGGCTGATATGACTTAGGCAATACTGTGAACTACTCAGATTTATACACCAACCATTAATTCCCAAGATGGGAAAATGGAAAATTGTCTGCAGTCTAAAATTGACCAAACATGCATCAAGGTATATTAATAATTACAGGTAACTGGAAGGCAGAATTTGAGAAGAAGGAAGAATCAGAAGTCAGAAAATAGGGCCTTTGTGATAGAAATGACACTAGAGATAGATAGCATCATGGAGTTTTGGAAGACCAACAATGTCTTTATTGCAAATATTATTTTCAATAACACATTTAAATGGTGACTATATACATGGATCTTACCAGATGTAATACATAGAAATCAAGTCAAATACATCTGTGAAAAATATAAAAGGAAAAAAAGCACTAAACCAAACCTAACCCACTGTCACCAAGTAAATCTCTGTGGGAGAAGATTGTCTGATGTTTTTCCCGAGGAGCATCAGTGGGTTTAAAACACCCACCTTGTTAGTAGCAGTTCAACATTTATGTGACAACAGCACCAGGGCGCCAGGTGTATGAGAGGAAAGAGATGATACAGACTCTCAACATCATAAGTCAGAATAAGGCCAGACACCAAATGTGGAACTGTTCAAGTTAACTGTCTCATATTTAAGTTTATATTGCACCATTCAAGTTCAAATTGAAGCTGAAGAAAATTCAAATATGCTCCTGAGAGCCAAAATGTAACCTTGAATATAAATTCCATACTCTGAATTTAGGGATCTTCCCCCAAATAGGTTTGATGCAGTGAATATTTATGGCCAAAGACCAGACAAGTAGGGGAGGGCATGAAAGACTTCATGATTTCAAAAGTCTCAAACTCAGAGGGACCCTTTTGTGACAAAAGGAAACAGAGCTGGGTCCAATTCCACCCTTATGCTTCCTTTGTTGGCGCCTCTTATTGTAGTCAATCCATCCTGTTGAGTTGATCCCTCATTATTATTATTATTATTGCTCTCCTTCTACTTTACCAACCATGAGGTCCTTCACTTGTGAATAGTCTCTCTTGATGAAATGCCCTCATACGTCACACTAAGTCTCCCCACCCCCCCTTCTAAGGAACATTCTGACTGTATTGCCTCCAAGACTGAGTTGTTGGTTCTTTCTACTTTCAATATTTTCACTGACACCATCATTCAAGTGCATCAATGTTTCTTCAGTTGTTGTAACTCATTTTACAACTCTCACATGCATATGAGACGCTTGAAAATGCCATGGGGTGGGTCAGGTGCACCTCTATATTTAAAGTCACATTCTTGATTTTCAACACTTTAGAGAAGTCTTGTTCTGCAGATTCACCCTCGTCAGGACACATCTTCTGATTTCTTCACTGCTGCTTCCCTGAGCATTGCATGCAGGGGCAAGCAAACCGAAGTCCTTGACAACTTCAATCTGTTCTCTATTTGTTATCATATTATCTAGGGGCTGAGCTGTGAGGATTTGGGTTTCCTTTACATTGTGTTGTACTCCATACTGAAGTCTGCAGTTCTTGACATTCATCCAACTCATTGGCCCCTAGGTAGAACAGCACAAAAGACCTCCCTGTCCTGGGCCATCTCACAATGGTTACTATAGTTGAGTCCTTTGTTGCAGCCAAGTTGACAATCCATCTCATTGGGGTATTCCTGTTTTTCACTGAAGAGTTTGCACTTTGTTTGGATCTACAATCAAAGATTATGAAGCAGCAGTGAAGAAATAAAATAATTTATTACGTTTTGATTCATTTTAAAGTTGTTTCTGTTTTTAATATGCTCTGCTTTCTTTTTGATAGAGGTTTTTCTTTGTTTTGTTTAGGAATTGTTGTTTTGTTTGTTTGTTTACTGTTTTGTATGATTTTCTGTATATGAAATAGGGCAAAAAAAAGGAGCTTATACCAAGGACTCAAGTAGAAAAGGTTTTGGAAATGATGTTGGCAACAAAAGTACAAATATGCTTGATCCAATTGATGTATGGAATCTTATAAGAGCAGAACGAGCCCCCAATGAAATGATTAAAAAAAAAAAAAAAAGAAATCCAGGATAGGTAGATATAGAGAGACAGTTTGATAATTGCTAACATGGCATTGGAGGATGGGGAACTGTGGAACTAACAATGAATATGAGAAGAAAATATTTTGAAATTGATTGTGGTGATAATTCATAAATCTTAATATGATGGGATGATTAAATTGCTTAATATGTGAAGTATATGCTAATTAAACTATTTTTTTAAATTGAGGAGCCAAGATATTTCTTTGAGGATAATCACCTCATATGCATGTGAACATTGTACATGAATAAGGAAGACTGAAAAATTCATATAATGTTGGGGAAAAATATTAAAATCTTGAAAGTACTGTGGACTGCCAGAGGAACAAATAATTCAGCGTGGAAGGGGTGTACCAGAGCGTTCCTTAGAAGTGAGATGGTGAGACTTGCTCTCATGTAATTTAAACATGTGAAATGAAGACAATTCACTATTTTAATGTTGTGTGATAAAAAACCAAAAACACAAAATATTCCCTTTAATATTAAAGTAAAATTATTCATTACTTAGGGTATTGAATAAGTCTTTCACATTTCTTATATCAGCGGTGAGGAAACTATCACCCGGAGGCCTAAATACTGACTATCTGGCCCTTTATGGGAGCTTGCTGATTCCTGCCTTATCTCATTATCTGACAGAGACTGAGGATTATTTCTATACAAGTCTAAAAGCTCCAATTTAATCCTTGATACAGTAATTTTAAAATCTTCATTCATTTTACCATATTGCAGAATAATTTCCCATAGCACTTAAAATGAGATGTTAAGATGTCTGAATGGGAGCGAGAGTCAGTGGTGCTATTTGAGATGAAGAGATTTTGAGGGATAGTTGGATAGAAGTTGAATATATAACCTTGGCATGTGTACTACCATTCCCTGATCCTGCATCTATGACAGACATCACTCATCAATTAAAACACTCCTACTGAAAACAACTGAGGGCATCAAAGGTGTGACAAAATGAGCACTGTTGCTGAGCAGGGAGGCATGAGGATCTAGTTCCCACAGGAGAGTGATAGAGAGCGGTGGATGGAATCATAAGTAAACCAGAGGAAAGATGCATTTTTGTGTACTTTGGTTAGTAAACATACAATTCAATGATTTAACCTACCGTGCTATTAGACTGTGGGGATAGAAGGCAGTAGAAAATAGTACATAGGAAAATAAGGGAACTCCCTAAGGAATTATCGTGAGAATGAACTGAGTTAATATACATAAAGCATTTAGGATCATGCCTGATGCAGGGAAGTACTATATGAATAGCATACTATTATGACATGACCCCTAAAGTGCTTCCATCTAATGGAGAACTCAAAAGAAACAACCAGAGATAGAAGAAGTAGAAGATGAGATCATTCAAACCATTCCTGGGCACTTTCATTCTCTGTGTTATGTTCCTCGGTGCTCCTTTTCCCTCCTTCCTTAGTCAAAGGCAGCAAAACCCTTTCTGAGTCACCATGCTTCTGCATTTATGCAAGGTGGTGTCCCAGCCCAATGACTTGTCACTTAGTAGATTTATCAGTGACTCCCCAAACAATGCAGTCTCCTGGGAGAGCTTGCTAACTGGTCATTTATTCTGTTTTTCTACTGCTATAGCCAAACACATTCTTGCCATTGTGGAAATTTAGGAAATAAGTCATGTCACTTGAACACTTTTCCAACTCTGTTGATTTACCAGAGCATTTAATCAGGTAGAGGTAAGGTCTCATTATGCCATAAAGCATCTGCAGTAAGAAGTTACCTTTAGATATTCCAAATAATTTAGTGCAAGTTATGGGAAGCATTTGTGTTATATTCTGCTACAATACCCCAGGGATCTCTGGGCAATCACTAATGAGCTAAACTACTTTTTAGCAATCCACCAGAGAAAGAGAGAGAAAACACACACACACACACAATCCCTCCTATGCTCTATTGCTTGAAAGATTCTCTACATATGCCCTTATGATCTATGGCTTTAAATGCAAAATTTGTAAAGATGGAATTTTGTGAAATATGTTCACAGGGGGAAAACATTTTTAGGGGTCCCCCTCACTGAGCGGAGTCAAAGATGAAGAAACATAACTTTTTCAACTGAAATTTCAGACCTCTCTTGTACCTTCTTTTAAAATTTTAAATCAGTTATTTTAAGGTGGAGGGTGGTGAGTGCGTCTCGGGGTCACTATGGTTGCCCTATTTTTGTAAGAAAAGTTATCTGTTTGCTCACTAATTATATCCTTCCCAAGGATTAGCCATAGGAAAGAACTAATTTTATACCTACTAAATATAATATCCTAAGGACATAAGTTGAAGAATATGGAATCCAGTCTTTATTCTTTATGCTAGTCTACTCAGAACACCTATACTGATATTTCTGAAAATCAAGAACTCTGACCCCAAACACCATAGCTCAGAGGGAATTCAAAACCCAAGTAGATCGTTTTCAGACTATATTCAAATGTCTCCTCAGTGAAAATTCTATATGCATCGGACTGTGTGATTTTTGAGTATCGAAGGAATAGAGTGGTGATGGCGTTAGGGCAGTGTTTCCTCCAAGTCTGAAGTATGGATCAAATACGTGATGGCTTCCCCTTAGCCAGACGGGGTCCTTCCTTCACTGATCAGTCCATATGGGTGATTGTTTCATTCTTGGAATGTTGGCACATGGTTCAGAAGGGACATGTCTCTCTTCGGGCATAGTGAAATTAAGTTATGAATAGCAGTTACCTACACTCTTCACTCAACCTGTACTGGAGGAGTATACTTAACCAATTGTTGTGGCATTTGACCACGTGACTTGCTTTGGCCAGCATATTGTAGATAGAAGCAACCATTAGTTTTGAACAAAAGCTCCATGAGACTACACATTTCTGCTCAGTTCTCTTTGGGCTTTGGGCATTGGTTTCCAGCCACGGGAAGAATATTTCTCAGGTGGGCGCTGCTCCCCTTGTGCAGGCCTCAGGATAGCACACGTATCCTAGACCGAATCTGAAGCAGAGTCACTGTGACCAGTCTTCAGTTGCATGAGGATGATAAATGAACTGTTGTTTAAAGCGATTGAGCCTGGAAGTTGTCGGATAGGCATCGTTATTTTGGCATGCAGTGTTCATTTAGCTGTGGTAGCTGTGTTGCATGTTGAGCACAACACTAGATTGAAGGCAGGAGATAAACAGATTCAAGTCCTAGTTCTACCTCTTTACTGTGTTTAATGGCAACTGATTTCATTGACGGCGTCTTTCACTGTAAAATAGAATTAAATAGCCCACTCTCCCTACATGGTGGATTTTCAAATCAAAGGGATGGAATCAATGATGTGAATTATTGAAATCCACATTGAACCCTCTGACAACACAGCGTATGTAATTGGTAAAATGATGAGGACTCCTATCACCTGTTGAAAATCAACAAGGGCATCCTTATCGTTCATGCATACAATTACAGAGAGGAGCGATGCCTTTGTTCTGCTGTGTCCTGGTGGTCTTCTCTAGGAGTGCTGCATTCAGAATTGTTACACATCATGAGTGACATAGACATAGAGAAGGGTGGTGAATATGCTTAAAAAAATCATAAGAGCAGAAAAGTCAAAGGAATAGAAGATTGTTCCTGGAGGAGTAGAAGCCTGGAAGGAAAGAGATTCAGAAGCCCCTGCAAAAAATTAGACCAAAAATGAGAAACTTTTAGTAAACCCTCTATTAGGTGAATCCACTGCATAAGACCTCTTCAAAGTAATGAAAAGCAAGGATGTTACTTTGAAGACTAAGGTGATGCTGACCAAAGGCATGGCATTTTCAATGGCCTTGGATACATGGAAAAGTTGGATGCTGAATAAGGAATACTGGCAGAATCAATGAATTGGAATTGTGGTGCTGGAGAGGAATATTGACAGTACCATGGACAGCTACACGGACACACAAATGTGTCTTGGAAGAAGTCCTGTCAGAGTGCAGCTTCGAGGCAAGGATGGAGAGACATCTTGGTTTTTCTGAACATGCTGTCAGGACAGACCAATTCCTGGAGAAGGACATCCTGTTTGTTAAAGTACAAGGGCAGTGCAAAAGTGGAAGTCCCTTAAGGATCTGGATTAACCCTGTGGCTTCAACAAGGGATCAAGCATAGGAACGACTGTGAGGATGACGCAGGACCTGACCACGTTTTGTTCTCTTGTGGCTACGGTTGCTATGGGTCGACACCGACTCCATGGCACCGAGCGACAGCAATCTGTCAACGAAATAGGCTAGATCTCTTTAGTTAAGAGATTCAACTATACACTTGGGAGATGGGATGCAAATGCCATCCATGCCTGGTTGGACTGTATGGCATCTAAGATTCTTTTCAACTTTTGACAATGTCATGAAATAAAGCGACTAAGCCATTTTCCATTATCGTTCAGCATTTGTAAGGCATAAGCTCAAGGAGCCCTCTCTGCATCGTGGGTGGTGTGCTGTTCTGTTAACCCAAAGGTCATCCACTCAAAACCACCAGCTCCACTGAGCAAAACAGATGAGGCTTTCTTTGTAAAAGTTCTAGTCTCAGAAACTCACAGGGGCCGCTCTACTCTGTCTTCTCAGGTCACTAGGAATTGGAATGAATTCGATGGCAGTCCGTTTGAGTCGAGTCGACAGAAGCAATGGCAGTGCAGTGGTTAAATGTTCAGCTTCTCATAAAGAGTGAATGGGTTGAACTCATCAACTTCTCTGCAGGAGAAAGATGTAACAGGCTGCTTCTCGAAAAATGACAGCCTTGCAAAGCCTACCAGGGGCAGCTCTTCTCTCCGCTCCAGGGTAGACATCAATTCAGTGGCAATCGGTTTGGTTTCTGGTTTGACAGGTGAGCTGAAGGTATCAGAAAGCCTAGTATGATCCCCGTCAGAAGATAAAGAGCCAAACAGGCTTTCTTAAGACATGTCATACAAAAGTATAGGCATCCCTCTCTAAAATCCCTAACCTTTCCTAATCAGAGCCTTGAATTCTTCTTCCGAGAGCAGGAAAGTCCTCAGGTGTTTGTGGAAAGTTTTCAAAGAGTTGATTAACTATAAGCTGTCCTTTTGGGGTTGTCTAAGGAATGCGAAGAGCGTGTTGTATTCTTTAAGCTGTTAAGAGCGTGTTGTATTCTTTAAGCTGTTCTTTTTTACTCAGTGTTTTCAGTCTGTTTCTGCTCACAGCGTTTGTTTGTACAACGGAAAGGAGCAGTGCCCCTTCCTGCACCATCCACACAACCATTGCTGGATTTGGACCCGCTTGTTATCCTTATTTTGTCAATCCAGGCCCCGGAGGCTCCTCCTCTGGGCACTGACCCTCTCCGCTTCGCAGTGCCTGCCGGCCTGGTCTCTCCTGATCACTTGCTGAAAGTACACGGGAGAACAATCACCATCCCATTTCTAAGTGAGGGTGCTCTGACGGGACTTCTTTCCACCCGGATTTGTTCGTTCTTCTGGCACTCCATGGTAGTTTCAAAATTCTTTGCCAAGGCCGTAAGTCAAACGTATCGACTCTTCTGCAGTCTCTCTTTTCTCTATAGTTCGAATGCATATGAGACAACTGGAAACAGCATGATTTTGGTCAAGTGCACATCAGTCCCCAAAGTGGCTTTGTTGCTTTTTCATACTTTAAAGAGGTCTTGGGCAATACATTTCTTGATTGCTTGACTCTTGCTTCCAAGAGCGTTGATCTTACTTCCAAGTAAAAGGATGTCCTTTAGAGACAGGAAACATATTGCTTCATTCCAATTCTGCAGACATTTTATGTATGAAAAAAGCAAAGCTAGCCACGACAATTATGTCTGCAAAAAAGACTAGGAATGTCAGACTTGCAGATATGTTATTTTTCTCCCACTTTAGCAATATACAGAAGTCTGGCTTACTGAGAAGGTCTCCTGTTAGAATTGTATCAGCCACAATGGTTGAAATACAAAGGAATGCATAAAAGGAAATGCTCTTAATGGGAGGTTTGAGGGCTACCTGTGGAAGGAAAATACATCCTGTGAGAGAGATGTCTTGATTGTCATGGAGATATTTTGTGTCTGAAAAGTTAATATTTTTCTCTGACTGTGAAGTCTTAGTTTTACATTTTAAGTTGATGGAGTCCACTATGGAGTTTGTTGTCGCATTTTGTTTTTTACCTGTTTTTATTTATTCCTATTTCCCAATTGACAGTGCTTGTCTGAAGGGGTGGTGGTGGTGATGGTGGTAGTTAAAATCTTGCAAAGACTCTAGGTCTCACATCTAGAGTCATGAGTTAATTTGGGGCCCACTGTAGGCCAAAAAGCTAGAGTACTTATGTACCATTTTAAAATAGATTTTTACTTCCCTCTATCACTTGCTTCATTCTCAAAAGAACCTATTCCTTATATCTCAATCATCCTACTTAAAATGTATGCTTTAATAGCCTCAGTAGATATAATTCAATACCAGATACTTCACCAATTTCATTTTTGACTCAGCCGATTTTCAGTATAGCCACAGAGTTTTGTAGCCATCACCGCTATCAATTTCAAAACATTTTAATTGCATCAAAAAGAAACCCAGCTCCCCTTAGCTCTCAACTCCTAGTCTACCCGTTCCCCACCCCGAGACAACCACTAGTCTCCTCTCTGTCTCTATACATGTGCCTATCCCAGACAGTTCATCTACATGGATGCATCTGTCACATGTTCCTGTGATCCGTGTGAACTTTCTTCCCTATCTGTGCAACTCTTGGCAAATATAAAACTGCATTTCTAATTTTTAGAAAATGTGAACAAGATCTGTTAGAAGAGTATTTCTCAAATTCTCAGATTATGGAAAAGGAGTCCCAGGGTTGCTCGTGTTTAACCCAAAGGAACAATCATAACAAAAGGGTCTGACGTGTCTGTTGCTTCCCAGGCACATGCGGAAACCCCGGGAAACAGATCCAGGTCAAGGGTAATCTAAACTTGAAATCCTCGGGTTTTCAAGTCTTTCTCCTCCAGGCAGACTCGGGTCAGAGATGGGTGAAAGCCCCTCCCACTCTGCCTCTGGGGTCATTCTGTGCAGCATTTCTGCAGAGGGCTCTTCCCTCAACCATCCCACCTGCAGGCTCACTGTTAACTTGTCCTTACAGAAGCCAAGTCGGAGGCTGCCTTTTGTAAACAAACTCAGAATTTCTTTGAAGACTTGCATATTGCATTTAAAGTAGAATTTTGCATTCAGTTGAGCAATGTATGTTGATGTTACCTTTATTTTTCTCCCTCATTTTTTTAAATCCCTTGCTGCAGGAAGATATCTTTTGGTTTTAGATACCCCTGGATACCTTACTGTCAGTTTCCCCAAGAGGACTCTCGCTCCTTATTCTTGTTTGAAAAGCAGAGGCATATATAACAATGTGGGTGGAGTTAGGGGTATGTGTTTTCCTGGGCTTCAGTCTCCCCTTGCCCCTCCTTAAACCCTGCATACGTCACTTCCACTATCTCCTCAGCATTTTCCACGCAGGTGTTCCATAAACTTTGGCCTCATCTTTATTTTTCGAGCGTGGCAAACTGACTAAGTTTCTTAAAGGAAAATACATGGTTTTTTACATTGTATCCCTAGTATCCAGGGTAATCCTTTCAAATCATAGAGTCAATGAACATTCATTTATCAGTTATTGGATAGTTTGCAAACATAAGATTTTCAATATGCAGACTACAAATAGTCATCATCCCTTTGAGTTTCAACCTCACATCCTCGCTCTGTTTGGGGCTCACATTCTGCCAGTCTCCTCATTGGCATCTTCTATGACTCCCAAAATCACTGCTTTCTAAACTGAGTGACCAGGACTTGAAAAGTGTAAGATCAAAATATATGAGAATAATCTGACTAAAAGGTCCATAGAGTGAAGGGCAATGGAGCGTAGAACGAGGCAATCCAGAGGATTTTCTTATATGCAGAAAAAACCGAAAACGATGACGATGCCTGGAACAAACCTCATCAAAAACAGATGGAGGGATTGCCTTTACGGCGAGAAGACCTGAGCTGGGTTGGGATGCTTGGTGACAACAGGACAAGACCGAGTTATTGCTGTCCAGCATCTTCTGAAACAGACCCCCTTGCCAGTTTTGCCAAATGGTTCAAAGATCCCTGAATACGAGAGAAGATCCACTGGGTCCCGGGGAATTGGCCAGAACTGACAGGTGAGAACAGATTGGGTCCTGCATCATAGGACTGCAGAGGCCAAAGCCAGAGAGCATGTCTCGCACATCTGGGTAGCTGGCGCGTGATTGACGGTCAGTGAAAGTCACATTGGAGGATCATTAAACCAAAATGAAACTCGATGCCATCGGGTCAATTCCAACTCATCATGGCCCTGTCTACAGGCTTCCTCAGACGGGAATCTTTCCCGAGCAGACCGCTACGGTTTTGTCTTGTGGGTTCGGTCCACTGACTTTGGGGGGCAGCAGCCAAGGGCTTAACCACCCACACCAGTAGGATTCTTCCTTAGAGTTCTGAGAAAACAGAAATTCTAAAATGGGGCACTGAGGTCTTCCCCCCCGCAATCAGTCTCTAAAGGAGAAAGATCATTCATGGTGGACCCCATTTCTAGATGATAAAATAAGGAGAGCGTGGTAGTCATTCGCTGTGTGCAAAATAAAATTGAAGTAAAGCCACTAGACCACCTGTTTCTTATTCTCCGTTCACTCGCTGCTTGTATGAAATCTTGAGGAGGGTGCATACTTTTTTGTGAAGCAGGACCGAATCTGCTTTCCAAATTCAACTTGTGATCCTGGGAAGGAAAGTTAGAGTACCCTGGTATTGTTCTTCTTGTCAGCTGCCATCTAGATAGATTCGACTTATCATGATTCTAAGTACAACAGAACAAAACCTGCCCAGTCTTGCGCCATCACCACAGCTGGGATATTTGACTTCATTATTGCCGGCACTGTGTCAAACATCCCTAGGGCTCTTCCTTTTCTTTGCTAGCCCTGCGCATTAACAAACCTGCTATTATTTTCCAGGAACTGATTCCTCTTGGTAGCATGTCAAAAGTACATAAACTAAAGTCTCACAGAGTAGTGGTTACAAGTTGGGCTGTGATCTGCCTGGTTGACAGTCCAAAACCAAGTGTAGCACCTCAGGAGAAAGACTTGGCTCTTATTCCCATAAAGAATTACTGCATTGGAAACTCACAGGTGGTTGATATGAGTCAGCATTGACTCGATGGCAGTGAAATGAAAAAAATTAATTCTCCCTTCTAAGGAGCATTCTGACTGTCCCTCTTGTAATACAGAATTGCAGCCAGTCTCACTTCCCCATTGTTCGGCACTTGCTGTTCAGTACTAAGAAGGCAGAGCTTTGGGGAGAGAGAATGTTGAACTTGGACCTGTTAATTTCTAAAGAGTCAGATGAGAAGACATGGTATGAAATGTACTGCAGCTCCTCGTTACTCAATATACCTTGTCTCTAAGCCTAACCACAGGGAAAGGCAATTACAAGCATTGCTCCTACAATTTATAATGCAAATTGGATAGAATACAATAGATTAATTAGAGAACATGGTTTGAATTTGCATTATGCAGACAGCAATTGGTTATAATGTGATTGGGTTCAGGAACTAGCACCTTGGGAGCAGGGAAAGAAAAGTTGTTGGCAAGATGTGCAAATGCACACATCGCCATGCATGCAGAGCCACTGTCTGGTTCTGTTGGCCTCTGGTTCTTTATTCTGAGGCATTCATGCTAGGGTGGTGGGTGTGGGTTGGAGTAGTGGAAAACAGGGTTGTGTGCAGGACTCTATATGTCAATGACAGAAAAATATAAGGGCTCATCTAAGCTCTTGGGCCACTGTCCTGGTTTACACTTGCTGTGAGGTTACCACCCCACCCCCAACACATGGCAACACCCCATCCACACAGAAGAAAATGCTACCTAGTCTTGTCCCATCCTCATGGTTGTCTGTGGATCAGACCTTTGCGATCCATAGGGTTTTACTGGCTGAATTTTGATTATCAGGCCTTTTTGTTTGTTTCCTAGTCCAGATTAGTCTGGAAGCTCTGCTAAAACCTGTTGAGCCTGGAAGCCTCCATTGGCACAGGGTGGCTGCGCATGAGGTACATTGGCTGATAATCAAACCTGGCTCTTCCACATGGAGAGTGACAAATCTATCAGTTATCCATCACTTTGTCTCTAAGCCTTCTTCATCGTTTGCAATTCCCTTCCATGTTTGGTGCTTTGGAGGCTACCTGTGATTATGTTGTGCATATAAAGGGAAGTAAAATAAATTGATGACAAAAATGAATTATAAGGTCATGGAAAATTTCTACAAATGTTTTAAGCTACCTGATAATACCAGGAATTACAGAATCCCAGTGACTTTGAAAACTAATCAAGAACAAAGCCTTCATTTGCCTAGTGAATCAGGGAGGGGCAGGTGTCAAGAGAAGTTGCTGATGCCAACAACCACAGGGACAGAAATGCCAACAGATAGTCTTCCTTCCGTCAGCACTTTTCACTTCTTCTATGAAGGACATCTGAGAGCCACTAAGACTCATTATGGGGAATCTTTACCCTTTTCCACCGTATGGAGGACTGAATAAATATTCATTTTCAACATTGTAAAATTAAGTTAACATGATATCTGTAGAACTCCTGAGCATGGTTTGTGGGGAGGCAAAGTGGTACCAATGTAGGAGATAGCTTGGCTGGTCCTCAAATGCTTAAATCGAGAACTACCCTATGACTCAAGTACACTCTCAAAAGATTCACTCCTACGCATGTAATTGAAAGTTCTTCTTGATTCCCAGCCTTTACAGTTGATGGAAATAGTGTCCAGCCACTTAAGCTTAGAATCTGTTTAAGTGAACAATTCATTTATTGTTATCTAAAAAATGGGCCTATGCATGTGTAATTTCCTTTTCTCAACAGTGTTTTAAAGTCTATGTCATTGGCTAAATTATAGGTACTTTCAATAGAATTACCTTATGCCCCCATGGGGACAGTTTATGATGTTCTCCAATAAAATGATAATGCTATTTCTAAAATGAACTAGAAATACATATATATTAGAATATGAATGGACTTTAGACTTGCACTTAATTGTAGCCTTAATGTAAGCATAATTAGTTCCTATGATGTGGACCCATTTTATAATCCCCCTCATGGAGAGATCCCTGGAGATATGGGTGCTGTAGAAAAGTGTGCTGAAGAAATCAAATGGTGCACAGTTATTAGCAAGAACAGCACAAGCAACAATCTAAATGAGGCATCAACTAAGTCCATATGGGAAAAGCATACCATAGCAGCAAGTGTGATCCAAGGATTCTAAATAATGAAATCCAAATCTGGAGGAAGGATGGTATCAGAGCTTAAATTCTGAACATCTAGTTTGTGGATGGATTTGGATGAATAACAGTAGAAGCCCAAAATCTATTTGTAGGGTTCCCCTGAGAATTAAGCCTGTGACCATAGCCCTGAGATGTGAATAGCCTTGCTATCAGACAAATAGCATTGTAAAGTCAATCATGGACGATATGTTTGGGTTTGGTAAAATATAATCCCTTATCATTTTAACTCATTTAAAAGTTATTACAGTTTTGTGTTATTTTCTGCTTTCTTTTTGATTGAGGTTTTTCTGTTTTGCCATAACAATAGTTTTTGTTTGTTTGTTTTTTCCTTCTTGATTTTGTTTTGTATGTTTTTTCTATATAAGAAATCAAGGATAGAAAACTATGGAGTCAGTAACTGAATTAATAATTATGTAGGGACATGGCAGGGGAGGCAGGTAGGAGGAATAGGGAGTGAATGAAAGGGGAAAACAATAACTACAAGAAAGAAAAAATACTCTAAAATTGATTGTGGTGATGATTGCACAACTATTTTAATATGACTGAGCTGTTGAATTGTATGATATGTGAATTATACACCAATAAAAAAATAATAATACTTTCATAGGTATATACTCAAAAGATTCAGAAATGGACTCAAACAATTATTTGTACACCAATATTCATTTTAATATTATTTGCAATAGTTAAAAGGTGGAAAACATTAAAGGTCCACCAACAGGTGAAAAGATAAAATCTGGTGTATATTTGGTCTATTCCGTCATAAACAGAAACAGAAATTAAGTTCTGGTACATGCTCACATATCATGAATGCACATTGCAAACATTTTGCTGAGTGGAGCATAGCCACCCACAAGACAAATATCTGTGGCCTCACTGATGTGAAATCGAAGCAAAGGGTATTGGTGGTTACCAGGTGGCAGGAGGGAAGAAATAGGGATTGGTGGCTTAAAAGGTACTGAGCTCATTTAGGTCAATGAAAAACTTTGGGAAATATTTTCACAACTTGGGACTCTAATTCCTGTCACTGAACTTTGTACTTAAAAATACTGAAAACAGCAAATTTTGTCACAATAAAGTGTAAACCAACATGAGAATTCTCAGCATTGGCAAGGGGTGACAAGAATGATTTTACTTTACATATTGAAGTAACACATTGAATGCTAGAAACTTCCTGATTAGTTGCTATCTTCGTTCTTTGCAAACTCTGCCCAGAAAGAAATGGCTATATCCTGACGAATTAAAGCAGCAACAGCAACAACAGCTACAAGCAAACAAACAGACAAGCCTTTTCATCACCAAGACTCTGCATGTACTCTCTGCTGCTTCACACTCGCTGGGCCTTTCAGGCCAGCAGCACCATCCATCCCCCCAAGGTTTCAAAAGGTGCAGCACCTGGCGCCATTGCACAGCTTGGCCTTCATAGTGTGGGTGTGACTCCGCGGACTAGAGTGTTCGAGAAAATGGGAACCCCACTGTGTGTGGCACAGCAAGCCACGTCTGATGCCATATTCTTCGAGACAAAAATATGAAGACAAATAATTCTATAGAAAAAGATTCACACCATCACACACTGACTCTTCTTTAAGCATTAGCAGGAAGATAAGATACCGAGATGTAGTGGCAGATTTATGTTGTCATGTGTAATATGAGGAGAGATGGGGTTTCACTAAATAAACAGAAATAAGATAGTGAGATCCTGTGATTTTCAAAGAATAAAAGATTGTAAGAAAAAAAGTCAAAGGTTAAATGAAAACAAGGGGGAAGAATATAATTTGAGACATTAGAAATTAGAAATTAAATAATTAGAAATTAAAATAATTTACTTGAATGTCCAGAGATAACCAATACCAGCAATTTTTATACCAACTAAAATTTCCTGGCTTTGCTATCATGCCAAAAGCAGTTCACTTGCAATCTCTCCGTATTTCAACCCTCTTTGTTCCAAAATTGAAATATTTCTTTACTCCTCTTTGAAGAGTAATGTCTAAAACACTGGTGAGCACAGTTCATGGTGAGCACACTAATTCTGGAAATGCAAGTACACAAATATTCTTACAGCACGCTTACAAGCAGGCGGTTGTTAATTGCAGTAGGATCAGCTCCAGCTCCTGGTAATCCCAGGTGTAACCGAACCAAGCATAGCCTCTCTTTGTTCCGTCTTCATCACCCTTAGTGGTTTAGAAAATGAGTCATTTGGAAAACCTTAATTTTTACAACCCAGAGCAATGTCTCTATTGTTGATAGAGCCCTGTTAGAAGCCTTGTTCTCGCCAACACCTGCCCTAAACCACTGCTTGGTCTTACTTTGAAGCTGATCTGGTCAGCAGACTCAGAAGCCAATAGTAGCCAACCGAGGAACCTTCATGAGAAGTATGGGGAGAAACAATAAGGGGAGAGAATGGACAAGAGCCCAGAGCAGCCATGTAGTCCCCTCACCCTATACTGGTCCCTGATTCAATGAAAGTACATTCATTGAGGAAAACACTGTCTTACTCTGGTAAAGAGTATTCTTTCACGCAGACACATTTGTGGTCTTTATTTTTCTTGTAGGCACATCAGAGCTTGAGACATTAACATGTCAGTGATTCCCATTTTACTCACTGAGCGGTTTTCAGTCCATAAGCAGCACAGGGCAATTCTTGATTCATCAGAATTCTTTTATTCCACTTTGATGCAGTGTTACGTTTGTACACAGCCCAGGCAGAAACCTTTCAGGCAGACAAATAAGACATAATCCCTACCCTCAAGGAGGCTAGCGTCTCACCCAGGAGATACCGTAGGTCCCAGATATAGAAGTGTTGAACACATATTGAATAGCATGGTCCTATGAAAAAAGATCGAAACTGGAAATTCTGTAACAGCCATGAAAGCAGTGCTTTTCAAGGTCATGAAAAGCCAAGCTGAAGTCTAGCTTTCAAGGAGAATAGTGTGAATCGAAAAAGGCTGCTTTGAAAACGTGATGGCCCACACATTCACGTGCTAACACAGTGACTTGGTGAGAGTAGAGCACGTGCCAGACACTGTGTGTGCGTTTTATGCCGGACTTTGAAAGGGGCTCTGCGTTTGACCTTACAGCAAAGGAGGTGCCGGGTTTAGAGAATGGATGTTCCCGGTGTGCTGGAGCTGGCGCATAGTGGCTTGTGAGAGGCAATGGTTAAATATTCAGGAAAGTTGCAAGCAGGTTGTTCTCTTTTGTGTGAGATCATCGTTGTGGGCCTTTGCCATGGAAATGAAGGGACACGACAGTTCCAGCATCCCCAGTCCCTCCCCAAATAAATAGTTAAACTTTTGCCAGCATGACTGTGTGCCAAGCAGGCAGAGAGAATGATAACCTACTAATTGGTCATGGGGTTTCCAGGAATCATCTTATTTTCTCATGTGTAGGAAATTTGATACTTAACTCTTTCTAGCATAGTTTCCGATCACTTACAAAGAAAGTCAGGAAATGGGAAAGTTAATTTGGGAAGCCCATGAAGAAAGGGTTAAGAGGAGTTAGGCACTCTAGCTTCCTGGAGGAAATTGCTGGGCAGGTGCTCAGGGAGAAGTGTTAATCCTCATTGATCTGGATCTCCAGGCTGTAATGAGGGACTGCCAAGAGGCAGCCTCTCCTTGGGAGTGCTGTTTTCTTAGCTACAAGACAGTCTGGGGTGGCTGAATAGAGCCTGGAGCTGGAGGAATTTGAAGATTCTCCTTGTCTCCCCTGCTTTCCGGCCTCTGTGGAACACAGAACAAGTCACTTAACCTCTCAATGTCTGGATGTCTTCACCTACAACTCAGAGGCTTTGTTCCCTCTTCTTGACACTGGGCACAGAATCTTTGGAGATCACACACACTAAGCTCAGGTGGTCGGTGGGATGCCACAAGCTACATATTATTAGAGAATTAAACACTGTTGTCATCATGGCCCAGGAGAAGGATGATTTTGAGATTTAACCAACTTGTGAGGCACCATCAGGTAGCCTGCTCTTAATGGTACCTCTGGGTGTAGAGCTGTGCGCTACCTTCGTCCTCCTGGCATTTCCAACTAGCTGCTGTCAAGGACCTGGTCTGCCTCTTTTTTGAGTTCTATTTAAAATTTTTTTAACCTAAATATCACCTTTCCTGTCCTGCAAAAGCAGAGCAGTGAGTTTAGGAGTAGGCATAGGGGCCACATGATTGGGAACTGCAGTTCCCTCTCCAGTAAAATTTAGCAGGAGTAAATTTCAAAGATTGTTAAGGTTTAAAAACAATCGTACCTGTTCAATCTATGAGCTGAGCAAATCATCGGAGAAGCTGGATTATATGAAGAAGAGTGGGGCATCGGGATTGGAGGGAGGTTTATGAACAGCCTGCGGTGTGCAGATGGCACAACCTTGCTTGCTGAAAGTGAGGGGGACCGGAAGCCCTTGATGCTGAAGACCACGGAGGACAGCCCAATGCAAGGAAGACCCACATCCTCCCAAGTGGACCGATGGGTAGCAGCATGATCCGTGGAGAAAAGGATGAAGTTGTTGAGGAGTTTGTCTTCCTTGGATCTGCAATCAATGCTCATGGAAGCAGAAGTCAGGAGATCTAAGAACACATTGCATTAGGTAAATCTGCTGCACAAGTTTTCTTTACTATTGAAGAGCAAGGATATGACTTTGAGGACCCGGTGAGCCTGAACCAAGTATTTTCCATTGCATCATAGGCATGTGCCAGTGAGACATTGAATAAAGAAGATCGTCAAAGAATAGATGCATTTGAATTGTGGTGCTGGAAAAGACTACTGAAAGTACCATGAACTACTGAAAGGCAAACTGGTCTGTAGGGGAGACAGAAGGCCCGAGTGCTCCTCAGAGGCAAGGATGGCAAGACTTTGTGTTTCACACTTTGGACAAGTTGTCAGGAGATATCGGTCCCTGGAGATGGATCTCACGTTTGGAAAAGAGGAAGGACGGCCCTCCGTGACATGGATTGACACTGTGGCTGCACCAAAGAGTTCTGCCATCTAAACCCTTGTGAGCTGGGCACAAGACCTGGCAGTGTTTTGTCCTGTTGTGCACAGAGTCACTATGGGTCGGAGTCAACTTGATGGCACTAAACAACAACAACAACAAGATTTAAACATCCCAAGGGTCTTCTCTTGTGCCTCAATTTCTAGTTTACGGTAGATCTCATTTCTCTCCAACATTTCTGAGCCACCAACAACTCCAGTTCCTTGGAATAGCCTCTGATGCCTGGTCCATGTGACTGCCTCCCACTACATCCAGTGACCTTGGCAACTGTGATGCCAGGAAAGCATTAGCCTTGGAGTCACGCTTGGGCCCAGATATCAGCTCTGTAATTTCCTGGGCAATGTGGGTCAGGTCACTTCCATCTCCCTGTGCTTTAATATTCTCATCCATTCAGGACTGCTGTCAGCCCTGGCCTGGACCTGGTTGCCCTCCAGTGTGTAAGGCGTTCTGACTTTCAACTGCTCTGATTGTCTGAGTCTCCAGTCAGCGGGCTCCTCTCTGTTGTCTGAAGGAAGGCACTGGGAGGAGATGGGAAAGTTCATAGAAAGCTGAAGCAAGGGTTCTTTCATTTCTTTCTCAGCTGGTAACTTTAGAGGGTGGAGACCCAGGGTGGTGTAAATGATTCACATGCTTGGTAGCTAACTGCAAGTTTGGAGGTTTGCCTCCACCCAGAGATGCATCAGAAAAACGACCAGGGGCTCTACTTCCCCAAATTCAGCCATAGAAAATCTTGTAGAGCAAAGTTTTACCTTGACACACATGAGGTGGCCATTGGAATCAACCCCCCTAAAAGAGCCACTGCCATTAGACTCATACTGACCTTATGTAAGGCTTCCAAGTTCATGAATCTTTATGGTACCAGATAGCCCCCATCTTTCTCCTGTGGAGCAATTGGTGGGTTTGAACCCTCAATCTTGAGGTTAGCCTCCCACACTTACCTGACAGCAGCATCAGGGCATTGTTATGTGTAGAGTGGTTGAATCTCCCTGGTGTGAGCAGGATCTGGACTCCCGTGATCTCATCTCCTCTACCTTGTCCCTTATAGTGTTCCCGCTTTGACCAATAATTTGAGCTTCCTCAATTTACTATTTTAAGTGTTTATAGCTATAACTATTTAAAGCAGCTTGTTTGCCTGGTGAGATCCTGATAGATTCGAAGTGATGGTATTTCTGTTTGACAAGACTGTTGTGAGATTTAATGAAAATCCTATATAGTTCCTAATAGGAGGTATTCACAATAGGGTAAATATTCAGCAGATGTCTATTGGACCCTGCACTTTCTCATTTCTAAGCTTCTGTTCACCATGTTTATTCTGCTGATTATAAACCCTTCTTTGCTTTTGCTTCCCAATATCATTGTCCCGCCCTTCCCCCCAAAATTCTGAACATCATTCCAAGTTCAATGTAGATGCTTCTCACTTCAGGAAGTGTCGTTCATTCCTAATGAGAAAGGATCTTCCTCCATCACTCCCCATAGCACTTTATGTACATCTCTCTAATGGAATTCAGCATATTCTGCCAAATAGTAAATGATTTTCAAATTTACTTTGTTATTCTGTAATGTTCTTGCTGTCTCTTTGATGTCTGTATCTCTCCTAGGCCCCCAAGATCACAAAAATATGCTATAAATATTTGCTGAACTGAATAGGAGTAGCCTCCTTGGTAGTTCTCGCTTCAATTTGTCCTGGGTGTCTTAGAACAGCAATTCTCAACCTGTGGGTCGCGACCCCTCTGGGGGTTTAATGATCGTCTCACAGGGGTCGGCCGATTCATAACAGTAGCAAAATTACAGTTATGAAGTCGCAACGAAAATAATTTTATGGTTGTGTGTTGGGGGGAAGCTGTCACCACAACACGAGGAACTATATGAAAGGGTCGTGGCATGAGGAAGGTTGAGAACCACTGGCTTAGAAGGTCCTTGAAGAGGGGTACAGCTTGTACTTTCTTGGTTTTACTATTTATATTACAAAGTTATCAGATATTACACCAATCTTAAATTAAATAGTCGCCTCATCCTAATGACATTCACATCAAAATGCATGGGCTAGAAGAACAGGTTTGGCTTTTGAAAGGGGTAACAGAAACATCAGGTGTCTGATTTGTGTTACGATGGGGAATCCATGGGCATGTAGATGACACCATGGATTTGGCATCCAGCATTGTGCCTAGTACAATATAGGTGATCAAAAAGTGTTTGTGTTCCAATAAGTATGAGTTTGGGGCAAATCTTTAGAGGAAATGATATCTTTTTAATTAGCGACCAGAAATAATTCTCTTATGTGAATTTCACATTGATTTTTGTCGTCTTATTTATAGCCTCATTTATGATTCTATTTTTAAATTTTAAGGAAAATGCATCCTCAGGCTAAGTCTTCCATGTTCCCACTTTTTATTTATGTATTTATTTTGTTTCTTACTGAAGTGTTACTCATTATTTCATCGGTGAAAGGAGTTTCTTCAAAACTGGCGATGGTTCTGCTTGTCCCTGAGAGGTTAATGGCAGAAAAGAGAGGCAAAAAAGACTGTTACGCTGCATCCCACTGAGGCCATTTCTTTGCTTTTCCTCTCTGCTTCACCCAACTGTCTTCTATGACCCTCCCCTAGTTCCATCAACTTCCCAGATGTCTTTTCTTACTGCCCTTTCTCCAGCAGCATCTGCCTGTGGGTCTGGGTGGAAGGAGCTGAGGACAAATGATTAGGAGAAATCAGACCTCTGGGTTATAACCTAGTACAAACCTCTTCATTGATAGCAAATTGAAACCAAGGGTGGAATGAGCCCCTCAATTCTCAAAAGAAGTTCACAGCATTGCCCAAACTGGGGTTTTCTGATTCCCAGCAGAATAACATGCAGTGTTAATCATTTGCATTGCTTTGGGCAAGATGGGACTTGCCGGGATGGCCTCTTGGGACCCTGTCATGCCTCAGCCCTAGCGTACCAGTTAATTCTGGACAAAGATCCTTTGTGACACTTTGGATGAACTTTCTGCTCTGATTTTTCTTCGTCTGACCCTTCCAGTGTTCATAGCTTATCTTGTCCTCTTCGAGAAAATTCTCCCCACGTATAAAGAGTTCTATTAGTTTAGGCAGTATTTGTCTTAACCTCTCCAAGCCATAGAGGGTTGAGCTAAATTTCCCTGGAGACATGGGCCAGGCTTCTGTCAGCTTGTTTCATCTTCCCTGGGGTCTCTGAGCCAGGGTTCCTTCCACGGACTGTTTCTTTTCATTGAGTGTCCTTGCCAAGATTTATGATCCAGTGAAGAGAAAAAGAGCTACGTCAACTGTCCTGTGAAGGAAAATGAGATTCTGCGAAATTTAAGGAGACTTTAAATGAATCAAGAGATCAGCAGGTTAAATACTATGAAGTAGGATAGTAGATTAATTTAGAAAATACAGGAGTCATCCTCATTACAGGTACAACATAGTAGAAAGCTGGATAAATCCCATATAGTCCTTTCATAGGCCATGACATAATTAAATGACTGTTCATTTCGTAGATAAGACTTTGCCTTCAACGGAGACACCATGTGCTGGGAAATCATCCACGCTGGGCTCCTGACCTGACATAGACTCATGTTTAAGCAAAGAGAGCTGAGCACCGGGAAGCTCTAGCCCCCTGAGAAAAACCATGGAGCTTTGCAAGGGAAAGGAATTTCTCCCCCTAGAAACAAAAGCGCCTAGATGCTGTTGTATCTAAGCAATCCTTCAAAGTGGCTCATCTGAAGGGACCCCCAGGTAAGGCCTGGGAAGGGCTAACTTAACCATCCCGGCAGGTTCCATCCTGATAGCACCCATCTATCTATTCTACATCACAACCCATTCTGTGATCTAGCTGGGACATTTGAAGTTTGTAAAATTCTTTATGAAAGGTAGCTTCAGATTATCTCCATGTCTCCCCACCCCCTCTTAGTTCCGTATTCTCTTCTTGAGCCACTGAAGCGCTTCTCTTGTTATTCCCCACGGTCTACACAATATCAATCGGTGAAAACGACATCAACTCTCTTGGCTGATGTCTTTTCTACTGCCAGCAGGAAAGCTTCTAGCTGGTCATCTCTCTCCGGATATCAGACAACCCCCTTGACTGTCAGCCTTTCTTCTGGTTCACTCATTCTGGTTACCCACCTCTCCAAATGGATGTAGCCATTCACTCCTCTTTCCCTGCGATGCATGTCCAGT
Organism: Echinops telfairi; assembly: GCF_000313985.2. Classification (NCBI taxonomy): domain Eukaryota; kingdom Metazoa; phylum Chordata; class Mammalia; order Afrosoricida; family Tenrecidae; genus Echinops; species Echinops telfairi. The sequence goes on from NW_022111300.1 coordinate 38,313,401, forward strand.
CTGTTACAGAGCTCCTCATGCATTTAAGAACTTTCACAGTCAAACCACAGAGAGCCTTTCAAACCTGCCGCTCATGATTATATTTTGAAAACTTGAATTTGGACAGCTTCAGAGAGCAGTTATAGTGATGAGGGTGCAGGCTAATTCGCCTTATTTCATCTTCTTTGAAGTCTTCTCTTATTATCTCAGAGTTCCATTTTTCTTTAGCATCTACCCTTCCCCATGCACTTAGTCTGTCTGTTGGTGACTAGCTTCCAGAGACTTAGAACCATACCGGCAAATACATCTGTTCGATAAATATCCCTTGGATAAGTATGTGAGAGATTCCACAGCTAACCACGTTTCAAAGTCCGCTCTGCTAGATCATCCATTACTCAACTGTTAATTCCTTAAAAGTGGAAATGTCTCACCTTTAGCAAGAAGCAGATCTTGCTTCGCATTTCATCTAGAATAACTTTTATTCCCATCCACCCCCCTTGCCATGACTTTTTAATTACTCTAAACCCATTAAAACTCAGCTCACATGACTTTCTCCATGGCAGCTTCCCCCGACTTCCCATTATGCTGTAGGCGATCTCCTTTATAGCACACTCTAAGATGTTTTATTATTTTTGTTTCAAGGTCACTGGGGGCAAGAACCTGACTTAATTCATAATTGTATGTTTAAATTGCTTAACATGGTATCTAACAGGTAATGAGAATCTATAACTGGCTGCTGTGCGTTTTATCTGAGTTTGCCACCATCTATTTCGATCTCAAGAGCTAGCTCAAATGTCCCCTCCTTCATCCAGCTTCCTTCGATATTCCCACTAGGGAGTGCATCTGCTTTATAGATCCTTATATGGTTAGCCTATAATTAGCATTTTTTAAAAAGGCACTCGTTTTTGCTTCCTTAGCAACTGGTTGCACTTTGCTATGATGTTTAGGCAATTGTCATAGAAATCAGGACAGATAATGGAGAACACTTCTGCCTTCAATAGCTGTTCAGTAGAATTTGTACCCATGTAACTTTCAGTCATAGTGCATACGTGTGTGAGTGCTTTGTGGTTCTCCTCCAGTAGAATGTACCTCTCTAGCGATCTTTGTGTACCCTCTACAGCACAGCGCCTGGCCTGAAAGGCCTAGTGAATATTCAATACAGATGAGATTACTTAGTGTTCCACACACATATCCTCGTATATGCACCTGGAATGAACTTGCTATCTCTAATCTGTCTTTTTGTAGTCAATGGTGATAACCCTATGAGACTGATACCATGGCCCACTAATGCAGGTGAGGTCTGACGATGTAGATCTCTTCACCTGTAGAGAAAGTCTATAATAACCCATGCTCCATAGACCACTTAAATCTGGTGCCTGGAGAAATAATTAGATGCAAATAGAATGTGATAGGAAACATTTACCAGTCAGGTAGAGTAAAAACTTTGTTAATTTGAAATGCAAGGGACCAGAAAAATGAGCTCTGAATTAATTGGGTTTGGATTATCTGATATTTTTATTAAGGGCATTTAGTCATTTAGGCAATAACAGCTGCTATGTGAGATTTTCAGTGCTGGCCCTTTGAGGTTTTACTGTCAAAGCATGATTTCTTATGGCATTAATGTAATGAACTCACTTAACAATCCACCTTTACAGCTGGACAGATGTATGTATCTAATAATATGCCTGCTTTTCACCAGCTCTTCCATGTCTCCAATTTATCAGGATTTCTTTCATTCCATTTTGATTTTGACTTATTCCTGCTCCATGACTCTCTCAATTTCGATTCCTCCCCCTAGGATAGCAGGGAGAATTGATGGGAGCCTTTTATGCAGCCAGAAGAAAAGGCCATCTGATGTTCTTCTCCTTGTATCTCAAGTCATCTGAGTGTTTGATTTCACAGCTGATCAATCTCTTTATTTACATCATAAATATTGGCGAAATCTATCCACTAGAAGGGGTGTAGGGGTACTAAGTTCCTGGCCATGGCAGGAAGTGCTTTTAGGACTATGCTAAATCATTTCTGAAAGGTGTGTATGCGCTCATAATACAAAAGTCAAGGTTACCTGTGATGTTCTTTAAGTAGACAAAAGAAAAACCCATTAGAATCTATTCATGAGTCATTTTAAATTTGAAATCTTTGCTTTGATGATTTTTGTTAGGCAAGGAAAAGTGACAGCTCACTGACAGAATTTAAGGTGTGCTGATTCTGCATAGCTAAATCTATCAACAGTCCCGCGTTTAGCAAGAAAGACAAGATAACGATGCATGGAAGGCAACAAAACATAAATAGACCCAGAGTAATATACAGCAAATGTCAAATTAGTGATCGAGGCAATGCTTGTAAGAATTGAAGGGAGCTACCCCGATTGCGTGTGAGGACAGTACTGACTGACAAAAGTTCAAATAAAGTTGACTCTCCTAGTGAATCACATATTGTGGGTGCTGAGTTTACACTTACAGCAGAACGGTTGGGCTTGCCTGATGTGGCACAGCCAGGTTAACCCTTAAGGCAGGTTTTCATTTCACTCCTTGATATGCATATACTTATAATACAGAGAGCACTTCTCACCTTCTCCATATATTACCTTGGGCCATTCCACTGTAAAAGCTCTTTCTAAAATGTCTTAAAGCAACAATGTCATGTGGATGACCAAGTCATGGTATCTTCTCAGTGGCCTCATATGCTTCCGAAAGCTGGACAATAAGAAATACCAGAGATGAATTGGTCCATGTGCGTTTGGGTGTCAGCAAACATCCTAGGGCCTATCAGCAGAATAAACAAATCAGCCCTAGAGGGAATACAACCACACTGTTTCTTAGATTCGAGGAAGATAAGCTTTTGACTCGTGTACTTTGCACACGTTGCCTTAAAAGACACATCACTAGAAAAGGACAATGTCTTCGATACAGGAAGCCCCAAACCAAAATGTAGGGTTTCTCCACAAACAGGGTTTCCAAGATTGTAAGTCTTTACAGGAGCAGACAGCCTCCTGGGGAGTGTCAGGTGGGTTTAAACAACCGACCTGTGGTTAGCAGCCCACCTTGTGGTCTTAACCCACAGCCCAGCAGGGTATCTTGGGTAACATACAGGGGCATCAAAAGTGAGGAACACGCTATGTGATGGATCAATACAGTAGTGGCAACAATGCATTCAAACATATCAATAATCCTGAAAATAGCACAGAACAAAATTTTGTTCTGTTATATATTATCTGGCATAATGGCAACTAACAACATAGTAACAATCTCTTGGGGCCGGAAGGGGTAATATAAGGTCCTCTCACTGTAAACAAGGGGAGTTGAGTGTCTTGACTGGGGTCTCAATGGGGTGGGCTTAGGGTCTGTGTCCAGGACCATATCCGTTTCCGGGCCCTTAACTTCATTCCAGTTCTGACTCCTGGGCACCGCTTTGTCCCCTTCGCCCCATCCCACTGCAGACTAGAAGAGAGGCACGTTTGCACATTCCAGGTGTCAATGTGATGGCATGCCTTTTGCTTTTGTATCTATTGTGCTTTTCTTTCTTCTCTGTTTTCCTTTTCTTCCTATTTTCTCCTTCTCACAGTTTTATTTGTGGAATAGGTGAACATGGAAACTTGGAGTAAATTATTAAATGAATGGATATATTTTCACGATCCTATTGCTCTTATCAAGCACTAATTAATGAAAATGCATTTTTGGCTTGCACAAAAGACCGAATTTACAAGCTTCCCCTCCAAGTGGCCTGACTTCAGACCACTGACCTGAGATGAAGGTCTCTGTAACTCAGATCCACTCAGCCATCCAATGCCTGGTTCTTTGTAATACGTACAAATTATATTATTTATGGGAAATGCAGAAGGTCATTCAACTGACCTGGCTCTATCCCCTGAATAAGCCAGAATCGGCTTCTTATTTGAGAATTTATAATCAGCTCAAGTTTGCATCCTTTCAAATGGTAGCTGGCGTTGGTGGGAGACACAGGTTTTAGGGCCTCTTCATTGGGGTTGGCTGTTACTTCTCTACTCAAGGATGTGTAGTTTCCTCGTGTCTTCGGTACTAGGTGCAAGCCTGACTTGAGTGACCTGTCTGGGTCTCATCCCTGAATAACAGCTCCAACGTAATATTTTGAAGAGCTTTCAGTCAGATGAAAGAGTTCTCTCTTAACAAAGTTTTAGGATCCTTAGAGAAAAGTACTTGAGTAAGTTACTGAATATTTGCCTGAATTAAAAACTTTAGAAAATGGGCTAGAGATGTAAGTTCCATGGATAGTTTAAAAAAAAAAAAAAAAAAAAACCACCCCAAAAGCTGGCAGATGCGAAAAATGAGAATGGGATACAAGGTAAGAGACAAGCAAGGTAGGGAAGCCGAGTTAGGCTAACTTGTCAGTGAAACAAAATCAGTGCTATTCATAAATGATATGCATTTATATCAAGAATTAATGTTATATCCAGAAGGTGCCCCGGCCCAGTCCAACTCAGTGCATGGGGCCAAGGCCAGCCGAAGGCCTGTCCAGACTCACATCACTTCAGGCTAATGACACAAAAGGCAAAGCAGAAGCAAAGAGATCCCAGGTCGGTGGGTGCAGTTGAGTGTAGCCAAGGTCAGTGAGACATGACAGGGTGCCAACAGCTCCCAGGGTTAGTGGATCACATGGAGTCACCCCTAGAGGCAGATACAGAATCCAAGCAAGCAGGGAGGGTGAAGGGCAAGTGAGAGAAGTCCTCACAGCCTCTATTACTAAAAGGCTCCACCTCCAAGGAGGTACCACCAGGCTACCACCTGATTGACAGGTTGGACTCCACTCCCAGTTCCACATAGGGATAATCAAGTGGACAGAAAATCTAACCACCGCAGGATCGTTGTCTTAGAAAGAACATAGTGTTCGCTGTGGGCTGTCACTGAAAACACTTTACAGACCCTAGCCATCTCTTCTTTATCAGAGAACTGGGTGGTAGACTATGCTAGCCCCATTGGGCAGACAAAGAAGTTGAGACAGGCAGAGGGCATTGAACCAGCCTACCAGGTAACCTCATCCATCAGGTAAGCAGCAGAGCTGACATTTAAACCCAGATAGGTAGGCTTCTGAGTCCATGAACATTAAGAATTGCTACCATTCTTTCTGAGAATCGACCTAGAAAGCCCGCGTTTACAATGAACCGATGAAAGGGCAGTTACAAAGCCCAGTCATCTACAGGTCAGCAGGGAGAAGCGAGGGGACAGGAAGAGGGGTGGCTTTTAGGGCAGAACAACGGTGAGCAGTTCTGGAGACCATGGCTGGGGCTCAAGCTTCAGTGTTTCCTGCAGAAGCAGCCAAGCATCAACATGAGCTCACCAGGGCTTTGTTCAGATACTTGGCAGCAGAATCATGGACTTCAGGGCAAGGAGGTGTTTTTCTAAGGATCCTCACCACTGGAAGACTCCTTGGAACTTCCTGGTACTGTAAGGTGTTGGTACAGGACAGGGTGGCTTAGATCCCAGAGACAAGAGTTGATCATTGGGTCCTTGTGGGAAGGACAAATAAGGATTTGAAAGTTCTGATCATTAATTTGGGAGTTCCAGGACCATTATAGTGTGACTGTTACTTCTCTGTCTTCTAATGAGAATTCCAAGCCAAGCTCTCTGCATGCCCTTCTTCACTGTGTTTCTTCCTCGCCTCTGCTGCCCTGCTCTCTGCGGGCTTCCGGAGGTGCTCCCTAAAGACAGAATACATGCATAGTCTAGGAGTCTTTCTATAGGATGAGAGTCTTCTAAAGTTTTGATGCTCTGATTCTTAGGGTGGTAGCTCATTCTCCCGAGGAGATCCTGTCTAGTGTGTCAAGAGCTTCTAACTTCTGCTACTCCAAAGAAGGATGACAGAGTGGCACCCTGTCCTCAGAGATTCTACTACCAGCAATTTTTGCCAATATTCCTTTACCCTGGACAGACTTTCCTGGTTCCTAGTTTCTGGGCCTGTGAAGCCTGTCAGCCCCTGAGGGTTTCCTAGTGTGTTTGACCAAGCCCATCTTTTATTTCCACCCTTCCCTCCCAGCTCCTCCCCTGCATCGCCCTGAGGTGTAGAGATAGCTGAAAAAGGGTTTTGTTTTTCCCTGATATGACCAGGATCTCAGAGGCCAGGCCTCCCCCAGCTCAGCGAAGTGGCTCTCAGGAGGGCAGCGAGGAAGCATTTCTTCCATTGGATTTCTTTCATCATGATTCATGGCACTTCCATGGGCTACCCGTCTGGGCACAGTGGTCTGTGTGTGGATTCCGTTGTAAGATGGACAACCACTGACAGCGAGCATTCTAAGCCTGCGTGCTCCCTCGCAACCAGTCCTTGCTTGAACACTCGCCTTCTGCTTGACTTTCAACTTTCCAGTTGGCAGCAAACGAAGCCAAGCAGACTTCACTCCTCAATCCATTGAACTTGGAAGCAAACCCCCAGCTCCCAACTGCTCCTGCTACACACACCTGTGTGCGATCCAGGACAAAGCTGTGCAGCGGGTTGGTTTCCCCATCTGTGAAGTGAAATAAGAAGTCAGTGTCCAATTAGTGGATCCCAACGACTTGGGGACCCCATGTGTGTCACCGTAGAATTGTGCTTTGTGGAGCTTTCAGCAACTGCTTGGTCAGCTGTTGATTGCTTAGGTGAACTTGAACTTAAACTATTTGGTCCACCCAAGAGTAAGCTTTATATAGTTCATTATCCATGCATTGCATTGCTGCATTTTTTGAAACTGTATCGGGTTTTAGCATTTATTTCCCAGCCATTTGCACTATTGCAAAACTCTTCAAGTCAAGACTCAAAGAAATATCATGGGGCTTGCTAGAGGCTAACAAGGACCATGCTTGTCAACTCATTCTGATGCACATTCAGCATGAGATCCAAAATATTATTTGGATCACTTGGTGCCTGTATTTTAAACAAGGCAAGTCAGCACCCAGCCACTTTGGGTCTTCTGCAGAGCTCGATGCTAGGTAGGCATGAAGAAATGAGTCTGTATTCAGATGTGCCAGCTGTGGAAAAATACAGAAGGCTTTCTTGAAGTTAGAAAAAGTTTAAATTTTCAGAAATTGGTGATGGTGAACAATTATATTTCGAGGGAGGAAGCAAGTGAGTGACAATTCATAAAAGAAGACCAGTTAGACAGAGTCATATTTTACACAGTGACACAAAGAAGCTATTCAAAAAGCTGTGCTCTGTGTTTTTGTGGGGCATCCGTTTCAGCCCTTTTAAAACATGCAGTGTTATCTGCGTGTGTCTGATTGGAGAGGACTCTGACTTCAAAAGCCTTCAACACCCAAAGCTCTCTTAACTCCACAGAATCATATTCAAAATCAAAACAAAGCAAAGCAAATAAAACCCCAAACTCAGTGTCATGAAGTCAATGCTGACTCATAGCAACATTATAGAACAGGCCAGAATCGCTCCTGTGAGTTTCTGAAACTGAGTTGAAAAAGTCCCGTCTCGTTCAATTGACCCAAACTCATCAGATCAAAGTAGGGCTTCAAGCTGCTTAGAAGCTATTGGGTGCTGACCAAACAAGCATTCGAAATGTGGAGCCCCCGCACCCTTGTGCTGGCCTCCAGCTTTGAGTGGGGCGCTTTGACCTATTTACTCCAAACCAACCCACTGCCGATGAATTGACTGCAATTTATAGGGTTTCTGAGAATAAATACTTATGGGAAACGACACCCTCATCTTTCTCCTTTGGAGTAGCTGATAGATTTGAACTGTCAACTTTTTGGTTAGCAGCCCCAGACTTATCCCACAATGCCACGTAGGTCCAAGTCCCACACCCGAGGACTTGGCTGCTATGCAACAAGCACGCTCCATTGGCAATGACTGAACCTGTTCGATCAGGTTTAAAACACTAGGTTAAAGTGAGTGCTTGCCTATTAAACCAATAGTTCTCTTAATTCCTTTGGCCAAATGCATTTGCATCAGACTCTACTCCAGACTTGAGAGCAGGTTCCCCAGATATCCGGCTCTATCAAGTGTCTTGGGGCATCTGAAACTTTTTCCACTTGTGATGCTTTTTTGCCTAAGACATTTACAACACCATCAAGCGCTGCTAGAAACACCTTGGGTTCACCGTGCATTCAATTCTGAATTAATTATTGGTCATTGCGAGTTCAGAAACATTTGACTGATACCAGAGTGTTGGAGATCCCTCCATTCAATTATGAGACTCCATATGGGGCTATGACCCACAGTTTAAGAATCTGAGCGATGGCTCTGATGAACCTTATATTTATGACCATGTTAACCCTTCCTGGACTCTGGAATCACCTGGTGAGGTTTTGTTTGTCTCTGCTCCTCGAGGTTCCGAAGCACTTGATTTAAAGAGTAGCCTTCGAAGGCCCACTGGCCACCTCATCACAAGTGCTCAGAGTGGTGGGCACGACTCCGAGAGACTCTGCCCCAGCTGCCTTCACCCAAGACTCCAACCTGCTTGTTACACATGTCTGGCGTTTGTGTTGTATTTACCCAAGCCTTGGACCCAAAGCAGTTAATTTCTTTATCTTCTTTATGTCCTTCGCTGCATTTATCACGTCTCTTCTCCGATCTCCACTGCCTGCAGGAGCCAAGTACACCTGAGTAATACTGTGGAAAGGACTTGTCTATGTTACTGTGAAATATTAGTTGAGAGATTTCAACTATCTCAATAAAGCCAAACTGCTCCAGAAAGGGAAAAAAATGCTGTCCATTTAATGGGGTCAAGTCACTGTGTCATAAAAATCTAGATAGATTCTGTAGTCAGAATGCTTTGTCAGTGATTTTCAAATTCTTGCTCATTTTAAAGAAAATGAAACTGGAAATATCGAGGGTGTGGTTATGCAATACAATCATATAAAATTCCAATCGGTGAACCCACACTCAGGCAAATGTTTCTTGTCCTCTGTCTTGCAAATACATCAACGTCTACCTGTTCCAAGTGAAATATTTGTGTCTGTGTCCCCGTTTTTATGATCTCCTGCTTCACTGCTTTGTTTAATTGACTGCTCATTCCAGTTGTGTCAGATAAACCTGCTCTTTTGTCCTTTGTTTTATAAACACAGTACCACTAACCACCATGTTGTATGTTGCATGCACTACATACCAGACGCTGTTATGAGCACTTAGCCTTTGTGGTTGGCGATCCACACATGAGTCCCAAGGAATAGGAAGAATATGCTCAGTTTCCAGCTGAGGGAATGGCTGAGTAGCATGTCCTTTGTTATCACATGTTGCTGGCATTCAGTATCTAGTGCCAGCTAATGAAAATATACTAGCTATAGGTACATACGTCTTCATATGAAATTATAATTAGGCACATATTGATTATTGTACTTCAAATGCTTATATATTTTGCTTCAAAGAAGCTTACTAGACTTTAAAGGAACTTACATGTCTCAGATTTCTTGGCTCCATGCTCATTTATTTATTTAATTTTAATAGCTTCATTGACATACAATTTACATATCATACAATTTGGTGGTTTAAGCATATTAAAAAGAGTTGTGCGATCATCACTACAATCAATTTTAGAACATATTCTTTCTTCTACTCATTACTATGAGCTCACCATTTCCCTCCAACCCCCCTCCCTTCCATCGCCCTCCCACTGCTATGGAGTCAATTCTGACTCCTATATACATGGGAGAATTGCCCTTGTGGGTTTCCAAGGCTGTAACTCGTAACAGGAGCAGAAATGCTCATCTTTCTCCCCTTGGAGCAGCTGGTGGTTTTGAACTGCTGACTTTGCAGCTAGCATTCTAACATGTACCCATTGTATCACAATAGTACCTACCAGAACACTAACAAATGATTAATCTACTTACTGTCTTCGTAGAATTATTTATCCTGGATATCAGGTAAAGGAAAACAGACAAAAAAATATTAAAAAAAACCCAAACCAATAGCAAAAAACAAAACGGAGGAAAACTTCAATAAAAAAGAAAGAAGAAAATAATAAAAACTAGAACAATCTTAAAATAGATCAAAAGGGGGGGCGGGGATGGAATGTTGTTAACTTTGACCTAACGAAATCTGCATTCGTTAATTTATCAATGCATTCTGTCTGATCACAACACCTTTAACCTCCCTGGTCAGTGATCAGAGGGAATTCGCCTGAGCCTTAATTCACATGGGGACCCTGCAAATAGATGTGGGGCTTTCACTCTCATTCATAGCCTTCTGCAAACTTGGTGCTAAACACTTGTGCTCTAATACCATTCTCTTCACTGGCTTAGGATTTTATTTTTTACAATCCTTAGATCACACAGGCTAATGGGCTTTTGTCTTGTGGGTGGAGCTGAGACTTCAATTATCGAAGTGGTTGGATAGTAAAAAAAGGTAGGACTTCAAGCATAAGGAAGAGCCCCTCACAATCTGGCCCAACCCTGGCTTTCAAATTTCATTACTACCCACAAGTCCCACACATACTGCCCATAAACACTCACAAAACACATCTAATCAAAAATACGTATAAATACATATATATGCACACATACTCATACACATGCAAACACACACACATGCTCATATACATTCACACACACACTCATTCACAAACACACATGATGGACTAAGAGGCGTGGCCTTTTAGATAGTCCCCAAATACCACATCTCTTATTTTTCTTCTGCTTTAGCCACCACCTGCAATGCCTTTCTACCTCACCTCTCACTTGATCAACGCTAGCCCATCTTTAGAATGAATTCGGTTCTCCTCTGGGCACAGGGAGCAGAACGAATCATTCTTCTCAAGGTTAGTCAACGTCCTCAAGCCTTGGTTGGAAAGTGACTGTGGAGGGAGCTAGTTAATAGAAGCTCTAGAGCGCTAAGTAGAACCAATGCTTGGGAAGTTTTGGGAAGAAAGAAGGCTTTGGAGGAATTAATTTATCCACCACTTGTTTGTAAAGGGCCTCTTTCTGTGCCTAGAGCTGGGGGCAAATCTGTGAACAAGGCTCATATTAGTGGGTGGGGCCTACCAGCTAGCAGTGTGGAATGGAATGTCCACTTCCCATGCCCCACTTGGCCTCTACCTTGCTTACTCTTCTTGACTGGTTCATAGAGCGTTTGGGCTTCAGGTTTTGCTACTTTCTCTTTGGATTCTCAGGGTCCCAAGGGTGCATTTTGGTTTTCACACGCATCTCCATTTCAGAAACAATCGCATCCATTGCATTGTATGAGTGCAGAAAACCAGACAAAAACCTTGCAACCTTTTCATTTTTATATTTTCTCAGCTGAAAATTATTACAGGGAAGAGTTTCTCCTTTTGGGTCATGGGCTTTTGGTTTTGCTTGCTCTCCAAAGAGTCCTCCTATCAGACTGAATAGGTTAAGTGTGGGGCTGCTAATTGCAGTGTTGGAGGTTCAAACCTACTAGCTGTTCCCTGGGGAAAGACGAGATGCTGCAGCGAAGACCTGCAGTGTTGGGAACCCCACGGAACAGTTCTCTTCTATTCTACAGGGTGGTTATGAGTTAGCATCAGCTCAGTGGCATGGAGTTTGGTTGTCCTATTTCTCTTTGAATTCTTCAGTTATATAGAAAACATCTGTTTTCATTGTGCACTCTTTCACAGTAAGTACTGTCTTGCTTGTCTTGTTTATTCACTTCATTGTTAACCCAGTGCTTGGTACAGTAATTGAGTTGATAATTGGTAATTAAGTGAATGGGTGATTTATCAAACAAATGATACATTAATAATAACATTTGAGTCACATTTATATATATATATATTAAAAATTACTCCCTATCTTTTGTTCTTATTCTTCCTGCTCCAAAATGCAAGCAAAGCGGAAAGAAAACATTGAGAATATACCTTTTTATCTTAAAAGAATTGTGGTAAACATAGGTGTATAAAACAATCACATTCCAACACTCTTCGCCTGTATAGTACAGTGACATTAGTTGTGTTTATCATGTTGTTCAATCATCAATCCTATGCCTCCTCACATCATATGGTCACCCTACACTTAAATATGTTCATTTTTATGACCTACCACTTTCCACAAATTTCAGTTTCTGATACGGATGTCACAGAAATTCTTTGGAGTTTTCTGGAGGATGGGTGCAGTGTGACACCAAATGAGTCAAATCAGGTGTGAGTTTTCATCTATGGAGGCCACAGCAGTAAAGCCACAATGGTAGACATTCCCACACTTGTAATAGAAAGGCATTGGCAAGAGGATGACCATGAGAGTACAAATGGATCCTCATCAGCTGTGCTAAATGATACGCTATAGCTGGGAGTGGGTTGTGCCCATGTGCACCCTTGTAGTGTTGGTCCTAAGGAAGTCACTGGAAGGTCCACCACATCCCCCATTGTATAATCTGACATTCAGAGACACAGTGAGATGGAACAAGGAAGGGACTTGAGACTTTTTAAAGCACTAGTTCTTAACTGCAGACAATTCTGCCCCTTCCATCCTGAGGGCGTTTGATAATGTTTGTCGATATTTTTGGTCGACACACGATTTTGGGGTGATGTTACTAGTCTCTAGTAGGTAGAAGTCAAGAATGACACTAAATATCCTACAAGGCACTGGGCAGCTCCTCATACACACACACAAATATGATTTATTACAAAGTGTTAATAGTGTCGAGGTTGGGGAACCACAGCTGCTTGGCTTTACAGGTGCCATTGCAAGCCAGAACTAGGGCTAGCATAGGTTGACCCCAACACTGGTGCTTTTGTCATGAGTCACCCCAGTGTCAGATTTATAGGCTAATGATGATTTCCAAAGTAATGAACTTGAGTAAAATGAGCCATTTTTGAAAGAAAGAAGCTGTCTGCTGAGTCTTTACCACTCAACAATTGCTTTCTCTTCTTCCACTGGATGTGTTTTTAGGAACAATAAGTTGACGTTTGCTATGTACTTTGAGCTCCTTGAGAAAGAGGTGCTGGAAACAACTTTAATTATTTTTATCATCACTATAAAAATGTCAAAGCAGAATATCATTCTTTTGCAAAATCAGGCCTTAACCTGATTTTTTTAAATTTTAACTTCTGATTAGCTTTTGAAACTCCCAGATTATCGACTGACATTGTTCTATCGTAGGGTTCATCCCAGGTAAATCTATGAAATAATTGATTGTAACCTGGCAAGAGTGTGAACTACTATTGTTGTTTGGAATAGAGCTTCAAAATACAGTAAAAGAGTTGGTGTTCTCCTTTTGCAAGTATGAGGTCAATGTTATAGCTTTCTATATTGATTAATACTGTCAATTTGATTTATTAACTTCCTAATTACAAAGGGGGACTTCTAAGGATTTATCACCCTTCAGCACTCTTCATAGCTTTGGTGACTGTCTTCAGAGAGGAGTGTAACCTGCTGGATTAAGTGCACCACCACCATCAGCCCTAACTCCCATGGAAATCCTCCCACCTGCCCTGTGGGATCAGCTTGAAGCCACTTCTTAAGTGAATTCGATCATAAGAGGTAGCCTCTGAAAATAGAGGACCTTAGGAACCAACATAGGAATTGATTCGTCCTGTAAGTTAGTTAAGAATGAACCACACAGGACCTGTCTTCTAACCCCTGGTCCACAGGGGACTATATAACTAATAAGGGTTCAATTAAAAGGCATATACATGCCCAGGCAAGTTGATCCTAGGGGTCTCTGTGGCTAAAATGGTCAATAAGGCCACCTTACTCTGTCAACTCTAAAGCGCTTAGATCATTACTAAAGAGAGATCACTCTGTCTGTTTACAGCCCCTTGGGTCTACTTATCTAAGGTTCTATCTCCATGTGCTCCAGCGGCAGCTACAGACTGACCCTGTATTCGGCCATCAGGGGAGATGACCTGGTTGGAAGGTTGGTGCCCAAGGGATTTTTCTTGGAAGTTGCATTTGTATAGGCCAGCATCAGCTTTTATTTAGATTGTATGTTTCTCATGAAATAGTTTGGAAAGGCTCATAATAATCATGAACAGGATAGATAGATGATAGATAGAATAGAGAGAGAGCGAGCGAGAGAGAACGATCGCTGCCATCAAGTTGGCTGAGTCATGATGATCAGATGAGAGAGAGAGAGATCGCTGCCATCAAGTTGGCTGAGTCATGATGATCATATGAGAGAGAGAGAGATCGCTGCCATCAAGTTGGCTGAGTCGTGATGATCATATGAGAGAGAGAGAAAGAGAGAGAGAGAGAGAGAGAGATCGCTGCCATCAAGTTGGCTGAGTCATGATGATCAGATGAGAGAGAGAGAGATCGCTGCCATCAAGTTGACTGAGTCATGATGATCATATGAGAGAGAGAGAGATTGCTGCCATCAAGTTGGCTGAGTCATGATGATCATATGTGAAACAGACCAACATGGCCTAGTCCGGCATCAGTCTTACAATTGCTGGCAGCTTGAGTTCCTTGTTGTGACTGCCATGTCAGCCTGTTTAACTGAGGGTCGTCCTCACTCCTGCAGACCCTTGGTTTCACCAAACACAATGTGCTTCGGCAATGAATCCCTCCTGGTTAGATGTCCAAACCAAGCAAATTGGACAATGTGTACTTGTGACCTCTAAAGCTTTCAGTGGCTGCTGTTCAGAAGTAGATCCCAGGTCTTGTGTTCCTAGCCCACCTGGCACTTCCTGTCCTCCCTTGTACACATTGGTTTTTTTCTTTATGAGTACACACTTAATTCTTCTGCTAAGCTTTAAACAATCTCCTACTCTGTGCTCTGAGATGGCCCAATGTAATCCCTTTCTCATCGTCCTTGTAACATAGTCCCATTATAAACCTCCAATGACCACTTGCTGAATGAATAAACTGTTCTTAAAAAAAAATACCTATCAAGATCACATCTAGTGACAGACCCAACCAAGGGGGGAGTTCAGTGTTCTAGATTTTCGAACACTCTCCACATGACCTAGTGCTTAGGAGACCCTCAATCAATGTTTATTCAGCCGGAGGTGTTCGCTGCTCTTCGGCAGGACACAGGGAGTCACTAGCAGGGAATACGATGGAGCTTATGTCTGTTAACTCTTGACCTCCCAATCCCTGGACTTGAGTATACAATAACCATAGTGCATCTTGAAACCAGAAAAAAAGGTTGGAGTTTTGTTGTTGTTGTTGTTCTTAGCTATTTCCACAATGTCAGCATCAACTCTGTGGGCAATAACTGGACACCGGGGATGTGGACCGGCTTCCTTTTTATCATGGAAATAATTTTGTCTTCCAAGTATTCTAAAAATATTTGGGAGCATTTTCCTCTTTTTCTGAAAAAGCACACATAGAAATATATGATCATTTTCAATGCTTCCAAGTGACTGCTCTTTCAATGGCACTGTGAATCCTTTGGTCTCCAACACTGGGCTCTTTCTTCTATTCAAGTCACGCTGGATCAAAACATGCTCCACAGAGACTGTCCGCAGTGTGTGCTTGTCAGCGGAGGACCCAGAGCAGAAAAGGAAACCACGCTAGAGCCTGTTGGAGGCACATTGATAACACTCAGTGAGAATATTTCCATCAGACTGAAACGTTTGACCTTAAGACAGGGAGATGTCTAATGTAAGAGTACTTCTGCAGGGGGCAAGTCACAGTAGGCAACAATGCATTGTTCCTGGGGGTGGAGGCAGAGACATCTAAAATAGAAGCTAAGAAGCAGCATAAAGAAGGGAAAGGGTGGTGGTGGTGAGAATCCAGAGAGAGGGAGAGAGAGAGGATGACGAAGCCTTTTCTTTGGATTCTCATGTGTAGTAAGTAACTCAAGCATAAAAGACACTCCCCAGTTAAATTAGTCAAGATTGTAGTGTTCATTATGGGAGAAAATTGAGCCATTAAAATAATTATTCGAAAATGCATATGTTGATGATCATAAGATATGTTTTATTGCTTCTCTCATTCAGGTTATTGAAATCCCTTAAGAACCATTATCTTATTAAGTCTTATTATACGGTTATAAGGTTGGGGTTGGAAAAAGTATATCTACTTTACAGTCTGGGAGATAAGACTAGAGAGTTGAGTACATTGTCAGGGGCCATCCAGAAAAACAAATTAACAGCAGAAATTTTACTGGAATTGCAAGCTCTCCATTCTTGACCTCGTGACTTTTCCTTATAAGCTATTGGTCGACATGTTTGAATGCATCTAAAATGCCTCATTTAGAATTCTTACAGCTGCTTATTTCTTTATTTTTCAGAAATAAATTAAAAATAGAATAGTAACAAAATATTGTCTCAAATAAGTCAGAATCTGGCGGAGAATGGTATAAAAGAGAGGATTATTTCCCAGGAAAATGTTCGTTCATATTAGCAACTTTCCCCATGGGAATGTCTCCTACAACCCTTCGAAGACAGTATAATTCGACTTGCCAGCATTTTCCCCTTTTCGTTTAATGGGGTCTTTTTACGGAGTTTCTTGGCTTTCCTATTGATTTCTTCTGTGCCTTAATTTTTATTTTCCTTTTCTTTGTTACAGCCGTATAAAAAATATGCTGTTATCCCGTAGCTGCGCATTTATCTTTTCCTTAGTAGAAAAGCTCTTTTTAAGTGTGTCTACCGCGTGAAGCGGTTGACTCAATCAATCACTCTCTGGTTCTATCTTTTCAGAGTAAAACGACGGCATCTCAAACTGAAAGGCCTTTTCGTCTGATCAATTCTTTTTCTATATTAAAAAGAACTGCTCATGAGTTCCCCTATTTCTCTCTCTGGAAGTTATTAACATGGAGAAAGAATCTTTGATGGTGGAAACCTGGTGATGTCGCAGTGAAGCTCTTGATCAGTGAATTGAACCTACCGAGCACTTCCCCGGAGAACGAGGTGGCCATCTGCTCTCTGGAAGATTGATAGCTTTCAAAATGAGGCAATTCTCCTCGGGCTTTCAGGATCATTCTGAGTCAGAATTGACTCAGTGACCGTGGGTATGGTTTGGGGAGATTTTAGGTTACTTTATTGGTAGTATCTCCCTTGGTTATTATTTCCTGTTTCTTACTTGAGGTTCCAATCTTTCATTTTTGATACCACAATAATTTTTAAAGTAGCAACTTGACATATTATAACCACTTGACATGCTTAAAAAAGATGGGATATATTTTTAGCTGCCTAATTTCAAGCAACATTTGGAGAAATAGGCTTGCTATGTAGACAGTATTTTTTCCCTGACTGCAAGAGTCCTTTTTCAAGATATTTTAAGAATCATTACAAAGTTTATAATCATTATGCATGATATCATTTCAAATTATATTTTGTTTGTGAAAATTGACAATAGAGTGGTCCTTCCAAATATTAGTATTCTTGAGAAATGCAAGAATGTCTCCTAAAAGATGCTTGGATGCTGATGGTAGAAACAGTGACAAAGGCTTTTAGGTTGCTGAATGAAGAAAAAACATGGTAGTTTCAGAGAATTATAGCTCTTTCAAGGCCTTGTGTCCTTTACACAAGGAACCCTGATGGTGTATGGGATACTCCTTAGACTGCTAGTGGCAAAGCCAGCAGTTTGGAACCACCGCTAGAGAAAAAAGAGGTTTTCTACTCCCACGAAGATTCACCGTCTCAGAAACCCACGGGGCGGTCCTACTCTCACCTACAGGGTCACTGTGATTTGGCATTGACCCCGTGATGAGTTTGAGTTTACCCTTTACCGAAGAGCTCTGGTTGCACTCTCATGCATGTGTTGGGCTGCTAACACTAAGTGTGGTGGTTCAAACTCACAATCTCCACTGGAGAAAGATGAGTTTATTTACACAGATGTACAGCCTTGGAATCCCTATGTAGGGGGCGGGGGTGGGGGGGTGGGGCACTACTATGAGTTGGAAAAGACTCCGTATCAGCGGGCCTTTGGGTCTTGTCCCCTGCACAATTCCAGCCCATCTTCTCTGCTGTCCATGACTTGCTGCCAGTTTCTCTCTGCAGCCTTCTGGTGTCCACACCCCTCCACCTCACCAAACTTCTTGTGAACACTTTTCTCTGTTTTTAAGTCTCCAATAGGTTTCTTCCTTGGAGCACTGGTGGCTAACGGGCTGCATGTTGGGAGGTGAGCAGTTTGAAACCAGCAGCTACAGCAAGGGAAGAAGATGGGGTTTTCTACTCCTGTACAGATGTTCACTATCAGAAAACCACAAGGGATGTTCTGCCTTGTCCTGTAGGGTGGTGATGAGTCTGAATCGGTAGTGAGTTTTTTGGTTTGAAAATGTCCTCCCTTGTTGATGGTCTTTGTAACGCTTGGCCCAGAACCAGTGTCAGTGCCTAGGATATTCCCCAACCCTCAGAGATGGTGCTTTGGGCTATCTCACTAACCGAAGCTTCATGCCACCACCTGTAAGGGGCTTTCCAGGTGGAGGGGTCACACATTACTCAGTGTAACCGAGGTGCCTCTCAGTCCTTGTCCCTGGATAGCAGCTCTTTTCAAAGAGCCACGGGTGTTAAATATTTCAGTATTTGGCTTCAAACAATGGTAGCAAATCTCGGAAAGACAGGAAAATCTTATGCTTGTAAGTTTTATAATTGATAGTATAATATGGTAGCTTAACTATATCCCCCAAATTAAAGATGGGTGAAAAAACACTAAACCCATGAGAATCTATGAAAGTAATTGCCAACATTTAATGAGTGCTACTAAGAGTAAGATGCTATGCTAAATATATTGTATAAAATACCAGCTCTTTCAATTACTTGTTTTTGTATCTCAACTCCCTGAGATAACACTCTCTATAGTAAAGGTGACCGGATTTTTTTTTAAAATCAATTTATTGGGGCTCATACAATTGGTGACCGGATTTTAACATTAGTAAAGCAGGACACTATTGATAAAACTCATATCCTGGTGAAATAGCCACATGGCAGCCGAAAACCGTAGCTTGTCATGCATTCTTTCCAAAAATCGGGACTTTTTAAAAACACCGCGGGACACGGGAACAATTGTTAAAAATTGGGACTGTCCCACCAAAAGTGGGGCGTCTGGTCACCTTACTATAGGCAAACTTCATTATTCATGGCTCTTTACCCAGAATAGGTGGATGACAGGGATAAGTTAAAATCCAAATGGTATATGGATGTTTATAATTCCCTAATATAGTAGATTAACTTGCTTAATTTTAAAATGAAGTCTCTTTCTTTTTGAATTATGAATTCTTGTTAGAAGCAGAAGTGTGGTAGAGGCATAATCTGTTGTCAAATTGAGACTGAAGAGTGAAAGGGTGGAGTTTAGCCTGTCAATCAGGCTGTAGCTTGGTGACCTCATTTGGAGGAGCTAAGGAGATAAATAGCTCGCTGGAGGTGGGACACACCCTCACTCCCTGCAAGACATTACTGATGAAGAGCCTGATGGAGCTCGGCTGATGCAGCCAGAGCCCCGGAGCTGGAGGAGTCATTTGGAGACCCCTGCTAGTGCTGATATGCTTCTACCGCCACTGGATTCACAAGACTTTCCACCAACTAGTCTGTGATCTGCCTGCATTTGGTGTCATTGCATTTGTTTCATGAGTCTGAAGAGGAACTTATAGACATAGGGGCTAACTGCAGACTTATGGACTTGATCTGGACCGGGATGGAATGTTTTCTCAATGTTCAATTGCTGTTGTGCCGGGGTGCTCACACTTTTTCAGCATGTGAGCTACTTATAAAATAATCAAGTCAAAATGATCTACCAACTACAAAAATGCAAAACATACTTATTTTTATTTATTTATTGCATTTATTCATAAATTCATTGCGAATTCTTCATATGTACAATGTATGTTTACATACCTTGACTAACCACATGAGTCCATATTGCACAACACAACACAATTAACTATGTACATTATTTGTCATGACCTGAGTTTACTCTGATGACTTGCACTGAATGGAATGAGCCAGGGATGCATAGTCCGGACAGTAGCTACTGACAGCCAGCCTCAAGCACACTTCCAAATGATCATCACTCCTGGTGGAATGGTACTTGGACTTAATGATCTTTATGTGGGAAAAGGCCGACTCACATCAATAAGTAGAGCCGAATCATGCAGTAAAGGAGGTAGCACATTTTCTCATGTTTGGGTACTTTCCCTCTGCAAGTAAGTTCCAGAACTGTGCATGTGCTCTGGGCTTCAGCTGAATGTCGGCTTGTCGTGTCAAAATCTCCTATTCCACATGGAAGTGATATATTTTTGTCTTCTTACTTGGTCCAGCTCCCCCACTCATTTTGATACCCTTTCTTACTTTTAAGAGAAAAAAACAAGACCTAAAAATTGGAGATAACTTAGCTTGTCAGTTTTGCTGCACTTGTCGCAGTTGTTTGCGCATGTGTTGACACCCAAGATTGCATCTGATTGGCTGTGCTGCGTATCAATTAAGTGATGGGATTGATGATATGCTTACGTCTATGGTTTTACTGCCATGTGATCTTCCCATGCTACATTTGCGATCGACTAATAGATTGTGATTGCTGTATTGAGCATCCCTGCTCTTGTGTATAAAACTCTTTCTTATATACATATGCTTCTCCCTGGATTCATTTCTGTTGTCTACCCAGACTAACACAAGGTTTCTGAATACATAGAAAATGACAATAGATTGTTGCAGTGAAGCATACAGTTGAAAAACATTATTTTCCCTTGTTCAAAAAAAGCGAGGGGAAAAAATACACCACCCAAAGTATCTTCCTAAAGTAATTCTGTATCTAATATTTATCAATACAAATCTTCAATGCCTTGAATCTCAACCACAAATGTGGTCCAATCTTCCACTTTAGTCTTAGATTCTCTTGTTCTGCAGTATTAAGCCTTTCCTTTGGACTATTTGGCAACAATCCAAAAAAGTTCATGAGAAAATCGAATTAAAACATAAGAGCAAAAATATAAATTTTAGTTCTCAAGAGAATCCCTTTCAAAGTCAAGGAACTTTTGTAAGAGATGAGACTAGTCATTTAGACCTCCCTTAAGAACTGAGAGTCCTGGTAATTTAACTATGTCGATGTCATCTTTTTCACATTATTCATCGACAAAAAGGGCCCTTTAAAGATGGTTTCAGATTAGGAAATAAAAAGAAGTCAACAGGAACCACAGTAGGACTGTACCGTGTGTGCCTAATGATTTCTCCTGAAAACGCTCACAGAAACATTCTCATTTGTGAAGAGGAGTAGGAAGGTGGCGCGTTCTTGTGCATTTTTCTGCTACAGTATCGACTTTATTAAAGCACTGTCATAATAAGAAGATGCCATTGCTGTTTGGGCTTCAAAATAAATGAATACATAAAAATGTCAAGTGCCTTCAGCCTTCCAGTAAGATGCTGCCATGAGTTGTGTTCTGGACCACGCCGCTTTTCCGTGAACGGACCCCCTCCACCTCTTGGAAACCGTTCTTTTGATTGTGCCTCGTCTTCAGATCTTATTGGTGAAGCATTTCATCTCTTATTGCAGCTCTTCCAGAACGTTCTTCCAAGATCTCTATCCCACATGTTTCAGACTTCCGTGGAAAACTCTCCTGCTGTCTGCCGTGGTTTCCAAAGAACCGTGTTGACAGCATTGAGCAGACATTTTGCTCACCTTTCGTTTTTCAGCTAGAATTGGGTAAGATCGATTGTTACTGCTGTCAACCATCAGTTCTCTTCCATCAGAGCATAGGTATGATTAAATTTTTTCCTTGCAAAGTTTTGTGGATGATCTGCTGTTGGGTAGGGCTTGTCTTGAACCTCACCTTGTCCTTTCTGAAGACGAGTTATCCATTTCTAAACCCCTGATCTCTTTGGGGCCCTGTCCCATAAATGTTTGCTAAAGCATCTGTGCTTTAGTCGTCCTTTCACCCGCGCTTCAAGGTCAGTGTGAGGTTTGCTCTTGCTTTAGCTTTGGCAGAATTCATGTTGTTCTGAGAGGAACTTTTTTTTTTCCATTTAAAGATCACTTTATTGGAGACTCTTACGACTCTTGTTACAATCCATACATCGTGTTTGTGTATATGTTGTCTTCATGCTTTTCTGGACACTGACTTTTTACTGAGCCTGTGGGATCAGCTCCTCTTCTCCCCCACCCACCCTTGTAACTCCTTGATAGATTATACATTATTATTATTTTCATATCTCACACCGACCGCTGTCTCTCTTCCCCTATTTGTGGAACTCTTTCAAAACTGATTTCTTGTCCATCTTGGTGCCTCAAACTAGATCCTATTCAGCAATATTATCCCAAGTTACTACAAGTTTATTTTGGTGCAAAAAATCCATGTATAGTTTTTTTTCCAGAATACACATTTTTTGTGAACCCTTTGATGACCCCTTATACTGATTCACAGGTATCCATTTTCTGCACATTTTAGTGTGGCCTTGGCCTTGTTTTGTAGACCTCTTCCCTGACTATCAGATTTATATCCTCAGCATGATCTTTGCTGAGAATTCCAGTCTATATGTGTGAGAAACTCCATGTCATTGCTACTTGGAAATCAAATGACTATCTTGCTTATTATGGGGTTTCAAGACTCACCTGATGTTCTCTTCACTCACATGCTTGCTGCTGAGAAGACTCAAAATAAGTAGGAGCTAGGGGAGCTGGGGATATTCAGAACATCTCTCACATTTTGTGCGCTCTCACCCCAGAGGCTCTGAAGTCTAGTAGCTTCAGGATAGTCAGCCTTCTTTCTGTGCCAGCTAAGGGCTGCCAACATCCATGTCTCCAGAGACACCTGTCGGTAGATGCTTACAATCTTTTCTAAACTTGTCTCAGAAGTCATATAACATAATGACTTCCGCTGCATTAGATTCATCACAAGTCCACTTGTCAAGACAGAGGATTGGCGCCCTGTCTTAGTGGGAGGAGCACTGAAGAATTGATGGGCATATTTTCAAGCTGCTACAACAGAATAAGCAAAGCCATGCTGCAGCAGTTCCCATCATCAGCGTCAACTCGGCGGCCGCCCTTACAACAGCCGCTCTCTCTCCAGTAAACCCACCTGGATGCGTCTAAGTTATGCTTGCCAGTTCCCAAGAAAGCTGAGGAGTCAGAGGGCAGTAGAGACCCCTGGATGTAAGGTGTGAAGATCTAGTTATCTGTCTAACTTTAACTAATAAGCAACAACTTCAGCATTGCCAAGAACACAGTGCCCTTCCATGCAGTCACGGAGAGACTTGGAGGCCATCTGAGTTTGAGGTCGTTTTAAGTCTAGTTAGGTTTTTGCATTTCTTCTCCACCATTGTTATTTTACTCCAAAGGCAATGCACACACATAGCAACAACTATTCCATGCACAGTGAAAAGTAACTGTGTCTCTGACCGGAGACCGTCACTTTCTTCCCCAGAGACGGACACATGCTGTGAAGAGTTTCTGACTCGCCATTGAGGAACTTCCGATGCACATGCACGCACATCACTTTATTTTTGACCATACGGGTGAGAGCAACTCTTCCTGGTTTCTGTATCTTGCCTTTACCCCTTAAACCTAACCAACTTTTCTTTCCAGTAAAGATGAACCTGCGCTGCTCTCCAGGAACAGTGTCTCAAGGGCTGTAGGAAGTCCTTTACGCTTGTAAACTTGACTTCCTCCCGTCCACACTGAGGGCTTTTTACATGATTTCAGTCTTTTGCTATTAGGAAAAACACAATAGGAACAATATTTCTACCTTCATATTTGTACACAGGCAATACTATTTGTGAAGAGGGTTCACAAATTCATGGAAAAAATGTCATTGAAATAGAAAATGAAAAATTTCCATGAAGTTTTTGAAGTTCTGTTGTATATTTGATACATTTACACCCAGTGAAATACTGGATTTTAAACTCATCTATGCCTTTAACGACTTTTAGATGATGTTAAAGGATTGTAACAATTAACAGACTCTCCAAAAATGTATGCTAATTCAGGTAATTAAGGAGAAGCAGTATCATTTCCCCCCAAAGAACTCTTCCACCATTTCCAAAATTCACATTCTGTCTACTCTCTAGGACAATAAAACTACCCATTTGGATTGAAATTCTGCAGAGATTTCTTTAAAAGTTGAAGGAAGAATAAGTAAAGGAGTCTTTAGCTTCCCTTCCCCATGTTTGAATTGAACTAGATTTAGAGGAGTAATTTATTGTATGATTTTTCAAGTAGCTTCTAACCACTATCTCAAACAGCATAAAAATATGTGGGAAATACCTACATTATTGGAAAAATTATAGTGGCCAGTAAGGTGACTCTATTGGAGATACACACATACATATAATATGTATATAAGAGGGGTTACCTCCCCCCAAAATGAATCCCCCCAAGGTATGTATTTACTTTTTTTTTTTAAACAAAACAACCTATCATCTTCAAAGTACTCTCTATTACACTTAATATATTTGTGAAATCTGTGATTCTATTCTGGGGAACATTTTTCAAACTCATCTGTTTGGATAGATGGCAGCACCTCCCTCATTTTTTTCTTCCCTTCTTCTATGTCATCAAATCACTGTCCTTTCACATCCCTCTTCATTCACAGAAACAAAAAGCGGTAGCACTAAGTGAGGTCAGGTGAGTAAGGTGCATGGGGCAAGAGAAGCATGCTGTCTTTTGCCCAAAACTGGCACATTGAGATGGCTGTGTAGACAGGTGTATTGCTGTGGTGGCAAAACCAGTGCTCCATCTGCCACAAATCAGGCCTTTTTTGTTGCACATGGTTACACAATCTTTTCAGAATCTTTAAAGGGAAAGCTTGATGAACAATGTGACCTGGTGGAAGGAACTCCAAATGCACTAGAGTCAACATTATCGTCTGTTTTGGAAGTTTTCCTGAGCAGGAAATAAAATTTCACAGCCACATGCTGTTCTTTTCTTAAAATGGCCATCACAAAAAAACGAGGTTCAAGTGAAACTGCTTTTATGAAAAAATTCACAGTGACCAGAGAGAACATACCCCGGGAACAAATGCCCTGGGTGTTTGTACTAACTCAGAGCAAGTTGCTTGATGCTCACCTAGCTGCAAAACTGCATACGACAGAAGCTCCACTCCACCCAGGGCAATTCCGTTGTGTATTTGTTTGGTTTTTGTACCACCATATATTGTCTCTGTCTGTATCTAGCATCCATCTATCTATCTCTATCTATCTATCTATCTATCTATCTATCTATCTATCTATCTATCTATCTATCATCATCCATCCATCCACCCATCTATCTATCTATCATCTATCTATCTATCATCTATCTATCATTATGCCTGTGTCTATATCTTGAAGATCCAAACACTAGAGAATGCCTTACTTCTCAACCGAAATCATCATAAGTGGACCAATAAGATGAAATCCTTGACAACTGCAGAGTTTCGATAAACTGCAGAAACTCCGAAGTTGTCAAGGATTTCATTTCAATGGATTCACAGTAATGTTCATCTAAGCAGCAGCCCAGGAATCCAACACTTTACTGCATTAAGAACATTGGCTACAAAAGACCTCTCTAAAATAGTAAAGATTCCTTGTGTCGTGCCTGACCCACGCTACGGTATTTTCAATAGCCTCATATGCATGAAGAATCTGGAAAATGAACAAGAAAAAAATGAAGAATAATTGATGCCTTTGAATTATGGTGTTGCCGTACTCACCAAATGTACCATGGACTGCTAGAAGAATGTTTTGGAAGAAGTAAAACCGTATAGTCCCTGGAAGTTGGCTACACTTCATCTCACATGCTTTGGACATCTTATCAGAAGGGAGCAATCCTGGAGAATTAGTCATGCCTGGTAAAGTAAAGGGTCAATGAAAAAGAGGACGACCCTCAACAACATGTCTTGACACAGTAGCTGCAACAATGGCCTTAAACATAGAAGGATTAGGAGGACAGTGTAGGACTGAGGCGTAGTTTTGGGTTTGTTTTTCCCTGTTATACTTGGGGTTGTCATGCATCAGAATTCCTGGCTCACAGTCCTTGAGACAGTCTCTATATAAACATCCAAGGACCACTTGCTGAAGGAATAAACAGACTATGCTTTGAAACAATGCCTATCAGGATCATGTCTAATAACAGGAACAGACAAATATCTATGTCTACAGCTCCATGTTTTAAAATGTCTGGAATAATTAACAACAAATAAGCCCATGAAACTCATTGAGCTCAACCCATGTAACAGAGTAAAATCTATGAATTATAGTTACTGGAGTCCCTGCTTCTCCACTTGAATGAAGCATGCTCTAGTAGGGTGGCTAGGACATATATTTTTGAGGAACCATCTCACTTGATGTTCAATAATTCCAAGCATTATTTAAACAAACAACCACGGAGTAAAATGTAAAATTTGCATGAATTTAAAGATGTTAATCTACAGCATGCTAATGTAATCTACACCCAAGATCCTCTGAAATGCACATTTTGTTAATTTTGTTGGAACTACATTTGTCCAGTTCTTGAGCGATGCTGATGGAATGATAAAGGATTGCAAGAAGTTCCCGATCATAGGATTTTTACCTTCCAAGCCTTCTGAGAACCATGACTTGTCACCATTCATTGTACATTTTCAAAGCTCATTTCCAGAGAGAAATTATTTCGGTTCATTGATTTTACAGATTAGGAACTGAGGGCCGAAGAGGTGACGTGAATTGCTCAAGGTCACACAGCCACATAAAAACAGAGCTTCAGTGGATTTAGGTTTCTCTGTTCCCTACTCTGTGTTCTTTTCTTTCTTTTTGTTATAGCCTGTCTCAAGCAAACAAATACAGCATCCAAAAGAGGCGCATGCCAAATGCACACTCTAACCACCAATGTGCAGCGACGCTAGGCACACAAACACAAAATTGACCCCCAAAGTCAATGTATTAGAGTGGAACATGGAGATTCTCAGAAGACAAACCCTGCTCTATCCCGCCAACCTCTCTTACTAGCAAGGGGGTCTGGAAGGTCCCAGGAGATCTGGCTTTCAGCAACTGTGTCAATAAAAAGAAAACTAACCCAAAATGGGAGAGGGTCATTCAGAAAAGAGAACGGAAGAAAAGTAAAGTTCCTACAACTGACCTCTTATATGTCAAACTGAACTTGTTCTGAAATGAAAACCTGAAATCTTCCCTTTTGTCTATGAAGCGCTCTAGGACTTCAAACCCAACCCTCCTCCCCCAGGGTCTCTGCAGAACTAAAGCAAACACACTGCGCCCTGTGTACTAGCAGCGGGCAATGATACCCCAAGGAGCTGTGTCCCTGAACTTGCAGTACTGTCGGCAGAGAAAATGCTGATGCAATATTTGAAACCCAGAGTTCAGAGGAGAAAGCAACTGGGTCAGAAAAGGAATGTACAGGAATAGCAGCATTTCAATGTGGGGCTCAGAAAATGTCCTCCAGGAAGGGCAGTTTGTCCTGCATCAGGTCGAGATCAGTAATTAGAGCTGACGTCTGAGAATCACAATATCCAAATCTCCCTAAACTGATCAAATAGCCCAAGGTGACCAAATACTCTGATCCAACTCTTTGAAATGAGCTGAGAGGCCTTCGCGGAGAACCACGGCGATTGCTAATAGTAACAGCCCCATAAATACTTTAGAAGGGTTCAAGAACTCTTCTTCGGTCTTTGTTATTTCTTACTTGATCTGAACCAAAACTCTAGATGTTGGATTTATTGTTATTATCGTCATTATTTCCACTACCCTCTGCCATGAGGTAAATTCCAACTCTCAGGGACTTCCTAACACCGAGCAGGACAGCCCGGTAGAATTTCCAAAACTGTACGTTTTTTCAAGGGGAGAAAGTCTCACCTTTCTCCTTCAGAGCAGCTGGTTGGTTTGAACCACCTATCTTGTGATTAGTAGTCCGATATGACCCACTGCACCATCAGGGACTCTCTGATTTTTGTTATAAATGAAAAATAAGTGTGTGGAGATTATAATAACTTGCCCAAAGTTTCACAGGTAGTTATATTCCAATTCTGAAGTTTGTACTTTTGCTTTGAGCTCTCTTGGTAGGATACTAAGAGCCATGTTTGGTCAGTGGACAAGACTCAACTGCTAACCAATAGTGCCAACCTACCGAGGGCTCCTCCAGAGAAAATGTGTCACTCTGCATCCTTAAAAATGATCATCGTGGTCATCATCTGGAGGGGCAGTTTTACTCCATCCTAGGACATCAGTATCAGCCTCAATTGCCTTGTGGGCCGTGGGTTTGGGTTTTATTCTATTTATTTATGTTTTAATTGTACATAAATACATTTATTTAGTCTTTGGGATAGAAAAAGGCAGCACAAATGATATAAAATAGTCTCTATTTACATAATTTATATCTATAGAACACAAGTGCTTTCTTTGCAACAAGAAAAATTAGAAGGTACAGGCATTGCTTCATGGTCAAATACTTCTTCAAGCAAGATACTACAGGGAGTCACTTCTCTTTGAGATAACATGGTGGTAAACAGTGGATATTAAAATTCCAATCTGGACCTCAATCATTTACCAACAATCAGGCTTTTAAATCATCATATTGACCATTTGCTTGATGTCAAGTGTTGAAGAGGAAACATCTAAAAAGTTCTTTAATCATAACTCCCTTTCTTTAATAGTCATAAAGAATCCCTGGTGGCGCAGCAGCTAAACATTTGGATGTGAACCCCAAAGAACAGCAGTTTTGGACCCACCAGTCCCTTCAAGGGAAAGGATTGCCGCCTAGAAATCCCTTGGGGTCATTTTACTTCGGCCTACAGACTTCCTGCTCAATGATAATGGGCTCAGCAGCCACGGGGTTTTAAACGGTCATGAACTCCGTCTTCATGGATCTCACTGCCAAGCAGCCAGAAACACTGTCCATGGCATATATAGATAGGTCAGGTAAGAACTACTTGGGTATAGGCAGTCTAGGGGCAATAGGATCAAGGGCAAGGGAGCCATGGAAGACTTCAACTAGCGTGATGATGCTCGGTTAGTTTCCTGAGTGATGAGCAAACTGTAGCCAAGGAAGCAGATCCATGTAAAGGAAACTGCATGCACTGGCAGAGTAGACATTTTTTTTTCAGGTAAATGAGCTGTTCCCTTATAGAGAATAGAGGTTACGTGCATAGTGTGGAAAGGATGAAGATGGGAACAAAGGCAAAGACCCAAGAGACTAGCAAGTAACTTAACAAGTGTGTGTGTGTGTGTGTGTGTGTGTGTGCATGCATTTGGTGGGGGTGGGGAAGATGATTTCTTTTCCTTCTGTTTAAATGAGCACCATTAAAGATGATTTGCTCCTGTTCATACGTAACAGATGAATAGGCAATGGTTGTCAGATGTATTCAACCCTGATGAGCAGTTTGTCAGCACACTGCAGTTCCAGACTTAGGTTCTAGTGTAGCATTGAGGGAAAACTGTGAAAGGGCCTGTGTTTTCTCTGGCTTTTCTCTGTCTCTTGATCATTTCTACACTGTCAAGATCCCCTTACTTTCTAGATCCTGTCTCCCCCATAAGGGGCCACAGTATAACTTTAAGGGTCACAATGAGTTGATTCTCAAATAGATGGCCCTAGGAAACTAGGCATTGGGCTGTTAATCTTAGGGTTGGAAGTTCAAACCCACCAGCCACTCCATGGGGAAATGATTTACAATCTTGGAAACCCTAAGGAGCATTTCTTCACTGTCTTATGGGTCTAACAAGCTGTTTTGGTCTGGGTAGACTAGAGAAACAAATTCATAGACACTTATAGGTGTACAAGAAAGAGCTTTATATTACATGAGCAATTGAATATTGAGAAAACATTCTAGCCCAGTCAAGATCAAGTCCATAAGTCCAATATTAGCCGAATCTATAAATTCCTACAACAATCTATAAATTCCTCTTCAGACTTACTCAAACATGCAATGATGCCGAATGCAGGAAGATCACAAGTCAGTGGTTGGAAAGTCGTGTGGATCCAGTGGCAGTGGAAGTATCCCAGCACTGGTATGGGTCTTCAGGTGGCTCCTCCAGCTCCAGGCTCTAGCATAGCTCCATGTGTTTTGTCAACAGGAAAATCTCACTGGGAGTGTGTGAGTGTCCCGCCTCCAGAGTGCTATTTACCTTCTGAGTGGCTCCAAATGAGGTCATAAAGCTGCGACCTGATTTGACAGGCTAAACTCCACCTCTTCACTCATGAGTCTCAAATTAACAATAGATTATATAACTACCACACAAGCTAGGAGTCTAAATTGACTCAATGGCAGCACATTTACTTTTGGGAGATAACTCAGATTGACATGAGTAAGGACACAAATGCAGACAGATTTCCTGCGATGAGAGGTTGGTTATATCACTTCACAACTGTGGAACCTTGGAAAATTGGCTTAACTGCTCTGTATTTTAGTTGGGCATCTATAAAATGAAAATAATAATATCATCTACCTCTTGAGCCTATGGAGATGGTTTATTATATGTCAAGCTCTTTGA
Organism: Echinops telfairi; assembly: GCF_000313985.2. Classification (NCBI taxonomy): domain Eukaryota; kingdom Metazoa; phylum Chordata; class Mammalia; order Afrosoricida; family Tenrecidae; genus Echinops; species Echinops telfairi. The sequence continues at coordinate 38,343,555 of NW_022111300.1, forward strand.
ACATTGTCTAGAACAAAATATTTAATAAACGTTAGTTATTATTTCTATTTGTCATAGAAAAAGTGATTTATATATATGATTATATAAGGAGGTTTCAAAACATTTGTGGAAAACTTACATTCCCTTTTAACTCAAATTTTCCATGTGCTTTTTGAAGCCTGTGTGTGTGTGTGTGTGTGTGTATGTGCTAAATTTCATAACACTATGAGATGCTATTGTTATACTCTCACATTAGATAAGGGAAACAGATTTGGAGATACTAAATAAATTTTACAAAATCATGAATCCAATATAATTAGATCTAATGAACCAAAATATAAACCTGTACTTATTTATGTGATCTCTAAGGTTTAATCATGTTATGATGACTGCTTCTCAAAATTATTGCCTCCTGGATGCCTAGATTTTTCCACTGTTTGATATTTATTCATAGCTAAAGATAACCCAAAGGAGATAAGATCATATCACCCATGAAGGCAGGTGCTATCTAGCCAAGAGAAGGTCACGCGGATGCTCGGTGATGCCACATGTATCCCAGGATGTCTCTATTTGCAAAGGGTAGAAAAGGACACAGATGGCTTCCTTTTGTGCATGCCAATCATTTGAATCATTTGAATCAGTTGAATAATTGAATTTCATTGTTCCTGTGTTGGTCTGGGCAAACTAGAGAAACAAATCCATAGAAACTCCTATATGTATGAGAGAGAGTTTTATATAAAGGGTAATACTTACGTATTACCCTTTATATAAAACTCTCTCTCATATGTATAGCCTCCTCCCTGGGGAATGGACAGCAGAGAAGATGGCGGGGGAGACGTCGGACAGTGTAACTTATGACAAAACAATGATGATTTGTGAATTATGGAGGGTTATTGAGGGACGGGGAAGTGAGGAGGGAGGGAGAAAATGGGCAGCTGATATTAGGGGGTAGAGTCGAAGGCAAATGTTTTGAGAATGATGAGGGCAACGAATGTACATATGTGTTTCACATAATGCATGTATGTATGGATTGTGATAAGAATTGTACGAGCCCCCAATAAAATAATTTTAAAAATAAATAAAGGCTAATACTTGTACATGAAGAAAGCATCCCAACCCAGTCTAGTCCAAGCCCATAAATCTGATATTAGCCCATATGTCTGATACCAATCTATAACATCCTCATCAGACTCAAAAAACACATGCAATGACATTGAATGCAGGATGATCACAGGCCAGTGGTTAGAAAGCCTTTGGATCCAGTGGTGATGTAAGCATCTCAGTCCTGGCAGTGGTCTCCATGTGGCTTCTCTACTTCCCAGGGAATGGGGTCTATCAGCGTAGTGCCATGTGTCTTGTCAGTAGAGTGTCTCTCAGGGAGTAAGCAGAGAGAGTCTCTCCTGCCTCCAGGAAGGAAATCCAGGAAATTCCCAGAATTCTCAGGAGAAGGCCATGCCCACAGAGGCTTCATTGACTATGATCTGATTGACAGACTAGTTTCTGCCCCTTTATGCTTAATCCTCTCAAGTCCCAAATTGACACCAGATTATGTAACTACCATTGTTCCTATGATAGAGCTTCTGGCTGGACACATATCCTGGAAATTCCTGGGTAAATTCTGTATAACAGAAGATTCTCCCAGTGACCCAAGGATGTTAGCAGATGAGCCCTAAGACAAAAAAAGATGATTGAATCGATGGGAGACTCATTTTTTGTGTGTGTTCACATGGAGAGTATCTGTTGATGGCTTTCCCTTACCTGCACCAGGAGGGTGCCATCATTTTACTAAGTAGGGTTGAGAGGGGAGGCAAGCCAAGTGCCTAAGTCTGTGTTCAGTGCTCCAGGCACAAGGAACCAAGAAAGCATTAAAGCTAGAGCAGACCAGGAAATAACTCCAGTGAACCTGATTTCCACTAGGATTCTAATTACTATTTATATTTTTCCCCTAATGAGATGAAAAATAAAATTGATTCAATATAGTTATATTTTATAAAATTTTAGAAGAGATGCTTTAGAAAATCTCAAAGGGCAGCTGGAGAAAGCAAAGTAATGAACTATAATGAAGTGTGCTGTGGCCCACTGTTAGAAAGCCCAAATGGAAGACGATCAGCCTCTATCAAGCTGAAAGAACCGAAGAAAATATTCAAGCCTTGCACTGTAGTGTTGAACGATTCTATGAGCAAAATGATACAAGAAGCATCAACAGATGATACAGAGTCACTGTACCAAAAAAACTGGTTGACTTTCAACCATTTCAAGAGGTAGCATGTAAACAAGAACTAATGCTACTGAAGGAAGAAGTCGTAGCTTCACTGAAAGCATACGTGAAAACCATTGCTCTAGGAATTCATGGCATACCAATTGAAATGTGTCAACAACTGAGAAAGCACTGGAAGCACACGTGTCAATCCGAGGCAATTTGGAAGACAGCTACCTGGTCATTGACTGAGAGAGACTCACATCTGTGCCCACTGTAAAGGAACGTGGCCCAATAAAATGCAGAAATTATCAAGCAATACCATAAATATCACATCCAAGTAAAATTTTGCCGACAATAATTCCACAGCTGTTGCGGACACTTCTGCAGATACATTGTCTGGGAGCTGCTAGAAATTCAAGCAGGATTCAGAAAAAAATGTGGAGCAAGGAATATCTGGAAGAAAGGATATTGTTATTGTGACTGATGTCAGATGCAGCAGAGAATAGTAAGAGATGTTTTTTTGTGTTGTATTCACTATGCAAAGACATTGGATGATTGGACTACCATAACAAACTATGAATAACCTGGAGAAGAATGAGGGTTAGAAACCAATACAGTGCGCTCATACAGAGCCTGTACATGGAGCAAGAGAGAGTTGTATGAACGGAACAAGGGATTGCTGCATGGTTCGGAATCAGAGAAGTGTGTATCAGGTTTGTATCTCTTCACCATACGAATTCAGTTTGTATGCTGAGCAAAATACTCTGAGAAGCTAGACTATATGAAAAAGAACAGGGCATCCAGACTGGAGGAAGGCTTATGAACCACTGCAATATGCAGATGGTACAACCTTGCTTAATAAAAGCTAGGAGGACTTGAAGAATTAGCGGATGAAGATCAAGGACTGTAATTTTCAGTATAGATTACAACTCGATGTAAAGGAAAAAAAAACCACATCTAGACCAATCAAAAATATCATGATAAAACAAAGACAAGGTTGATGTTTTCAAGGATTTCGTTTTGCTTGGATACACAACTAATGTTCAAAGAAGTAGCAGACCATAAATAAAATTATACCCTCCACGGGGCAGGTCTGCACCAGGCCTCTTCAAAATGTTGAAGAGCAAGGATGTCACTTGGAAGACTAAGGTGCGCCTGACACAAATGTGGTATTTTCAGTTGCCTCAAACCCATGTGAAAATTGGACCCTGAATAAGGAAGACCTCTGATGAATGGAGGCATTTGAATCATGGCGCTGGCAAAGAATCTTGAAAGTTCCATGGACCGTCAAAGAACAAATACATCTGTCCTGGATGAAGTACCGTCAACATGCTCCTTAGAAGAGAGAACGGCAAGCCCGTCTCATGTACTTTGGACATGTTATCCGGGGAGGCAAGTCCCCGGAAAAGGACATCCTGCCTTGTAATCTAGAAGGTCAGCAAGATGAAGTCTGCTGGGAGAGGGATGGACACCGTGGCTGCAGCAGTGGGCTCAACCATGCAGACAGTGGTGCGGATGGTGCGGACTGAGTAGTGTTTCATTATATTGTGCAAAAAACAAAACCCAAATCAAACCTCACAGCCATAGATTCAATACCAATTCATAGTTACCCTATATCTTGTGCACAACATCACAGTAAGTCAGAATTGACAGTATCTAACTACAAGGTTTTAACCAGTTTGTCATTTGCAAGTGACTAATATTCACCAAGGCCAACACATCATTCCATTGGATTCTAAGAGAACGTTGAACTTAAAAAAAATTTTTTTTTCTGGTAATTATTTTCAAATCTTAATTTGTTCATCAAGTATTAATTCATCATTTTCAGTATGCTAATTATTGGAGAGGCAGAGATCACGGAACAATAGCCTTTACCTTGAGCAGATCATTCAATGGTGGAGGAAGTGTACAAAGCAAATCCTTTCCTGACATAATGGATGAAGGTATGGGTTGTGATGAGACGTAAGAACCCCCAATAATAGTATTTAATAAAAAATATTTAAGAAAGCAAATCCTTTCAGTATGTTTTGAGGAATATCATTATTGTCGTTTGAGAAAGGTGCTATGGAAATATAGGAAAAGGAGAATCAAATTGAGATAGAGAAATATTCAGAAAAGACCAAAGAAGAGTTAGCATTTTTTAAAAAGTCATCGTTAGATAAGACAGATAAAATATAATGTTTTTATTCTAACATTTTAGAAAATCATTCTATCTTCTGAGAAGTCATTTATTTCAACCTTCTTGATAGTCTTGGCTTGTGGATACATTAAGACTGCACATAATTTGTTCAAGTCATGTCCTTAAAAAGTTGTTGTGAGTTCCCATTATAAGAAATCTCATTTGTAAAAATTTAAACTTTGACAACCATCTAACTGACCAAATTTAAACTAAACAGAATTATTTATGAAGTGATTTATAACAAGGTTTTTGCTTTTTATTATGAAGTCCCCCTGAATATAAATTTACAGCATCTCAATTTGTATTTTCCATTGTACTGAAAAAACACAATTGCCCAGACACGTGGCACCGATCAACTGACGACATTATTTCAAATTCTTCCAACAAGTGTAAGATATGTGACATAGCTATCATTATGCATTTTTAACTGTTAGAGAAACCAACACTCAGAGGAGCATAATTAGATGTGTCCACTCAGAAAAGCAGGATCGAGGGAACTGGACAAGACTGAGTTCCGATGCTCGTGTGCTTCCCTGCAGAGCCGAGTTACCTTCAAACACGGGGGCAGGCATTCTGGATTGGGAATAATCTTTTTCTTTTTAATGATGATCTCTCCACGAGGAAAACTACAGTCATTAAGTGAGAAAAAATGTTCAGGCTCTAACTTGATTTTTGCAAGATGGACTCCATACTTTTGATTCTCTCTTTGGCTTTTGCAGAAGCAAAAAACCCTGTCTGGCTTTCTTCTCTTTCCCCCTCATTTAACAAATCGTCAGCTCGATGAAGGAATTCGACTTCCCAAAACATAATTTGGTGAATGTAGAGTTTACTCAATAACCCTACCCATTTATCTCTAAGTAAATCAATTTCAAACTTACATCAAAATTTGGAATTAACAACCCCATTGGTTGTCCAAGTAGAAAAGAGCAGAGAACATGCTGGGGGCTGTGTTAGGATTAGGACTATCGCACTGTTCTTTACACTGACAGAAAAGATATCTTTGATGTAAACATCCCCGGATGTAATATTGGTAGGCGGTGCTCTCAGTTTTTCAAGATCCTTCACATTTTAGCTAGTCATTGGTTAATCCCTGAAATTCTTATTTTCTATCTGATTGAGCTCGTGGATTCTTTGCCTTGAACCCATTCATGAAAGAGTGCTACTTAGAAAGAAAACACCCTCCTAGATTGTGCACAGTTACAGCTTTCCTTGCAGACTACACATTTCTCAATTTTATATAATCAAGATGCAGTTTTTCTGCACTAACAAATTACTTAGAGCTGGAGCCTATCTGGAAAAATGGATTGCTAATCACAAAGCAGTTAGTTCAAACCCGCCAGATGTTCCCAGGGAGAAAAATGATGTCTGCTTCCATAAACATGTATAGTCTAAGAAATTCTATAAATAGGGTAATATAAATGGCAATTAACTAGGGAACTGAGTTTGGTATGCTTACTGAAGAAAAAAAATTATTGAAAAGCAGAGCATGTTTGCACGTTGTTCTGTGTTTGTCTGCCTGCGTGTGCATGTGTGTGTGTGTGCATGTCTGTATTTGCAGTGTACCGATGTATCTGTTTTTGTTAGTTATTTGACCTCAGCCTAATTGGTCAGCAGGTCTACTTAGACCTTAGCAAGTTCTCCAGGAAGTGGCGAGGACACCAATGGAAAGTCAGCTTGCAAATCATACAAATCTCTTAATCCTGCAACATAAAAATGACTAAGAAACTCTTAACCTTCTGTCAAAATTAGTCTTCCGATTGATGCAACTTACGTGATGGGAACACTGACAGATAGAAATAAAAATGTCAGAAAGGAGAAGGGCCTCAGAGGTTACCTAACTAAACCACCTCCCTTACTTGATCACTTTACTGAAATCCAGACATGTGATCTGCCCCAGGTCATTCAGGCAGACAAAAACAACAGGACAGTTACAACTAGCTTCATGCTCTACCCACCAAATGCTAGTTGCCTGCTTATTTACTGTGGCCCATACATGCCATCACTTGTTACGCTATCTTGTTAATGTCAGAGTTTGGAAACTACAATTCAAGCTTAGAACTAGTGAGAGGCATGAATTCATCAAGATAATGTAAAAACAATGAGATCCAGTCAAGCCTTCTAGAAGTAAAGACGTTCTTGTACTTATATCTTCCATTCTATTTAGATTAGATATACACGAGGGGGTAACCAAAATCAAGCAGATTTTGTTTTCAAAGCTATGCATTTAAACTTAGTTACAAAGCAACCTTCAAAGCACTCTCCATTGCACACTACATCTGTCAAATCTGTGATTCCATTCTTGGAACATTTTTCAATCTCATTTGTTTGGATGGCTGAAAGTACCTCCCTCGGTTTTCGTTGTTATTGTTCACTTCTATGTCATCAGATCACTGTCCTTTCATGTCCCTCTTCATTGGTGGAAACAAAAAGAAGTCGCACGGATTGAGGTCAGTGAGTCAGGTGTGTGGGGCAAGAGATGTACGCTGTTTTGGCCAAAAACTGGCACACTGAGATGGCGGTGTGAGCAGGTGCATTGTTGTGATGGCAAAATCAGTCCCCCATCTGCCACAAATCAGGCCTTTTTTACTGCACACTGTTATGCAATCTTTTCAGAACCTCTAAGTAGAAAGCTTGATTAACAGGCTGACCTGGTAGGAACTCCAAATGCACTAAAAGACAACATTTTCATCCATTTAAAAGTTGATAGACTTCCAAATGTGATTTGTCTTCAATTTACATTTTACCTTTTTGAAAAGAGAAAACCACTCATACATTTGAGTTTTTCCCATTGCGCTGTCCTGGTCAGGTGTGTTCAATATCACAATAGTTTCTGCAGCATTTTCCCCGGAGCAGGAAATACAATTTCACAGCCATCTGTTAAACTGGCCATCACCAAAAAACGAGGTTTAGTGAAACTGCTTTGATGGAAATTTCACTGTGACCAGAGAGAACCTTCCCAGACAATGCCACTGCGTGCACTGACAGTGAGTTGCTTGAGGCAGGATTGGGGCAGCTGGGTGGGGGGATGTGTACTGTGAAAACTACATCCAGCAGCTATTTTTTTTTTCCTTTTTTGGGGGGGTTACCCTTGTAGAAACATTTAAAATGTGGTTTTGGGGAAGGTGGATAACACGGTATCTAGAAATGAAAAAGTCAGATGGGTGGATTAGAGATCGATCACAAAACATGCATGATCTGCATGATTTCTAACATCAGAGTCACACCAAGGTCCTTTTTCCTTCTGCCTACTGCTTTATGCTAGGTTACTATCCACGTATCACATCCATTCGTCAGACATCCTGATAGTTTATGCGGCTTCCAAATTTCACGTGTTGCTGTTGTTTCCTTTCACTTACATCCGTTTTTGTTTTGTGGTACGTTGTTTTGCAGGCAATGGGAAACATATCACAGGTAGAGGTATTGGCTGCACCAGCCAAGAACCTGGGATCCAGGCATCTATGTTGATTGTGCGTCTGCCTTATCAGATTTCTCTGTTACTGAGCAGTTTTCTCTTGTCAGGTCTTAGATCTTTATATTTGTTTTGTGTTGTCCCTGGTCAATTAAGAAAAAATTGATCCAATATCCCAATTCCCTTTGGCTTTTCCTCAGCTCATCAGCGCTTTTAACATTTGTCTTTTCCTAAATTGGTATGGGCAAGACTAGGTTTTCACAAAATTGCTCCGTGGGTCTCCTCCTGCAACTTCTCTTTTTTGTTTCCTTCTTGGACCCCTTGTGCTCTCACAGCATGTACAAGATCTGCTTTTCACACTACTTGGCAAAGCACTATTATTTGTTCTGGCTACCCAACTAGCTTGTTGGTAACCTAGTGTGTTCAAAGGATGAGTTATTGTATTTTCACATAAATATTATATGCTTTACATATTTTTTTCTATATCCAACTGTACCAAAATCCTTTGTGGTATTTCTGTAAATGCTATGCCAATTTTAACTGTTACTATAAAAAATATAAACATAGAGTGGTTACAAAAATATTTCTCAGAATGAGGGCACCAGAAAGAGAACTCCTCCATTTTTTGTGCAAAAGTCTGATATTTGTGTAACTCCTTCATATTTCCTTTCATGGACAAATCCACTTTATATTACCTCCAAAGTTTCTGCCATGCCACTTCCCATTAATCTGCTTAATATTTTACAATTTAATTTCCATCTACTTAAATAAATTTATATCAACTTAGATTTTAGAATTTCTTGTCAGGAACGTGAACTAAGTACAGACTGCTGACTCTGTCTTCCACATCAAAAAGAGGAGATGACAGAAAAGCTATAGTTTGTGAGTGAAAATAGAGTCTCTTAATAAATGGTCCAGATGTGTGACAACACTTCAGGAAAGCTAAAGTCTCTGGGTTCCTTTCTAGGTGCAGTCCATGGAAGTCTTGAGCAACAGATGGGTAAAGGGTTGATGAGCAAAGTCAGAGGTGTAATCTGGCCTCTCTGCCAGGTTGTGTTGGGGAGCCCAGATTATGTGCCATGACTAGGGAGGGTACTTCCATGCTAAAGCTGAGTGTGAGTCCAATAGAGTTGTGCAAATATTGACCATAAGGTGCCATATTTCTCAATGGACCTAAAGATAGAGAGGAGAGAGGAGGTCAGGGAGAATGGAAAGAGAACCGGGGAGAGAAACAAGTAGTCGTTACTTGCAAACTTATCTAAAACAACCATTGCCATTATCTATTTTAACTCATAAAGACACTCTGCATGGTTTCCAAAGCTGTAAACCTTTACAGGAGCAGGAAACCTCATCTTTCTAGGGACTGCTGTGTTAGAACCACCAACCTTGTGGTAAAAAGTCAAGCACGTACTAGACAGTGCCACCAGGGCTGCTATCTTAGAATCTCAACATCGCTTCATTTCCTTACGAAGGTGTGATCACCTCAACTTTAAGAACAATCAAAATGGAAATAAAATGCATTATTAATTTATATATTCACATATATGTAGATTTGGTGTGTAAGTAAATAAATGTATGTTTCCATGTGTGGGAAACACCATAAAGCACAACTTGGTACACAGTAAGTGCTATAGATGAGTTGGTTGTTATTAATATTAATATTTTATTATGATCACCAATATATACTATACATTTTAGAAGCAGTACAACCAGAATGTTCCTTCAAAGTAATGATGGTGAGTGAGACTTTGTCTCATGTAGGTTGGACAGGATTTTATGGGAAACCAGTCCCTGGAAAAACACATCATATTTGGCCAAGTAGCGAGTCCGCAAAAAGGAGGAAGATGTTCAGCGGCTGCGGTCATGGCTCAAACAGCAAAGGCTGCGAGGGTGGCCCAGGATTAGAAGACCTTTGTCTCCTGCTTTTGTGGGTGTGTACGGGTCAGAACTGACATGACAACACCTAGCAAAATAACAAGTGATATATGTGTTGCAAACACAATAGAGGCTTGTGGGATTGCATGAATATAAAGAAATGGATACGATGGAGAGCCCAAGCAAATGAAAAACAAGAATCGCAAGTGACTGTGAACAATCAGATCAAGACAGTCACTAAACAAACAAACAGCAACAATACAAATAACACCAAGAGTCACAAAAATCAGCCCTGCAAACAGTGGACGTGGCAGTTTGATTTTCTGATGCCCCACTGTATATTATTAACAAGATTCAGTTGTAAAGAACAACAACAAAATGACAAAATACCTATCAAAAAACAAAACTAAACTAAAATAATATTAACCTTGAGAAAACCTAAATGTAGGGAGTTATTTAGATAGGTTACCCTGGGTTAGCGAAAACAGTGGTGGGAAAAATAAACATATATTTGTATAAAACAACAACTACACATGTAGTTGTTGTCAGGTGCCATTGAGTCCGCTCACTGAGAGCATCCCTGCCCCATCCTCACAAGTGCTCCTGTGTTTGAGCCCATTGTGACAGCCACTGTGTCCATCCATACGGCCCAAGGCTATCATCGTTTCACTGCCCCTCCAATTTACAAAGGACAATGTCCTCCTCCAGGATTGGGGGGGGGGGAGGGATGTCCTCCTGTTAGCATGCCTTAAGTATGTGAGATGGAGTCTCACCATCCTTGCATGCACATAAGGAGGATTCAGGCTGTACTTCTTCCACGACAGATTGGTTCATTCTTTTGTCAGTCCATATTACTTTCAATATCCCTCACCAAAAGTGTAGTTCAAATGCATCATTATTATTTCAGCCTTCCTTATTCATTGTACAACTTCCACATGCATATGACGGAATGGAAAATATCATGGCTTGGGTCAGGCTAATCTTAGTCCTCCAAGTAACATCCTAGCTTTTCCGCACTTTAAAGCTCTTGTACAACAGATTTACCTAAGGCAAAGCCTTGTTTAATCTCTTGACTTATGATTCCATGAGCCTTCATTGTGGACCCAAGCAAGATGAAATCCTTGACATCAATATTTTCTGTTTATTCTTCATGCTACTTGCTGGTCCATGGGTGAGGATTTGGGTTTTCAAGTTATAATCCATACTGACGGCTGCAAGCATGGCTCTTCAGCAGCAAGTGCTTCAAGTCCTCCTGACTTTCAGTTAGCAAGGTCATCTGCAGAGTTAATGAGTTGTTAATGAGACTTCCTTCTATCCTCATGCTGCATTCTTCTACATGTACCCAACTTATTCACTCAGCATGCAGATGAATAGGCATGCTGAGAGTATACAACCCTGATGCAAAGTTTTCCTGATTTTAACCATGTTGTGTTCACACAACTGTCTCTTGACCCATGTACAAGTTCTTCATGAGCATGATGAAGTGTTTTGGAATTCCCATTCTTCTCAAGAATATTCAAAGTTCGTTATCTGCCTAGTCAAGTGCTTTTCCTTATTCAAGGAAACACATTTTCTAGTATTTCCTGCTTTCATCGAAGATTCATTGACATCAGCAACACTATCCCTTGTTCCGCGGCCTCTTCCGAATCTGACCTGAATGTCTGGCAGCTCCCTCTGAATGTATTGCTGCACCGTTTTTGGTGATTTCAGCAAAGTTTTATGTGATGCCAATGCTATTGTTCTATAATTTGCACACTCTCTTCCTCTTTCTCTGTCTCTGTCTCTCTCTCCTCACTGCCATGGAGTCAGTGCTGACTCATAGTGACCCCCTGTGGGTTTTGGAGACTGTAACGCTTTAGGGGAGTAGAAAGCCCAGTCCTTCTCCCACGGAGCTGCTGATGGTTTCCAACTGTTGACCCAGAGGATCACAACCCAGTGTCACCAGGGCTTCTCTCTCTCTCATCCAAACAACTAGATGTTGATGAGCCAGATGCAGGATTCAGACCCAGCAAGAAGAAAGTAAGCTGCCCCAAGCACCCGGTTGTAGAGCCATTAGGCCCCTCTCCTGAGGGTGACATAGCCTCTTATCACAGCAACATACAAGTCAACGCAGTCTGACAAACTGACAGTTTTGGAAATTGCCAATAGACACATGAAAAGATATTTAGTATCATTCATCATTAGAGAAATGTAAATCAAGCCTACAATCAGATACTAATTCTTACCTACTGAATGGCTAAAACCATCTCGTCAAGTGTGAACATATACAGCAAATAGAAAACAATGCATCATTGGTTAGATTTGATGTCCCAATACTTTGGAAAACAGTTTGACTACTAGCTAAAAGTTTAAATTTATAATTCCCATATAATCTGGCAGCAGTATTCTAAGGTATATGCCTAATGGAGAGGAAAAAATGTTCCTCATGAAAAATTGCACACAAACATCCACGGCCTATTAGTCATAAGCACTAAGATGTGAAAACTACAAATGCCCACCCAAGAATGATGAGTGGGTAAATGTGGTATACCTATCCTGAGGAATATCATTTGGCCACGAAGAGTAATGAAATCCTAATATGTGCTACAACATCAATAAACACTGTGAACATCACACTAACTGAAAGAAGTCAAACACAAGCGACTGCATACTGTACATTCCGTTCAAGTGCAATTTCTGAAGAGGGCAGTTACTCTTCATATGTACAGAACTTCTTGGGGAATGAGGAGAATATGGGAAATTAGAGAACAGTGGCTGGTTGCGCAACTCTGAATATATTTCAAACCACAGACATGCGCACTTTTAAAAGACTAGACTTTGTGATATTTCCTTATCTCAGTACAGCTATTATGACATAGCTAGAGTTTAGAAATGTTGAACACCAAAATATGTGATGCTGAAAACAGAACACACTTCTTTTTTGATACATGAGCCATTCTTTAAAATGAGTCATGTAGCAAACCACAAAGGAATTTCAATAAATTCAAAGAACCAGCATCACACGCGATATAGTCTTTGACCACAATGCCATAAAATTAGAAATTAATAACAAAAGAACACGTTTAACATCCCCATGTGAACAGGAAGTACAGCAAACATGGTCCTAAATAACCCACGGGTGAAAGTGGAAATAAACAGGGAAACTTTAAACTATCACAACCAAATCCAGTGAAAGCAGAGAATTTCAAAATATGCGGTCTGCGCCTTGAGGGGCACCGAGGAGGAAATCACAGCTCTGCCTGTAATTATTGGAAAATGAGGAAAGTTTGGGATACATGAGGTAAATGTTCAACCAATATGCAGAAAAATAGAACCAGGCACAGTTAAAGAAATGGGGAAAGCAAGGTAATAATAATGAGACCAGAAATCAATGGCATAGCGTACAAGAAAGTAAAATAGCAAGGGGGAATGGATCACAGGGAGCCGCATATGGCCTCCTCTCTGGGGGACGGGCGCAGCGGGGTGGGTGAGGGGAGGCGCCGGACAGTGTAATGTAAGATACAAAAATAATTTATAAATTATTAAGGGTGCATGGGGGAAAGGGGAGGAGGAAGGGAAGGTGGGGGGGAAGGAAAATGAGCGGATTCCGGGAACCCAAGGGGCAAGAGAATTTTGGGAATGATGAGGGCAACAAATGTATAGATGTGCTTTACACAATTGATCTATGTATTGTGATGAATTGTATGAGCCCCAATAAATTGATTAATTAAAAAAAAAAAAGAAAGTAAAATAGTTTAAAAATAAATAGATCCTTTGAAAACTAGATAAAACTGATAAGCCTGTGATTAAACAGATCAAGAGCAGGAAGTATTAAAATTTAAGAGAAAAGACAAAACTCCTTAAACTGTAGCCGATTGTCTAAAGGTATTAACATATAACGAACAATTGCATGTTAACCTACCGTACATAACACATTTAACAAACTTAAAGAAAGGGCTAGATGTCTAGAAAAACACAAAAGTCCAGCATGAGTGAAAGAAGATGATAGAAACATAGAAGAACAATAACCAATCAGAAAATCGAACAGGCAGTGAAGGACACGGGCATCCCGACACCCACACTTTTCTGCCTAACACATTTCAGGCGATGCTTGGGTTCCTAGGTCTTCTCCCTCCAGGCCACTTGCCAGATTGCTGTCTGAATATCCTTTCTGAATATTAAACTGGATCATCAGCCACCCTGCTTAGAACTCTGAACTGTCATCCACCCGCTATATAGAGAGTTCCAAATCGTTGACTTACTCTTTGTTCCGAATCACTTCAAGCTGTCGCTCTTGAATAAATCACCCTTCTCCTCCTTTCAGTGCCTCTACCTCTGCTTTTCCCTCACCCAAGAACGATCCTCTTTCAACCAATTTTATCATCTTACTAACTGTCCCTTATCCCTTCAGACCAAACCCAACATTACCTTTTTTCAGGAGTAGAGACCTCCACCCCCAGACCAATCTAGCTTTGTAGTAACGACGCAGTTTACAAATAAGTAAGCGGTATTTGCTTTCATAAGCGTAAAACCAGTATCAGCCGCAATAAGGAAGATGAAAAACGAAAAGATTTCTTTAACATTATATTTTGAATGGGCAGTAGGGCGGCTCTTCTCTGTGAACCCGAGGTCTAGTCTCACTTTATAAAAAAGCGATATTACCACATGTTATACCAATGGTAAAAGCCATCACTGAGCTGCAATTTCTCTTTGCTGCAATACAAAGATTGAGAATTACAAATGGAATGATTTCCTGAATTTCACTGAAAACCATTATATGTTCTCCTCTTAGGAGAACAGAGATGCCTAATTTAGGGTCGCTGTCCTCCGAGAGTCCATAGAGGTACGAGGTTTGCTAGGAGCATTTGCATTCTTGAAAAGAACTTTGAGAGAGAAAAGCAAGGCAACGACCAAGGCAGACTCCCCCAAATCTGTCGTTGGTGAGTTCTAATGTAGAAGAACTACGTTAGGGCAAAAGGACCTTCAGTTTAAACCTTGTAATCTGTCTTTAGTAGTAGGTGCCATTGGGTTGACTTTGACTCATAGGGACCCCGTGTGTCAGAGTAGCCCTGACCTTGAGGGATTTTGAGGCTGTAATCCTTTGGGAAGAGATCATCAGGTCTTCACTCCTGTGGAGATACGGGGTAGATGCAAACCACTAATCTCTTTGTTAGCAGCTGAGCGTTTAACCATTGTGTCACCAGAGCTCCTTGTAAATAGGTCGGGGTGCCAGTTCCTGATTTGGCCGCAGCTCTTGTTCATGGTCATGGATAGTGGATCACTCTTTAAACGCTGCATTGAGTGAACTTGATATGAGCTGAATCCTGAAGAGAGATCTAAGTGGCTGACCAGCTCACAGGTGCATTGTCCGATTTTGCTACCGGTCCCCAGTCAGGCCCCACTTAGAGCTGACCACATGTCAGCGAACACTACTATTGGCAATAAACATTGCTATATCTTTATTTCAGGAGAGATCAACCTAAGCTTTAGGATGAATGGCTTTTGAGGTTCCTAGACTTCCTTTAAAGGCAAAAAATATTTTTAAAAGAAATTGTTCAAGTGCACTTGGTGTTGAGGTAAAAAGGAACTTCAAATGATCTTTCAGACATGATCGCTTCTATTATAATTAAGGTCAATTTCTTGTCACTAGGCGAAATGTCCTTTGTGTAGAAGCTCCAATCCATTACAAAATTAAAATGTTGACAAAATATTTCCTTATAATTCAATATCTTTTTCATCCAAAGAAAAATTTAATTAAACCTTTAGCTCTAAAGTCACTAAGGACTAAAATAAATAGGCTAGCATGAAAACAGAGGGCTTGCATTATAGAACCTCAAAGTTAAAATTTTAAATTCTTTTTGATAGAAACGTGGTGCTTTAGAAAGAGAAGGTGCCTTGCAATTTTTGAATACTTTCTATGTGCTGGGCCTTTATAAATAAACAGGATAACAAAAAACCATATCAGAAAGAAATGTAACATCGAAGGTCAAGAAGATGCAAGTGGTTGTTTAATTTTCAGAGATTTTTCAGTATTATTCTGGTCTGCTGGGTTTATCTAATGCTTCTGAGGATCCTAATGCCCCTTCCTAAAGGGATATGAGGAGAGTCTGCAAACTGGGGTTGTAATCAAATCAATGGCAGTGAGCTTGATTTTTTTGGTTTGCCAATTTATAGGTCTTTCATTTTTCTTTCTTGTCTTATAACTCTGGCTATGAGCTCTAGCTCTTGTGGTCGGTGGGTGGAAACACTGGTTGGTCCTATGACCTCTGAGCCCATTGTTGCAGCCACATTGAGATGCTCACCACAAAACCAGCACTTGAAACCCAGTAGACTGAAAATTTTGGATGTCCAAAGGGGCAGCTCTACTTTGTCTTATAGGGTCACTGTATATTGGAATTGGTTGGTGGCAATTCGATTTTTTGAAAGATTTTTAGCACAATAGTACATAGGAGTGGAAATAATGGAATTCTTATCTGGTTACCATTGGCAATGGGAATGCTTTGTTGTGAGTAATGCTGACCATTGGTTTTATATGCATGCCCTTACTTTTAAGAAATTTTCCTTTATTACTATTTTGTTGAGGGTTTTTGTTTGCTTGTTTGTTTTTTAAACCAGGACTGGATGTTGGATTTTATTAAATACATTTTCTACAGCAATTCACATGATTTTATGGTTCTTCTCCTTTATTTAAGTAGTGGATCATGTTAATTATGTTTCTAATCCCCTTACATCCATAGTGTATATTCTACTTGGTCCTGATGTATTATTTTTTGATGCTGTTGGGTTCTATTAGCCAACACTTTTTTTGGAGGTCTTTTCCATCAATGCCCATAATGGGTATTGCTCTATAATTTTGTTTATAATAGTGTCTGCCTGATTTTTTATCAGGATTATATTCTCACTTTATATATTCTATCCTTTTCTATTCTGAAATAGTTTGAATACAATTGGTGTCAGCTCTTCTCCATAGGTTTATTAGAATTTGCCAGTGAAACGGTCTGGGTCTAGGCTTTTTTAGTTGAAAGTTTAAAAATAAACTTTCAATCTTTTTTATTGACTAAATTTTTTTTCTTTTGTTATGGGTCAGTTCAATTTTCTACTTCAATATGCAAGTTTAGGTATTAGATAAACAGTTAATATTAGTTTAGGTATTGATGCGGTTTTAAAATTTTGTCCATTTCTTTCTAAGTTTTCAAACATGTTGGAATACAGATTGTCACTGTGTTCTGTTATGAGCCTTTTTATTTCCATGGGTTCTGTTGTGATGTCACTCAGTTCATTTCTTATTCATGGTATTAGCATCTTCTCCCTTAAAAAAAAAAAAACTTCTTTGGATTTTCCAGTCATTCTTTACTTTATTAAACCTTTCAAAGAACCAACTTCTGATCTCCTGGTGTATTATTTTTGTTTTCTCTTTCATTTATTGTTGCTATCAAAATTAAACAAAACAAAATCAGCAGCAAACTTGTTGCCATCACGTCGATCCTGATTCTGCTCTAATCTCTATTATTTCTTTTCTTCTGGTGATCATATGCTTATGTTGTTTGCTGCGTTCCAGATTTTTGGTATGTTGTGTTATCATTCTCATTTTATTCAAAAAATTTGATTTCATATCCTAGTACCCAGTCATTTATAAGAAGGATTTTATTCAGTTTCCATATAATTGTTTTTTCCCCCTTTGGTCTCCCAATTCTTGATGTCAAATTTCATAGCATTGCGATCTGAGGTTTGCTGTTATTAGGTACTGCCAAGTCAGTTTCAACTCATGGCAACCTTACATACAACCGACTGAAGCATGCCTCGCCTTGTTGTATCCTAATTATTATTGCTATGTTTGAGCCCATTGTTGTAGCCACTGTGTAAATCCATCTCTGGATGGCCTTTTTAGTTTTTGTTGCACCTGCACTTTACCAAGCATGTGTTCTTCTCCAGGGTCTGGTCTATCCTGGCAACATGCCAACTATGTGAAACAAAATCTTGCAATCCTTGCCTCTAAGGACCATTCGTCCATAGTACTTTGAAATATTCTTAATCAGCACCGTAATTCAAGTGCATCCATTTTCTTTAGTCTGCCTTACTTTGCAACTTTCACATGAATATGAAGAAATTGAAAATACCATTGCTTGGGTCAGGTTCACCTTAGTCCTCATGCTCAGCAGATTTAACTGGTGCACTGTGTCTTTTGATCTCTTGGCTGCAGCTCCCATGAACATTGATTATGGATCCATATACATTTGAGTAAGTATGTTGGAAGGATATAACCCGAAGGTAAACCTTTCCTAATTCTCAATCATGAGTATTTCCTTGTTCTGTTTTTCCACCTGCCCCTGATGTCCAGCAGTTTTACTACATCGTTTCTTCCACTTACCTTACTCTATGATTAAGAATAATTTTCTGACTCTCTTCTGCTATCCCCTTTGATCTTTTCTTTCTGTTCTGTCTTTCTAAGGACCTCTTTCTTTCGTCATGTGTGATGGTTTGATGTCCTCCCACAGCACATCAGGTCTCCGTCAGTGTTTCATGCATCACATCTGTCTGGAGATGCTCTCAAAATTCAGGTGGGACAAACTCAAGGTCATATTTTGGCTCTTGTGGACTTACTGTAATTTTCTTCAACTTCCACTGACATTTCCATGGGATCTGTTCCACAGTTGCTCCTGGCCTGGTTCTATCTGCTGGTATTGAACTTCTCCATTATATTTTCCCACAAACATGGTCAATCTGATATCTGTGTATTCCATTTGAAGAAGATCATGTAGATAGAAGATTCTGTGTTGTTGGAAAAAGGTATTTGCAGTGAAGAAGTAGTTTGTTTAGCAAAATCCCATCATGTAATCTCCAACTTTGTTTCTATCACCAAAGCTGTATTTTCCAACTACTATTCCTTGTTCTTTGTTTTCAACTTTTGTATTCAAATCACCAATAATTATCAATGCATCTTGATTGCGTATTTGATCAATTTCAGACTGAAGAGGCTGGTAGAATTCTTCAGGTTCTAGCTTTAGTGGTTGGAGCATAAATTTAAATACTAGTTGTATTGATTTGATTTCCTTGTATGGGGATAGATGTCTTATCACAGACAGCATGGTACTTCAAATCGATTTGATCCATCTCTTTTGACAGTGGATGTTTATTGTTTCATTCCCAGCATAGTAAACTATACGTTTTCTATTTCAAAATGAGACCAATACCAGTTCCTTTCACCTCACTAATGCCTAGAATATGGATCTTTATGCATTTCAGTTCATTTTTAATTACTTGAAATTTTCTAAGATTAAAACTTTGTTCATTCCAAGTTCCAATGATTAATGGATGCTTGCAGCTGTTTCTTCTCATTTTGAGTCGTGTCCCATCAGCAAAGTTAGGGTCTGAAGGTTTCCTTCCTTGGGCTTTTCTCTATCATTATGGTCGACTCAACCAGGCACAGTCAGCTCTCCCTCAACCATATTTTAAGTGTCTCACAACATGAGGGGCTCATCTGGCCCTATCTCTAGCACAGTTTTGGTTCCATGCTAAGATTCTAAGAAGTCATCATAACTGATTATGCTTTGATGTTCTCCGTAGGGTTTTCGGTGGCTGATTCCTATGAAGCTGACAGCCCATGGCTTCTTCAAAGCTTTTCTCAGTTTGGATGCTCTCCTAGAACTGTTCACTTTAGGTGAACCTACTGGTATCAGTGATACATCTTTCTGCATCACAGCAACACACAAGCCACCATAGTACGGCAGACTGACAGACAAATGTTGGGATTTGAGAAGGTCCTTTGTAATATTTCAATGTTTTTAAATTTATTGAAGTCTGTTTTGTGGTCTACTCTAGAGTCTATTCTGGGATAGGTTCTGTGTAGACTGGAAAAGAATGTATATTGTATTGTTGGTTAGTGGTATATTTTGGACATGTATATAAGGTCAAGTAAGCAGGTTGTGTTTTCACTTCTTTTATGTCTTTGTTGCATTTCTTCCTAGTTGTTCTTTCCTTCACCCAAAGTGGTGTATTGAAAACCTCCTTCTATTACTGTAGAGTTGTCAGTTTCTCTTCTTAATTCTATTAGAATTTGATTTATGTATTTAGAGGCACTTTCATTGAGAGTATTGATGTCTTCTTGCTCAATTGACGTTTTACTAATTATATAAAGTCCTTTATCTCTTAATGGGCAGTTTGCCTTAAAATCTGTTTTATCAGATATTAATATTGCCCCTCCTACTCTTTCTGTCTATCATTAACTTGGTCCTCTTTTTTTTTCTTCAGATCCTTTATTTTTAGTAATTTCTTTTCTTTGCCTCTAGTGTGTGTCTTTTGTAGAATGCATTTGGATGCTCCTAGTTTCCTTATTCATTCTGTTACTCTATCTCTTTGTGCATTTTATCCACTTACATTCACGGTACTTTTAAAAGATATGAACTTATTGCTGTCATTTTGCTGGTATTTTGTTTACTTGTTTGTTTCATTTTTGGGCGATGCTGGGTTTTTGTTCCACGTAACTTTCTTGCTGAATTTATTTTACTTGTTGGCTCTGGTCATTTTCTTAAATGTTATTGTTTTCCTTGTCATCATCCCATTGACACCGAGTCCGTTCCAACTCATAGTGGCCCTGCAGGACAAAGCAGAACTGCTCCTTAGCATTTCTGAAACAGTAAAGCTTGATGGGAGCAGACAGACCCATCTTTCTTCTGTGGAGCAGCTGGTGAATTTCCATAGTATCAGGGCCCCTTTGCCATTGTTTTGATGCTTATTCAATTTCTGTGTGATTCCTCTTTTCTGTTTTTGATTAAAAAGCTTATAAAGTTTATTTGAAGTTGCCTTTTAATCTATTATTTTTCCCCACGTTTAAAACAGTTGAGTCTATCTTAATATTGATTAGACTTTCTCTCTACTTGGAAGCCTGTAACTATACCATTCTTTCCCTTTTTATTTTGTCATTGTCTTTGCTTACAAATTGTCACCTGTTTCCTTGTCTTCAGGCTGAATGGTTGATTTTATTTTGGATACTTTAATATCTGGCTTGACTCCTGAGTGGTATTGTCACACATTTTAATTCTAAGTGGTTTCTGCCATTATTGGCTCTCAATCCAAAGAATACCTTTAAGTATGTAATGTGAGTTTGGTCTGTTTTTTGTTTTGTTTAAAAATTTCTTTTTATCTAGAAATATCCCAATTTCACTGTGCTATTTAAGTAATAATGTTGCTGAGTATATAATTCTTGGTTGGCAGTATTTTCCCTACAGGATTCGATATAAGTCATCTTATTGCTTTCTAGACTGCTTGGTTTCTATGGAGAAATCAGAACTTACCCTTTGGTTTCTCCTCTGTAGGTAATATTTCTCCTCCCCCCCACCCCATCTCTTTTCAGAATTCTTCTTTTGTCTTTAGTTTAGGGAAATTTGATTATGATATACCTTGCTGATTTTCTTTTTGTGATTATTTTATTTGGGCTCTCTTTGGGTGCTTTTTAAAAGCATGTCAGCTCAGCATTAATGATTTTAGAGAAATTTTCTTCCAACATCATCAATTCTTCCATAGTGTTCTCCTTTTTTCTTGTTTTAATTTTGCTCTCTTCCTTTTCAGAATACTGATCACATGTAAGTTGTTCTTTTTTGAAATAGTTAAGATTTATTGTGCTAACCAGGCCAATAAACACATGTGGGATTAATTAAAGGACAGAGAGCTAAATAGCTCAGTTTGCCTTGCCTTTCTAGTTCTCAGGTCTCCTGCTCTCTGATGGTCAGACCAGGGTACAGCTGCCTTAGCCAGTTCCCTTCTTCAGCTTGCAAGGCTCATTTCCTGCAAAACATCCCTGAGGAGAAGCCACATGGGCGTAACCCGATGCAGCCCTGAGTGCTGGAGCAGCCACGTGGAGACCCTGTCCTCCTGCAGTGAGTGTCATTGCATGTGTGTGGTTTATGAAATTGAGGAGGACTTTGTAGATCGGTATCTACATATGGGCTAATGATGAACTTATGGGCTTGGACAGCACTGGGTTGGGATGCTTTCTTAATGTACACTTACCCTTTATATAAAGCTCTCTTATACATATGATTTCCTGTGGATTTGTTTCCCTAGTTTACCCAGACTGACCACTTTTGATGGTGTTCCACACAATTCTTTGCTTCTTTTCTTCCCCACTCCCACGCATTGTTTTTTCTGACTGCTCTTCTCGCAGATTAATATTGAGTCACTTGTTTTCAAGATTACTAGTATGGACTTCCTTTGATTTAATTATATTCATTTGATCTTTTAAAGCATCATTAAATTCTGAAATTTTAATATTAATCTTTCAGATTTCCATTTTAGTATTCTTTCTAAGTTTTAATTTGTTCTTGCAGTGATTTTCAGAATTCTAAAGTTTTGTCTTTGTTTTTCTTGATTTTGTCAGCAGCTTTCTTCCACTTTTTCTAAAGCCGCTGAAAGTAACTAAATGTGATTCTTTTGGCAAAATAATCAAATGTTCCCAATACCAGGTCTTCCTCAGAAACACTGCTTTGCTCGTGATCCTGGTTACTTATTTGAGCCACTTTGTCCTTTCTTCATGTGAACTGAAATCATCTCTTTTGTCTCTGAAATACTGCACTGTTATTGTATTTGTTTTAACTGGTGATTCAGTGGTGTGTTCCTAGATCACCCACTTTCTGTTTCTGGTGAGAACAATAGAGAATGGAAGGGTATGTGAGGTTTCGGTTTGCTGTTCACATACTACAGTGGAGAAAGGGTTGGCTGGTCTTGGCTGCTGTTGATAGTTGATCAGATGGTTTCAGAGTGAATAGAAGCCCTTGCCTAATATGTGGGACTAAAGGATGCAGGAGGTTGGACATAGCCACAGTTCTGGTTATCATGAGGGGATGGATGGCTCTGTGGTGCTATACATCCCCAAATGCAAACCTTCTATTCTATCATCCAGTTGATTCTGATTCCTAGTGACCCTATTTGGGGTTTCTAAGACAGTACATCTTTGTAGAAGATGATAGCCTCATCATCTTCCCACAGAGCAGGAGGTGAGTCTGAACTGCCATCCTTGCAATTAGTAGTCCAACACCTAACCCACAGAGCTGCCAGACTTCTTGCAGGCAGCAAGAAGCTTTTATTTGTTTGTGGGATTTTTGTTTGTTTGTTTGTTTTGTTTTTGTAGTAGCTAAGGGCATCTTCTCAAGAAATGAGATCTGGATTCTTATTTTTCTTTGTGTTCCCTAGGACCCAACATCAGCATTTTTTTATTAATTTAACTTTAATAATATTGATGCAGTGGTCTTGCAATGTCCGGAAATGTTCTCAAATTCTCACGCATATAATAATGTTCAATTCTTTTTATCAATATGTCACATTGAATGCTCTGGAAGCACATGCTAAGGGGAGATTGGCATGAAATGATTGAGTTCACATTAAAGCCACTTCTGTCATGTCTATTTAGACTCACAGTAACCCGATAGAATAGAGTCCAATTGCCCCATAGGCTTTTTAAGACTATAAATTCTTATGGAATCAGGCAGCCACATTATTTCCCCCCATAGAGGACTAGTGGTTTAGAACCTCCAACCTTTCAATTACTAGCTGACTACTTAACCATTATACCACCAGTGCTTCTCAAGGTACTTATTAAAGATGACTAGCTGTGAAAGAGAGGGTGATGTTGAGTTGTGAAGAGTGACCTAGAAGAAGCCCTGGAGCATGCATGGCTCTCCAGCTATATCCCATGTTCAACTTAAATGGGAGGGCCTTGACTCTCTCATCTCCGTCATTGAATATGGGCTCACCCCGCCAGGGCCTATTGAAGCAAATAGCTGGGGGCTATTTGTCAGCAAACATATCAAAATGTGAAGCTATTGTTTCTTGACGTATCCTCCATATAGGTCTATACACGTCTGAAGGTGATGCCTGCATCTCTCTAGCCCTTCTTCAAATAATTCTGCATTCCCTTTAGAATTTACATCACACAAACACAGCAATTTCAGCATACTGGAAGCACTCAAGATTTTTTTTCCTTCATGTTCTCTGAGTTTGGGGAACAAAAGGATTGCTGAAGCATTAAGATCCATCATATAGGATGGATGGGGACAGGTCTTGCTAGTCTCCAAGAATGAACAGGTACATTGCAATAGAAAACAATTCCTTGGCACAACTTTCCCAACTTTCTTCTTACAATGCAGTTTTCTATGTTCTTACGACTCCTTCCCAATAAGCACCTATGATCATCTCATGTTCTCCCTGAAAATCTATCAGTCTACCCCCCTAGAGATTCATGCAATCACCGTAACTTTCTGAACTGGCTTCTCTGACTTGTGCTTAATTAGCCCAACAGATCCCCCTAGAAGCCACTGTTAAGCTGGACTGATTTTTAAAGTAGCTGAAAGAGACTAATGGGAAAAAATGGTTTTTCTACTCCTTAAAGAGTTACAGTCTCAGAAACTGACAGTGGCATTTCTACCCTGTTCCCCTGGGTAGCCATGAGTCTCAATCTACTCAATGGCAGTAAGTTTTGTTTGGGTTTTGAAGGAAACCCAAAGTGCGTGACTGAGAGAACTTGTCAATAACCATGCGTTGATGGCAGACATATGCTTAAATACGTTCTGTTTAGAATGAACTTCTGCCTGTAGGACCTGAAACCCTAGTAGCAATGCTCTTTGACTCACCCTTGTAAATATAAGCTTAGACATTTTCAATGATTTTTCTATGCCTTATCTTTTTCTATGAATACTGGAATAAAATAAAGATAGACTGTCCTAATTATTATTGGAGGTGATAATTTGCAGTCTAAGTGTGTTGTCATGGATACCTAAGTGCCCACCCCCACCACCGACTCCCCACCCCCTCTCAAGACACAGGCCTGGGAGTCAGGGCTTAATCCTGAGGTGCTTTTCAATAGCACCAGCTGTCCAGAGCCTGAAAGGCGTGGCAAATTACACCATTATTAGAGTGAAATGGTATGGCTAAGCTAATTATTTGTGGGCTTTAGACACAGGTGTTCATAAAAGGCCGAACGTGCACTCCTAATCAAGTCTGATTGGAGCAGAACAAGAGCACAGCATGGGACTATCAAGGAGTTGTTTAGGGTGGCTCTCATTTAAATAATAAAAGAGGCCACTGTGGGCCTTCTGTTCAGCAGCATTTTGAGTGTGACTCCGAGTTCCTCATTACAGGTGATCATGTTGGTGTTTCCTTTTGACTGAGTCCAGTCACAGAGATCTGTTTTCTAATAATATTTTACTTGATAGTCACACAACAGTTTCACGTCTTTTAGCCCTTCTGTGACTATTTGCACTAAATGTAGTGACTGCAACTTAACTTTTCAGAACTAAAATTTAGGATGATGCCACAACCATTTTATTCCATGTAGAAAACATTCAAAGAATTGGTATTTCTCTGGGTGTTTCCATTTCCTCCTCTGTGAAGTTCCCTGGTCATTTTTGGTTGTACCCACAATATAGTAGCAAGGTGATTCCAAATTATACTTTTGCCTTCATTTAATAGTATGCAATTAACCTAATCCTTGAATACCATCAGTTGTTAAAATGCATGTTTGAAAGGAGATGATATATGGATTCATCATAGCTTGTTATTATATTGAGTATGATAAATTACTCTGCTTAGCAAAGCAGACCTGAATATCCTAATCTTTGCTTCTTAAAATAATGAAAAGAATACTTCGCTGATGTTCCACAGACCATAGAGAAGTTCCCATTCGCCAGTTCATAACACTTATATGCCCGACATTTTACTTCCAAATAAAAATGATGTAGATTCATTACCCTGACACAACTTGTTAATGAAATGACTTTCCTATCGCATTTCTCTATGCCTCATAGAGCCCATGCATAATTTAGAGAGTGATACGATTGGTTCTTCTCCATAATCCTACTTGGAATACCTAGCTGATCTTTTGCCTTGAAATGGCTCTCCTTACACAGCTTCACAAACGCTTGTCAATTCATACGATAAAAAAACCATTTCTTTATAGAAGTATCTGTGCTACCACAGACAGATGAAGGCGCACTTACCCATCCTGTGGAGGTAGAAGCGGACTGTTAAGAAGACAGATGACCTCATAAACATGTCTATGTGCAGATCAATACGATGGAGCCTAATTTGAGTTAGACGTCCTCTATGATGATGGAGAGTAGTGTGTTTCGTCAGAGTCCATTTAGTCAGTGCATTCTTCCACCTCAGTTATTCTAGTCACTGGAGGAGAGGAGAAGTTTGCTGTTTCTGGAAATAATTATGTGTCAGTTAGAGACAATAATTAGTAGGTTTTCTACTCATGTAAATGTACAAGACGTTCCACATTACAGGTAGAAAGCAACTGTAGTACCTCTTTAGGCAGATTAGTCCATATTGTACGCAATGAAAAGTGACCTCAGACGTGATTAGAGAGAGACCTTGACAGTGGCCACTTTGAAACTATAATGATTACATGAATTATCAGTCAGTTAATTTCAACAATTATCTACCAAATGCCTAGCGTGCTTGTAGCAATTCAGGAGGCAAGAGTGGTCTCAGACAGAGCTGGGTAACTGCGAGCACTAGTTGCTCTCAGATTTTCTTTCACGAAATGTACTTTTCTGCTGGCATCACTCATAGCGCAGGGGTATACCCAGTCAGTCATTTCTGGGGAACATAGTAGATCGTGATCCTGTCTGACCCTTTGGAGGGGGAAAATCTTGCCTCTTCGTTTATGACACTACTCTTCATGTGAGAGTAGAGTTTGTAGAGAACTTAGAGTTGGCTGTAAGCTATTTGAGCATAGGTTTCAGTGAGGCTCAGGAAGGCGGTGATGTAATAAGAACCATTCCGAAACCTCTGGGGCTTAATATCTATCACACATCAAAGTTTGTTTCCGTTCATGTTACATGTTCAGAAAAGCTGAGTAGGGGATTCTGGTTACTGTAGTCATTTATGGGGCCAGGCTGCTGGCTGCTTCATCCTAATGTCTACTTCTATAATCAGCATAGTAGAGAAAAGGTATTGCTTTTTAAAGCTTATGTGCTAATGACACAAGTAACTACTGCTCTCATTGCATTAGTCCACAAGTCACATGGTCAAGTTTAAATTCAGAGACCACAGTCCAGACAGCATAGGAATATTTAACAACCAGGTCTAACAACTACAACACCCTCTAAATCAGCGGTTCTCAACCTGTGGGTCACAACTCACCTAAGACCATCGGAAAACACATATTTTCAATGGTCTTAAGGAACCGAGACACCACCCCTCTATCAGTCTCCAGGCAGGTCCACCCACATGCAGATACGCCCACATATGAGTATCTGATGTGATGACATCATCACGCCAACCCCATCACATACACCCCATACAAATACAGGTGTATGTGATAGGGTTGGTGCCATAATGTACTTATGTGGACCAGTCATCACACATGTGTAGAGAGCAGCTACTCTGTTAAAAAGCAGCTACTGTGTTGAAAGCTACAGTATTGGAGGTGAAAAGACACTTTATGAATTATAATTACTGGGTAAATGCTGTGGAAGATGATCTTCGTTGTACTCTGCCCTGAGAATTTCTGATCTGGTGAGAAAGAAGCTATCTCAACCTTCACATCAAAGTTGCCTTTTTATGCATACTGTTGCAAAATGTAGCAATGTAGTTTACTGTTGTTATATGCAGACTGTTACCCATGATACACTATACTTCAAGAAAATATTTCATTTATTTGGAATTAGAAATAAATATTTCACAATATATAATTACATATCATTTTCATGATTAATCACTATGCTTTAATTATATTCCATTTGTAACAATGAAAATACATCCTGCCTATTGGACATTTACATTATAATTCATAACCGTAGCACAATTACGGTTATGAAGTAGCAATGAAAATAATGTTATGGTGGGGGGGTTGCCACAACATAAGGAACTATATGAAAGGGTCACAGCCTTAGGAAGGCTGAGAACCACTGCTCTAGACCATACGTTATAAGTGATCACCTTACGACTAGACGGGGCAAGCAAGATCTAGGTTCTTAACTCCAAAGCAAACTCACAGCCATTGAGCGATGCCGAGTTGTAGGCCCCCTGTGGGGTTTAGAGACTACAACCGTTTCAGGAGTAGGAAGCCCAGTCTTTCTCCTTCAGAGCTGCGGGTGGTTTCGAGCTCAGGACTTTGCAGATCGCAGCCTAACATAAACTAGTGCTAATTCACGTGGAAATTCACAGCGAGAAAATAGGAGATGATATTGTATCAAAAGATCAGACTGAGAATATGCAATCTACCCTTCTATTTGAAATTACCTGGATTAAGAAAACTTGAGAAAATGATAAGGAAAATGTTACTAAGAAAATTCTCAATGATTTCTGTCTATATTTAAAACATATGTTCATGTATCATAATTTTGTATATGTTCATAGTCTTTAAAAAAGGAATTTGAGCTGCAACCCCACAAAGATGAAAAAGAAAATTACAAAATAAACCCAAAGTTCTGGAAAACAGCAACAAGTTAAAATAGTAATTAATGGAGCAGACACTATTACATCTGTAAGTATGATCTGTGAAAAAAATCTAGTTATAGATTTTTTATTAACATTAGACATGAAAATAATGCTTAAAATCCTACTGTAAGTACATATTAAGCACAAATTCAGAAGTAATTATTTAAAATCATTAGGCAACAATATCTGCAACTAAGAAATATTACTTAAATTAACTCTTGAAGATGATGGAAACCTAAAGAGACAACTCATTGGGGAAAAAATGGAAAGATCGAGCAAAGCTTTCACTTAAGAAGGGCATCAAATGTAATAAATTTTGTGTGTGGGTTTTACCAAACTTTCAGTAATGACAAAAATATTATTTGTACTCTGTTTATAATTCTAGAACATAAAAAATTACTTAAACCATCCTAACCCCACCTCCCCCACAAATGAGCCAGGTGGTATAATGAGTTACACGTTGGGCTGTTAACCGCACGATGAAGAGTTCAATGTCACCAGTTGCTCCATTGAAAGCAGAGGAGGCTTTCTGCTCCTATAAAGATTTACAACCTCAGGAACCCAAACGAACCCAAAGGAGCAGTTCTGTCCAGTCATCTGAGTGTCATTGTTAGTCAGAAAGGATTTGATGGCAGTTAGGTTTTAGTTTTTATTTTTAATGCTCCCTAAATCAGGCAATGAGAATACTCACTTCCACTGACCAGAGAAGCTCAGAAGAACTTATCATTTTTAGGCAGAAATGTAATCATTCAAGTTAGAATATTAACAAGTCCACTGTATGAGACCCACAACTATAAATGAAAAGAGGTAGATTTTGGTGTTTCCTAGGAGCCTGGAGGGAGAGGAGAAGTAAAGGGAGAGCAGGGAGAAGAAAATGAATAGATGGAGAGAAAGAGCGCGCTGGAGAGAGACACACATGCACACATATATAGAGAGAGACACATGTAGACACACACACACACACACACAAACTATACTTGTCCCTCCAAATAAGCAAAGTTCTCAAAACAGGTTAAACTCTAAATCATGTTGTTGTTGTTACTGGATTTTATTTTTTGGGTTTGAACTCATAGAGACTGCATGCATGGGATAGAGTTGAACACCCTCCCCCACCCCCTTGCCCCCGGGTTTTCTTGATGCGATCCCATCTACAGGTAATCTTGATGAGATCCCATCTACAGGTAATCTTGATGAGATCCCATCTACAGAGCTCTCTCTTGTGGAGCCAGAGTTTCAAATAGTCAACTCTTGGGTTAACAGCTGAGCACTTAACCGTTGCTCTGCTAGGGCCTCTTAGAAATCGACAAAATATTCCAAATAGTAAAATTTGACATCCAAGTTGATTTAAAAATAACTCGATAAATTAGGAATAGAAAAAAAAGTGTTCCTTAATCTTCCTTTCATGGGTATGCAAACCACAACCATCATAGTCAGAGGCAAAATATTAGCATTCTTTAATATGTTCCCCTCTCAGAAGCGTTCTGACTGTACTTCTTACAAAATAGATTTGTTTCTTCTTTCGGAAGCCCATGATTTTCAATATTCTTCATCAGTACCATAATTCAAATACTCCCATTCTTCTTTGGTCTACCTTATTCAATGTCCACCTTCCACCTGTAGGTAAGGTTTGTGAAAATACCACAGCTTGGGTCAGACACACCTTAATCCTAGAAGTAACAGCCTTGCTATTTAACATTTTAAAGAGATCTTGTGCACCCAATACAATGTGTCCTCTGATCTCTTGGCTGCTGCTTCCATGAACATTGATTATGGATCCAAGCAAGATGAAGTCCTTCATAACGTCACTCTTTTCTTCATATGTCACGATGTTTCCTAGTGGTCCAGTTGTGAGGATTTTTGCCTTCTTTTCATTGGATTGTTGTCTGCACTGAGAACAGTGATCTTTGACCTTCACCAACAAGTGCTTCAGGTCCTCCATAATTTCACCAAACAAGATTGTGTCATTTGCATACTGCAGATTGTTTAAAGGCTGTTCTCCAGCCCTGATGCTGCTTTCTACTTTATGTAAGCCAGCTTCTCTAATGATTTGCTCAGTAGACAGATTGAAAAAGTAAGATGAGGGGATAGAACCCCGTAGCCCACCTTTCTAGATTTACTTAAGAAGGTTCAAACAAGTCAGCTTTCTTGATTTACTTAAGAAGGAAACAACAGCACCAATAACAAAGGTCTGACCCACACTCATAAGCAGAACTAAACCAAGGAAAACAACGATTGCTATCGGCAAGATTTACAATTGAAAAATAAATGATATTCACTGTTACAAATTAATGCGAGGCTACTGGTTTATGACACATTCATCTACGATTGTAGGAATGGAAATAGAGAACATTTGGAAGAATAATTTTGTAGTATCTATCAGTATTTAACATGTGACCCACTTATACCAAACTCTAGGGATTTATTCTGCATATAGGCATGCAGACCGTCATCTTTTATATTAATGGGAAATTAAAAATGACTTAAATGTTGCTCACTAGATAAATTCCTAGGTAGTGCACACACAATTCCATCTAAAATGAAAAATAATGTATAGCAAAATACAATACTCATACTTTACATATATATATATATGAAGGGTATCAAAGCACCCTGGGTTGTTGTTAGAATTTCATATGCTTACCAGAAGGAAAAATCTCTTCTTCAACTTCATCTCCACCTCCAGTCATTCAAGCCTTTCACAGAATTATGTGACCTGTAGCATCTCCCCTTGGGGAACTCTCCTCTTTCAGAAAATGCTGTGAGGGGAGGTATAGGTAAGGTCCTGTAAAGGTAGGATTTTTCAAACAAGCCTTCAGATGCACAGGAGGGGGTAGGGGATGGAGAAGTAGGACTAGACCTTTCTTGATGGAGCTGAAAGTGTATCCTGAGGCAGCCAAACTCTCCGCACTTGGAAAGCTTGGGCCTGAGAAGCATAGGGTCCGACCCTTGGGGAACAGGCAGTAGTTCATAGAGGGCCTCTCATGCTAAACTCTTGCATGACGATTTTAACAGCGGAGTGAGTCCTGGGAAAAGGAGCTGAGAGAAGTGGTTGAGCAGAGAGCATGGTCATTTGTCAGGTCTCCTCGAGGGCAGGAAGAGCAGAAGGACCTCCAGGTGAAGAGCCAATACCGACAGAGAGCACCGAGCCAGCACCGGATCTAAGCATCTCACTTGTATTACCTCACAACATCTTTTGATCAAAATGCTATTTCCATAAGTCCTCCCACATTATAGGCGAAGAAAGGCAAGCCAGAGCAGTGAAGCAAGTCAGTGATAGCGCTAGAATTTGAACTTAGCACATTCCTCATAGGCACCAATGGAGGCAGGACGTCAGGAAAAAAACTCAGATATTGTATTGATCGAACCTTTCAGTTAATATCTTCTTTAATATGTACTAAGCCATGGCAACGCAGTGCTTAACTGCTCGGCATTCTCCTGGGGAAAGGTGTGGCTGTCGGCTTCCATAAATCTCTATGGAAGCAGCTTTGGAAGCCCCATGGGACAGTTCCACTCGTCTTGCAGGGTAACTAGGAATGGAAAAAGGGAATCCTGGGGGTGCAGTGGTTACACATTGGGCTGCTAGCTGCAAGGTCAGCCAATCGAAACCATTAGCCATACTGCAGGGGAAAGATGAGACTTCCTAGGAGAGTGGCAGCCTTGGAAACACGCAGGAGAGAGTTCTACCCTGCTCTGCGGTCTTGCTGGGGGCCAGAGTGGGTGGGTGGTTTGGTTGGGGATGGAGAGCAATGGTCTGGGCAGCGAGGAGTGTGGTTTGGGGACTAACTCATACAGACTACCTCCTAGATCTTTTGTGATCACTATTATCCTAGACTATAATTGAAGCACAGTCTTGTAGTCATTCATTGCTTCACCTGTCTTTCCACATACTCTAACGTTCTGTAAGCCTGCTACATTGGAATCACTTTGTTAACCAGGCTCTCTGTCCATAGACCCACATCCCAGCCGGCTCAGCTAATGAGGTTCATTACAAGGATACACAGGAAAAAAGAACAGAACTACTCCAAGGGGCCTCCTGAAGTACAGGACCATTATTCTTCAGGACAGAGCCTCACCGTTCTCAGTTGGTCTCTCAGCAGTGGGCAAGCAACTCTTTCCTAATGATAGCACTCACCAGTTACTTTGCTTCAGCTTCTACATCTCTCTCTTCTACGGCCCCTCTTACTTCTATTACTGGCTCACAGTCTCTCTCTTACCTCCTGTGCACATTTCCCAGAGATTTACAGTAGCCACCACGCTAAACATTGAGTCATTTGATCATTTTCCAATAATTGTGCAATACTTGAGATCAGCATGCATGTTCAAGGTCATTTTAGAGATTTCTGGCCAGCCTACTTTTTTAAGCAGGCACTGATTTATATATAATCACTGGGGAACAAATGGTGAGGAATAACCATGGCTGTTCATGAGTAATACACCTTCAGTGATTAGTTCCACACAAAGGGAGATGTAGCTCTGAAGAATAAGAGTATTAAGATCACCATGTTCAATTCAGTTATATCATTATGGGTGTGTTTATAGAAGTTGACCATATCTTCCATAGATGTTCAATGTAGCTTGATAATCTAAAGGCTAACTCAGTGGTGGGGGTGAACGATATACTCACATGATGAGACACATAACAAAGAAATCAGTCAACCAAGAGGCTTTGTACTTTTGCTTTTGAGTTCTTCATTTGTTCAGTAATATAGCCACAATTTAGGAAATGTAGGAGAGCTCAATGTGTTGGGTGTAGGAATGCAAGACTAAATAAGACAAAGTCCCCAGTTGAGTACATCAGTCTAATGGAAGAAGGTGACAAAGAAGCTATTTTCATAAGTGCTGTTGGTGATATCGAAAACTTCAAGGTGTCTCAAGAATACTTCCTGGTGGGATTCAGCCCCACATCTGGACGGGTCCAAGGAGGCCATTCTGTAATGGAGGGGTACATTAGAGAGACATGAGAGAAGGCATGCACGGGCTCACCGATGGAGACCAGACTCAGAATGAGGGAGCAATGTATTCTCTCTCAGCCTTATATAATCGTGGGCAGGCAAGCCACGGAAAGCACATATGTCACAGGAAGGGGTTGCATTAGAGGCATACATGTAACAGGAGGGGGATGAGCTAGGGGTATACACACAGTAGGAAGGGGAGGTGCTAGAGGTGTACATGTGACAGGAAAGTACATATGTAATAAGATGGGCAGCTTCTAGAGTTAAGATGGTGTATTAGTCTAGGTATTTTAGAGAAACAAATCCACAGCAACTCATGTATAAGAGAGTTTTATGTAAAGAAAGTGGGCATCACGAAAACATCCCAACCCAATGCTGCCCAAGCCCACAAGTCCAACATTAACCCATTAACCCAACACCAGTCCACAAAGTCCTCCACCTCACAAAACAGAGGCAATGATGCCGACTGCAGGAGGAAAGCTGAGTCAGTGAACAAATAAGCATCTCAGAGCTGGCGGGGTCTCCACACGGCTGCTCCAGCACCCAGGGCTACATCGGGGTAAGTCCATGTGGCTTCTCCTTAGGGATGGCTTGCAGGAAGTCAGCCTTGCCAGTTGAAGCAGGGAACTGCTAAGGCAGCTACACCCTGGTACGACCATCACAAAGCAAGAGACCCGAGAACTAGAAAGGCGAGGCTCACCACCCATTTATCCCTCCACCTTTCTTTTTTTTTTTTTTTAAATATGGAACGCTTCACAAATTTGCGTATCATCCTTGCACAGGGGCCATGCTAATCTTCTCTGTATCGTTCCAATTTTAGTATATGTGCTGCCGAAGCGAGCACCCCTCCGCCTTTCAATTAGCCCCACATGTGTTTATCGGCCAGGTTGGCACAATTAACTAACTCAGATGGCAACCTAACTATGGTCATCTCTGAGCTGAATTGACTTTGGGTGTCTCTGAGCTCTTCTCCAGGGAAATAATCTATGATTCTATCAGAAGGGAGTGGGCCCTACCTGGGACAGACAATAGGGTCTGATTACTCTGTTGGCAGACAACCTTCTGACAAGTAGCCTTCAAGCAGTTGACCTTCAAGCATATATAATAGCAACCGTGTGGTTGCAAGTAGCACCTTAAAATTGGCATTATTATGAAGGGGACATTGTAGGGAATAACTTTACTTAGAAGAATGTAACTGGAATGCACCTCCAACCCACGAATGTGAAAGTCTCCCTCCACAGAGCCCAGACTCCTTAACATATTAACATAGAGAATTTGTCTTCCTGGTTCGGTTTCCCAGACTTCCTTCAATTCCAAAAGAAAGGCATTCAGAGCGAGGGCAGGGACGTGTAAAGAATTTAGAAGTCTTCTTGGAAAAAATTTACTTGAAAATCACTACATCATGTAGGTGGAAGAGAATTTTTTTAACAGTTTTTTTTTAAAGTTTGTATAAAACAAAATTACTGGTTTGTAACTATTTGCCCTTGAACAATGGCTGCACATTAGGAATTCTCTGAAAGCTATCCGGGCACAATTATTGGAAAATGATATGGTAGTTACATAATCTGGTGTCAGTTTGAGGATTAAGAGTGTAGGAGTGGAGTCTGGTCTGTCAATCAGGATATAGCCAATGGGGCCTCTGTGTGGGCATGGCCCTCTCCTGAGGATTCTGGAAACTCTGGTATTTCCTCCTTGGAGGCAGGAGACACACTCTCTCTCTGCTTACTCCCTGAGAAACGCTCTGCTGACAAGACACATGGCACTACGCTGATAGAGCCCATGCCCCGGGAGCTGAGGAGCCATGTTGAGACCCCTGCCAGTGCTGAGATGCTTACACCACCACTGGATCCACAAGACTTTGCACACATTGGCCTGTGATCTTCCTGAATTCCGCATCATTGCATGTGTTTCGTGAGTCTGAAGAGGAATGTATAGATTGGTATCGAACATATGGGCTAATACCAGACTTACGGACTTGATCTGGACTGGGCTGGGATGTTTTTTCAATATTCAATTACTCTTGTATATAGAACTCTTTCTTATACACCTATGGGTGTCTATGAATTTTGTTTCTCTAGTCTACCCAAACTAACACAAATGATCAAATGGCAGACTGTGAAGAAGTTGCCTTTACCCCTCCCTCTTTGGGGAATAGCTAATAGGACAGTGCCACTGAGCTCCCTTCTGTGTCTCATTATCCCTGTGGACTTGATTTATTTGATTCTTTCTGGAGCTAAAGGTACACTTATCATTTCATTTTAGCCTCCCATGATGGAGAACAGTGAGATTCCCAGCGAATGTACCTCACGAGCAGATACCACCTGTCTGTCAGTGAAGACTTGTGTGTTGCATTGATGCTGAACAGGTTTCAGTAGAGCTTTCAGACGAAGGCAGACAAGGAAGAAAGACTTAATAATCTGCTTCCCGAATAAGCCAATGGAAACCCTATGGACCACAACTGATCTTGGGAGTGGTGTAGGGCCAGACAGCATTTGGTTCCTTTGTGCAGGGGTCCCCATGGGTCCCCATGACTTGAAGTCTGACCAAGTGGCAGTGAACACTATACCAACTCAAATTCTGGTTCACTGGCGTCACCATTGCTCACCTGCCTTTCTTTATGTTGCCCTCTCCTTAGACTTTCTTCTCTGAGCCTATTGCTTTAATCACATGGACTCATGCGGATATTTTGTTACCATCATCTCTGTGGATTTGGGGCTCTGGAAGTTAGAGTTCAAATAACTTGCTTCAACCATTTGATTGGTGGATAAATTTTTTTTTGCCTTTTGCTTTCCTCCCCCCTGCCCCACTCAAGTTAACATATGTCTAGCACCTAGTTAAGTGATTTATGGACTTCAATGGATACATTGTCTGATATTTCAATAAACTATTAGGATGATCCATCATTCTACTGTATTTATTTCATCTTTCATAGGCAGATAGACTGTGGAAATGTAATGGCATGAGTATACCATGGCTTTAAGTAAGTGGGATTGTTTCTTAGTATTTATAATAGAGGCACAGGTACAATAATATCACTTTCCCATTTGAAAATTCATTTTTTTGAGCGATGATGAATAAATGAACGTGATGATCCCCTGATGGTGGCAATATTCTTCATGTGTAAAGGAAATATCAAATTTAGGGAAAATGAAGGACTTGGAGATTATTGCACATAGCCAGAGAAGGATATTCAGCCTAGAAAAAGACGAAGGGAGACAGATAGTCATGTGAAAATTAATTAAAATTTACAGGAGGAAATAGATTGGTCCTGGAACAACTAAGAAGGCAATTTTAGGACCCGGGTGACAGCTAACAAAGAGCCTGGACTGCCTTTGTAACAGTGAGATCTTGTTCTAAAAACTATCAAAAACAGGCCAGAAAAATAATCAGAATTGTGTTAGTCTGGGTAGACTAGAGAAACAAATCCATGGACACACATGTGTATAAGAAAGAGATTTACATACAAGAGGAATTGAACATTGAGAAAACATCCCAACCCAGTCCAGTCCAAGGTCATAAGTCTGTTATTAGCCCATAGGTCTGATATTAATCTAGAAAGCTCTCTTAACTCACAAAACACATGCAATGAAGCCAAATGCAGGACGATCACAAGCCAGTGGGTAGAAAGTCTTTGGATCCATCTCAGTAAGCATCTCAGTGCTGGCAGGGGTCTCTCTGTGGCTTCTCCAGCTTCCAAGGTCTGGTTGCATCCAGGTGGCTTGTCTTCTGCAATGTTTCCCAGGGAGTGGCAAAGAGAGAGAAGTGTCTTTTGCCTCCAAGGAAGAAGTACCAGATTTACCAGAATTCTGAGGAGCAAGTCATGCCCACACAGAAGTCTCATTGGCTATCTCCAGACTGACAGCCTAGACTCCACCCCTTCACTCTTAATCCTTAAATTGGCACCAGATTAGGTGACTACCACAGACCACTCCTCATCAATTTAACACTTTCACATAACTCTTTAGCCATGTATAATTTTCAAACAATAATAAAAATCATATCCGTACCTAATAGGATAAAACTAAAAAGCATACAATTCAATGTGTGCCACACACTTAAACATAACATTTTATAGATGAACAAAACAAAAATGTCCTATGCCGAACAATTTGTAAGAACTACACCTTGATCCTATAATCCTATGAATATATATTCCTCCATCTGTGAAAGTTTGTAAGCCAACCACTTCATGCCTTTATCCCCCAAATTTTGGGTATCCATTTTCTATACAGCCCATTTACATCAACCCAGTGCTCTGAGGAAGCAATCATATTTTTCAACATGAAGAAACTTCATTCCAGTTGGAACTTTGTGAAATCCACATCCATAAGCAAAGTCAAATCAGGATAGGCCATCCATAAAGTCAACAGCAATATGCACCAGTTCACAGGCTCAAAAATCTCTTCATATGGTTGGGTTCTGGTCAACTCAATGTAGGCTGCCTCTCTTAGCCTCACTGGGGTGTCCGCTGGTTGCCTTAGACCATGGCCCCATCACAAATTCTCAACACCCCTAGCCCCTTGTGCTAGGTCATGAACTTAAGACCAGTCAACCCACTTTTGTCTTCTCCTCTAGTTCCTGTAAACCAGGTCCACGGGTGTCAGTGGCCAAACTCAACCCGTATCTTTATTGCTGCTTTTCTCCCACTTCCACTCAACAAATGAATTCAGGTGGTCACCAACAGTCAGCCAGATGACAAGGTCTGACAGTCCCCAGCTCAAGAGATCTACCTTCCAGTAGCATGGTGAAACAGGACATGAAGGAACCTCAAGTTACAGTGACACAGTCCACATATTAGGTGTCCCACAGGTAGTGTAGCTTGCAAATGGAGGCACAGGACTAGCAAGGCAGCCACACACTGGTCCGATGATCAAAGAGCAAGAGAGAGAGAGGTGAGGCTCGCTGAGCTCTCTATCTGTCCGCCAGTCAACCAATCTCACATGTGTTCATTGGCCATATTGGCACAACAAACCTACCTATCAGAGAGATTCCTGAATTAATCTGTATAACAAGGTATGGAAATGAGAGTGGCGAAGTTCTCTTCTAAACACAGTTTTCTTTATTTAAGGTACTGTGAGCTGGAGAATTATTTGATATGGCTCTTCTAGTCATAGTCTTTTAAACTCCCACCAAATGACTGGGTGAGGCCATATAAATAAGGTGTATGGGGTTCTCATGAAGGGATCGGTCTTTTTCTCTCCTAATGGGTATAAAGTAAAGCATCTCAGCAACAGCAACGGGACAGCTGAGATTTCTGTGTGCTGAACCTCCTCCATCCAAAGCCCTATGCACAGAGGGCTATGGCACAGAGAAATGACAGCGAAGGAGTAGCAGCAGAGGCAGTACCTAGAGCAAAACCACAAGACAGAGCAGCAAGCTTCCCAGCCCATGGAGGTAGTAAAAGTACTAGCTCCCATATGGCTGACTTGTAGAATGCAGTGCTTCCAAGAGGCACCTAATTGTGGGAGTTATGCTGGCTGTACCGCAGGCTGGAGCTGAAATACCTTCGGGCAGAGGTTTAATGCAGTGTGATGATTCCTGTGAGCTTTTACTGGCAGAGCAAAAGGGCCGGTAGCATTGCCTGAGCTAAAGAGAGGCTAATAGACCATGTGACGAAGAGGCCAAGAACCCGAGAGAAGCATGCCTATAAGGCAAAGCTGGTAAGAGTTTCTTTTCAATGGAAAGAACTAGATCCTGAGCATTTCTTATCCTGAATTATAACCTCTTAACTTCCTTAATAAATGCCATAATGGTGAGACTATTGTCTATGAGTTCTGTTTGGGCATTGTGATCAATTTTTGGACCCAGAAGAGACGCAAAACATACCGTGGTAGTGAGGAGTGGTGCCAGGATTGCTCATGAAGGGTGATGGGTAAAGTCAGGTCTAAACTCTTTAAGCTGGATTTCCCTGCCCTTTGGGTAGTCAGAAAAGAGCCATCCGTGGTGATTAGGTAAGTGTTGGGCTGGGAGCCCCAAGGTGAGCAGGTAGAACCCATTAGCTGCTCCATGTGGGAGAGATGAGGCTTTAGGCTCCTATAAAGATTTACAGCATAGGAAATGCGAAGGGGCAGTTCTACTCTGTGCTGTGGGTTGCTGTGGGTTGCTATGAGTCAGAATTGACTTGATGGCGGTTGGTGGGCTTACAGAGTCAGAGCAGGGAGATGCCACCTCCATGTCATGTTTACAAGTACAAGCATACCTTCATGGTTTATAGGCATGCTTTTCAGTGACTGGTTAATTTGGAGGGGGTATCTGAATATATTTATTCATTCACACAGATCCTGATTTATTCAAAAAATAGTTACATCAAATATTTCTAGTGTCAAGTCTTTTTACTGAGTTAAGGGTTTATCATTACCTTTTGAGGTCCAGTGAAAATGCAAACATGATAATAATGACTCTTTAATGATCTCATTTGACCCTTCCTAACAATTTCAGTGAAGAAAGTAGATGAGATATTGTCCTTACTTTAGAGATGAGAAAACTCAATTCAAAGGATGATGATGTTACCTGGAGAATGGAATTACGTCTCACGAGCAGATCATGTCACATCCATGTTGATACATATCATCACAGGGACTACAGGTATGTGTAGGAAATACCTATCAGACTGCAGTGACTGCGCACAGAAGCAATTTTATAGGTTAGGGCACCTGCTGGGGCCAGCAGAAGAGCACTGAGTTTTATTACTGACCAAAATCATACATTATCTTCCTACCAAGGTTGGGCACAATTGAAAGCTTGTATTATGTAAGTATCTGTGCTCGTCATTTACACATGATTTCTTGTTTAAAGCTTGCCACAACCCTGGGAGTATTATTGTCTGCATTGGAAATGAAAAAAGAAAAATTCACTTCATCAAAGAAACGTTCTAAAATTTGTTTTAAAAAGCTGTAAACTTGGAGAAGTTGTGTGGCACATATATCCAGGATATATCGAGAAGTTATAAACAAATTAGAGAAAAAAGGAACACCTCAATAGGAAACCGGTAATTTGAGATTCCTCCCCAAAATTAAAAAAAAAAAAAAGAAACAAAACAAAGTGAGCTATTGAAGCAATTCTGAATATTAAGTTTAAAATTCTAGGTAAGAAGGCCACCTTTTCAGTCTTAGTAGTGCTTCAAAAGGAAGGCAGTGAGGAAATGGTTTTAAAATATCTCAATGTCTGAGCTCTAATGTTTTAAGGTGAGTCTTTCAGAGCAAGTAAAAGGTTAGACTTGAGCCAGGTCGAAAAGCATAGTCATTTAGAAGTGATGGACACATCAGTTAAGTAAGAGCCTTAAGATAAGTTTTACTTAAGCCAGAGCCTTAAGATAAGTCTTTGTGAGCAAGCTCTTGTTCTGATAAGAAAGATGTTTTTCCAGATGAGCAAACTTTTTGCTCAGATAAATTGTTATGCAAGAATGTCCTGAAGCAAAATGTGCAATTATGTTGACCTAGCTACCTCTTTTAAGACTCACCAGGAATATTGAAAAGTCTCCGCTTTTCAATATACTTTTAGTATTTCTTTAGCTGAAATGAACGACAGACCATTACCACCTGAGGACATAAGCAGTGCCGATGCACATCATCATTTAAAGCGTGGTAGCGGTCATTTCCACATCTATATACATTAGGGTCATAACTGTGTGGATCATAGCAAACTATGGGTAGCCTCAAGAAGAATGAAATTCCAGAACACTTCATTGTGCTCATTCAGATCTTGTCCATGGATCAAGAGACAGTTGTGCAATTAGAACCAGGGAATACAATAAGGTTTAAAATCAGGAAAGGAGTTCATCAGAGTGGTATACACTCATAAACTCGCCATACACATCCAATCCGTATGCTGAGCAAATAATCTAGGGAGCTGGGCTCTATGAAGGAAAATGCAGCATCAGGGTTTGAGGAAGTCTTAACAGCTTTCTATATGCTGATGACACCACCTTGTTTGTTGAGAGTAAGGAGGACTTGAACCACTTCTGATGAAGAGTTAGGATTTCAGCCTTCAATATGAATTACAACTCAGTATAAGGAAGTCCCAAATCCTCACAACTGAACCAATAAGTAACAACAGCATGAGCACAGGAGAAAAGCATGAAGTAGCCCAGGACTTTATCTTACTTGGATCTGCAGCCAACACTCATGGCAGCAGTAGTCAGGACATCAAATGCTGCATTGCATTCGGTAAGCTACTGTGCAAGGTATCTTTAATGTGGAAAAAGCAGGATGCTGCTTTGTGGACTAAGGTGCATGTAGTAGTTACATAATCTGTTGTCAATTTGAGAGGATTAAGAGTGAAGGGGTTGCATTCAGCCTGTCAATCAGATGGCAGCATGATGACCTCATGTGGAGGTGCTAAGGAGATAAATAGCTCTGTTGAGCTGGGACAGAAGCTCAGGCCCTGGGAGACATTCTTGTTGACTAGTCACTTGGAGACAAGCTGATGGCAGCCAGAGCCTCGTAGCTGGAGAAGCCACACAGAGACCCCTGGCAGCACTGAGATGCTTACACCACCCCTGGATCCACAAGATTTTCACCCACTGGTCTGTGATCATCCTGTATTCGGTGTGATTGCATGTGTTTTGTGAGTCTGAAGAGGAATTTATAGATTGGTATCGGCCATACCAGACTTAAGAACTTGATCTGGACTATGCTGGGATGTTTTCTCAATATTCAATTGCTCTTGTCTATAAAGCTCTTTCTTTTACACCTATGAGTGTCTATGCATTTGTTTCTCTAATCAACCCAGACTAACACAGTGCACCTGATCAAAGCCCTGGATTTTCAATTGCTTCATATGCATGTGAATACTCTACATTGACTAAGGAAGACTGAATAAGAATCCAGGCATTTGAATTGGGTGCTGGAGAAGAACATTGAAAGTTCCATGCACTGACAAAAGACAAACCAATCTGTCTTGCAAGAAGCAAGGTCAGAGTGCTTCTTAGAGGCCAGAGGGGCAAGAATATGTCTTATATACTTTGGATATATTGTCAGGAGCTACCAGTCCCGGGAGAATAATATCATATTTGGTAAAGTTGAGGGGC
Organism: Echinops telfairi; assembly: GCF_000313985.2. Lineage (NCBI taxonomy): Eukaryota > Metazoa > Chordata > Mammalia > Afrosoricida > Tenrecidae > Echinops > Echinops telfairi. Next base: position 38,385,594 of record NW_022111300.1, read on the forward strand.
ATCAAAAACGAGGAAGGCCCTCAATGGGGTGATTCACACAGTAACTGCAACAGTGGGCTAAAACAAAGGAAGAATGTTGAGGACGGTACAGGACCAAGCAGTGTTTTGTTCTGTTTTGCATAGGGTCACTCTGGGTCAGAACCTCTCAATGGCACCTAACAACAATGCAATAGATTTTCCTCTTCTTTCTGTTGGATGATCAATGTTGGATCAATTGACAGGATAGAGACTGATAGTATTAGAAACAGTGGAAATTGCACATTTGAGCAACATAGACAAGACAGACTGGTTTGGGTCATTTTGCAGTCCACTTCTAAGCCATTAGTCAATGCTGCATAGAGTGAACCAAAGAACAGATCCCATCCCTTCTTTAAAGCACTGAGAGAACCAGATGAAAAAACTCAGAGAGCCAGATCTGGGGGATATTAGCCAAATTACATCATTGTACTCATATCATCTGTGTTAGGCTGAATTGACTCAAAAAACAAATTCAGTGATAGAATGGGTTTTATATTGAGAAGCTTTATAGATCAGGGAAAATATCCCAGGCCAGCCCAACTCAAGTCTATAAGTCTGATACTAGTCCATAAGACTCTTCAGACTCACATAGCCACATACAATGATGAAGATTGCAGGAAGATTAGGGGCTGGTGGTTGCAAGGTCATGTGGATCCAGTGGTGCGGTCCATCATAACCTGACAGGTCTCAGAATGGCTCGCCAACAGGGAGGTGGAAGCAGAGAGAGAGGGAGGTTCCCAGGACCCTCCTTATGAGAAGGTCACTTCCACAAGGAGGCATCATCATCTGTGACCTGATTGACAGACTAGACTCCACTCCTGCCCTTCTATGTACCTTCAAGTTGACATGAAATTACGTAACTACCACATCATCCCTCTCTCCCTTTCTTGTATACACATCTCTATATGAATCTCTCTCCTCCTGTTTTATACATCTTTTAGTAATATTACAGAACTCAGGAGGCAAGTTCTTCCTTTTAAAGGAACTGCTCTACCTTGAGAAGCTATTATGTTATCTAGAGCTTTTATGTTTTGAATCATGTATTTGAGCTCATAATCTCTTCAGGTGAGCTATTAGTTGACCTTAGGGATCATGTACTCCCCTTGTAGATATCTGAATCAAATAAATAAAAGATGTTCCCCAATTTCCAGTTCTCTAGTAAATGATGAGATGATAGGCCTGAGTACAAAAGGAATAAGCTCAGACATTACCTTCAGTGACTAACGTTTTTCATCTCAGGTTGAGGAACAAGTTTTCTCAAGAACTCATTTACTGTGAAGGGGAAGAAAGGAGCCAAATGGGTCATGAGGGACTCACCATAAAAGAGGTATCAATTTACCAACTTAATAAAACATTGTCTGAGTTGCAAGTATTAGCAAATAGGGTATTTGTTCCTTTAAGTCACTACGTTTGTAGCCAAAAGTACACTAAATTGATAACTGTGTTAGTCTGCATACTTTAGAGAAACAAATCCACAGAAACTCATGTATAAGAGTTTTATATAAAGGCTAAGTGTGCATCAAGAAAACATCCTGACCCAGTGCTGCCCAAGTCCACAAGTCCAACATTAACCCATGTGTCCGACACCAATCCACAAAGTCCTCCTCCATCTCACAAAGCATACACAATGATGCCAACTGCAGGAGGAAAGCTGAGTCAGTGGATGTGTAAGCATCTCAGCGCTGGCAGGGGTCTCTACATGGTTGCTCCAGTACCCAGGGCTGTATCAGGGTAGGTCCATGTGGCTTCTCCTTGGGGATGTCTTACAGGAAGTCATCCTTGCAAGCTGAAGCAAGGAACTGGCTAAGGCAGCTACACCCTGGTTTGATTAGCAGAAAGCAAGAAACCCGAGAACTAGAAAGGTGAGGCCACTGAGCCATTTATCCCTCCGCCCTCCCATTAACCCCACATGTGTTTATTGGCCAGGTTGGCATAATAAACTAACTCACTGACCTAATGGTAAGCCAACTGCCTGTGTCACACTTAAGAATAAAAACATTAATGCATTCCTTTCATATTTGGAAGTAATTCTAATTAATTACAAATAATTAATATTTATTTTTTGTTTATTGCATGGCAGCAACTGTTAAAGTTACTTTACATATAAAAGAAAACAACCAAAATCACTTCCACCAAGTTGAAGTCAACTCATAATGACCCTGTAGTGAAGGGTAGAACTTCCTCTGTGAGTTTTTGAAACTAACTTTTTACAGAAATAGAAAGCCCCATTTTTCTCCCACAGAGTTGCTGGTGGTTTTGAGGCACTAGGTAAGTAAAAAACTTTGTTATTTGTTATTATCATCCCAGGGCACACATGTACAGGTTTACTCCAAACAAATCATGTCTGTGGTGAGGGGATGGCTGCAGAAAAGTTCTCTCTGTAGTACACTACCTTAGTCTTGTTAGGGTGTTTAAAAATTTAAAAAAGATCCAATCCAGTGGAATCTGCTTGGCCAATTAAATTCAAGACAGGGAGGTAGTGTAGAAAATGATGGTGACTGGTTCTCGGGATTCAAAGAGGTTATCTGGATGGATGTACGCAAAGGACACAGGGCAATCAGGGTGGCTCATTTATTAGGTATTTGAAGAAAATCGAAAACTCTATTGGTGAGAAAAAGGCCACAGAAATTTCACTATCCTGAAAATATATCTGTGCAGAGCCTTGGTGGTGTGGTGGGTTATGTGTTGGGTGGCTGACCTGAAAATGTACCTGTGCATTCTTCAGGAATGGGACTGTGCTATGAGAATGTTGTGGGGAACTTTCCCTCATCCACCCTTTCTCCCAGGAAACTGAGTTATCCTTGGAATTAGAGAGCTGGGCACGTTCGGAAGAGACAGAGCTGGATCTGGTACATGTTTGAGAGACTTAGGGAGGAAGATCCTGGTGTGGCCACTTCAAATAGGGAGTCAATGTGTACCCCAACTGCTGGGATCTCAAGACTTGGACATTGCCCCTGCTGTGTAGGCCATGTCATGGGTACATGAACACTGCTGAGACTGCTCTCGGATCATCTCCATTCTCTATTTCCAAGACCAATTGATACCACTGCTCAAACTTTATTTATTTATTTATTAAAAAAAAAAACTTTGTTGCTGTTGCCGCACCTTCAGTTCCAACACACAGTGACCCTGGGTACGACAGAGTGAAACACGACCTAGTCCCGTGCCACCCTCACCACCACGGTGATAGCTGAGCTTGTTTTGGTACCAACTCTATCAATCCATCTCGTCAAGGACCTTCTTTTTTTTTTTTTTTTTTTTTACTGCCCATCTACGTTACCACGCATGATGTTCTTTTCCAGGGACTGGTCCAAAACTATTCTGACAAGTCTTATAGGGTTGGGACTCGAATCATTTCTTCTGATAGTCATTATATGCTAAGGCCATTTTTAAAGTCAAATGTATTGAGTTAAAATTTCCATCTTTAAATTCACATTTCCATTATTGAATTTCCATAATTAAGTTCACATTTTTGAAGTGTACAGTTCTATACATTTTGACAAATATAGACAGAATATTTCCACCATCCCAGAAATTATTTTTTGTGTCACCTGAGAGTCTTGAAAAATTTGATCTTCTTTCTTTTGCTAACATTTTTCCTCTTCCAGTATCATATAGAAATCGGTTTATAGCCGACATAGAGAATTTCGTCTTACTTTGGCTTGTGGCACATTCTTAGTGAGTGCCATCTATCCATGTTGTTACGTGCATCAGTGGTTTGTTTATTGTCAACACTGAGGAGAGTTCCATTACATGCATGTACCACTTACAAACTCAAAACCCAAACTACTGCCATTGACTCAACTCTGACTCACACCAACCCTCTGAAACCGAGCAGAACTCCCCCTATGGGTTTCTGAGACGACAGCTCTTTATGAAAATTGAAAGTCTCATCTTGCTCCTTTGGAGCAATTGGTGGTTTTCAACTGCTGGCTTTGCTGTTAGCAAACCAACACATCACCTCCCTGACCACCCAGGCTTCACGAATACGATTCATTATGCATTTGTTTGGTTTCCTAGGTTTTAGTGTGACTCATATCTTGCTAGATTATACCCTAAGTATCTTACAAGTTTATGACATTCTGGATCACTCTTTTCCAAGTTTGTTTGTCAACAATTCATTACTAGTCTAGGCATACCTCAGCATTAGGCTGGTTTAGTTCCTGATCACCACCACAATAAAGGGAATATTCCATTAACGCAATCCCATGGACATTTTTTGTTTCCTGCATCTACAAAAGTTATGTTTACTATAACCTAATTAGTGTGCAAAAGCATTATGGAAAAGCTTGGAAGATGGTGAGATTTTTCCAAAATGTAACCTTGAGACAGAAAGAGTATAGACTGTAGGACAAAATGGTGCCGACACACGGACTTGAACCGGGCTCTCGGCCCACCTCTGATGTTTGAACAATGCTCTGTGGACAGTAGAGCAAAGCAACATGCTAAAAGAAGGTATGCTTATACATAGGAATGACATTAATATTAGAATATTTTTGTATAATGATCTTGTATTCTGTAACATTGCAAACTGAATAGTTAGTTCCAATACCTTTGTTGTGACCATATACTTTCAGGTTTTGTAGTTTTGTTATAGAATTTTTATTTCTATATATTTTTAATTGTTGCCTTTCTGATGAGATTTCTTATCTTTTCATTCATTATGAGCAGATTTTCATTGAAAATAATTTTGCTTAATGCCTTAAATTACTTGCCTCTAGTATCTGGATATTTTAGGACTCAAACTTGATTGATTTTTCTTTCTTTTGAGAATATTTTCTTTCTTTCTTGGTTTTCTTCTGCATATCAGACAAATTGGGGGTTTAGATCCTGATATTATGAGTACTTGTTTCTGGAAACTAGTTTGGAAGACCCTGTATTGCCTCTTAGACGTACTTAAAAGGCAAATGATTGTGTTTTTTCCATGCCCATTTCTCTGCCAATTCAAACTTTTTGTCTGAAGTCGGGTTTTGAGAATTGAATCTGTTTTGAGTCTGTTCTATGCATGTATCCAGGGCTTAATCTGAGATCTGGGTAAAAAGAGTTTGAGAAGTTTTGTTTATAGCTCTACCCTTTCTCTTTGAAGCGCCTCCTTCTTTCTCATAAATCACCACTACTGATTTTCAGTTTTCTGATTCATCCAGAGAAAGAGAGACCAGTGTTGCAACTCGCCGATCTTCCCCTGCAGCCCTGACCTGCGGGAACCTCCAGAATGGGCTTGTGGTTTCCATAAAAATAGGACAGACCCACATAGTCAACAGCAACACCTTAGCACCCGGCCCAGTGGTCTCAAGCATGATGACAGTGTGAGAATTGCTCAGGATTGGGCAGTGTCTCGTTACGTCGCATACAGACAGGGTGGCCATGAGTCAGAACCTACTTGGTGGCACAAGCTGGTCAAGCTGGACACTTATTTACATTAGACTTCTGGACAGTTCATCCTGGTTGCTGTGAATACAAAGTGTAGTCCAGTCACACTTATTGTCACTCCTGTACGTGCCACATGGTCTGCCCCTCATCCAGGACCCATAATCTGGGAGCTTGCACTGCAGTTCCCCTGTCTCCTCTGAGAATGTCCTTGCCTTCAAGGCTTGTCTGCTTTAGTTGACGCTCTGATATATTCTGGTGCTCTTTGGGGTGTGTCTCATTATTTTATAGTTATTTTGTGTGGGGAAATTCTCAAGTGAGATTTTAATCCATCATTACAGAGAACAGAAATGACATATATCGTTTAATTTCTAGATGTTTTATCATGTTTATATGTTTCTGTTATTAGTTTCTAATGTGATTTCCTTTGGTCAAATAGCATATCGTATTTCATTATGATTCTTTTAAATGTACTGGTTTTATTGGGACTCAGAGTATGGTTCATTTTGCTGTGTGTTCCACGTACACTTGTGGAATATGTGCATTCTGCTATGGTTGGGTGGAATGGTCTAGAACTATCAAATCAAATTGGTTGATAATGTTGCTGAGTTCTTCTGTGTCATAACTGATATTAGGCCGGTTGGTTCTATTGTTGATGATAGTACACAGGACACAGAGGGAATAGTGACTGTATAAATGAAATTAACCTAATTAAACTAACCAAGGAAATAGGCAATATCTAGTGAAACCCTTGAGGGGAGCATAACGGCAATGCAACATGGTAAAATAATTTGGGAAACCTATAAAGCCCATTCCTCAGTTTTTCCCCCCACAAACTTCCTTCTCCTGAAAGACTGGGTTCTACTGGTGTAAGAGACATACACAGAAAAGACACTTGTGACTACTCTGTGATTCAAATGATGGTTCCCGCCTTAACGCAGAATTCAAACCAACAATAAAGGAATTGCGCACATGCCCAACTCATTATGATAGGTATCCCAGACACCCTGGCTAACAGATTACACTTGGAATTTTCATTTTCTATTTGAGCAGCATTGTGTACATCCACTGAAAATGGGGGCCAGAAAAGAGTTCCTAAAACTGTATGACTACACAGACTGCCCAAGCCAGAAAACATGCCCCAAGAAACACACACAGATTCTTGACTAAGACAGCAGCCCTACAACTGCATCCTTTGCAAACTCAAGGGGACCCTGTAGCCTGGGGCATCTCCCCTACAGGTCTCTGGCAGATTTCGAATCTCTAAAAAAACGCCTTCACGGGACTTTGACTTTCTGGTCTTTGTGTCCACACCTACCTCCAAGAACACTATCAATTACTGAGAGAGGAGAAACGAAGTCTTCAATTATGATTATGGATCAGTCTGTTTGATCTTTTAATTCTTTGAGCTTTCGCTGTGTGTATTTGTAGATTCTATTGTTAGAATCTTAATGTCTTTTGGGGGGAAATCGATATTTTATAATTACGTAATGTCCCTTTTTCTTTCTGGTAATATTCTTTTTCTAAAGTCTACTTTATCTGGGATTAATCTAGCTGGTTCTCCTGATTTGTGTTTGCATAGTGTGTCTTTTTCCATTCTTTCTGTCTTAATCTATTTATGTCTTTATATTTAGAATTGGCGTTTTCTATGTGACAAGTAGTTCTTGCTTTTCATCTTGTGAGATAGTGCCTGGCTTTTAATTGGAGGGTTCAGACAAATTGCTTTTAATACTATTACTGATATGGCCAGATGTAAATCTACCATGTTGATAAATGTTTTATATTTGCATCATATGTTCTTGGATCTTTCCTCCCCACCCCCTCTTCTTGCTTCTTTTGGAGGAGAACATTTTAAAATCCCATTGTTAAGGTAACTTTTTTTTAAAAGACAAAACAGCTCTTGTCCTTATAAAATTGATGTTTATCCAAACATGAAAACTACTTGCCTGGATAAAATCAATTTCAAAAATTTCCTGCAGATAAGAGGGAAGCTATTTTTTAGTTTTCAGTGTTCTTTTCCTGTGCAATAATCATCTAGAGCAAATAATTACAATAATAATTATGTGGACATGGGTCCTCTCAGCTCTCAGCCCCAATGAGCTCACTGCTATGGAGTCAATATCAACTCCTGGCGATCCTGGAGGACAGAGTCGAACAGGCTCTGTGAGTTTTGAAGACCCTCATTCTCTCTATAGGAGTAGACAGTCTCAACGTTCTCTCTCAGAGCCGGGTGGTGGCTTTGAAGTGCTGCCCTTGCAATTAGCAGCCCCATGCCTAACCATCAGGGCTCCTCTGAGGCCCAGTCTAACTTACCCATAATAGAGGAGGATGGTGAATACTGTACTGCAGTGTACATTAATTAATAAACTCTAGCAAAAATGAATTAACCCAAAAATGACTATTAAAAACAGCGACAGCAAGCTATTGATAATTATAGACCAGAGGGAATCATTCACCTAAAAGCTGGAGCACTGAGGTTTTGAATGTGTACATAAAAGTGGAGGACTGATGACACAAAAACTCACTAAGTTCCTTGTCCTTCCAGAAAGGAGCAGAGGTGGCATCCGACACAGAGAGCATCACAGTGGGAATGTCAATAACATTGACCGGTCATTAAACTGAATGGATGCCACGTGGGCTGCAATCCTTACTGCTTTTACTCTATGTTGCATACCTTTTGCTATATATATATTTACTTTGAAAAGGAAAAAATGCTAAACTTGCACAGTACTCAGAACATATCACCTTCTCTCTTTTCATCAGGTACCACCTGGCATTCAACCATCAGTCAGCCTGGGATTTTTCAAGTTACCACACATTCCGGCCCTCAGTTGTGTCTCTGTAACAAGAGATTTTTGTGGTTGTCTTTAAAATGACCCTGCCGGTTTCTTATATAGATAAAGTCCTTTCAGTGGATGATTGTATTTGAAAATGCCAAATAAAGATGTCTTCTTGGTTTCAGGTAGCTGTTGGGTTTTAGTGCCTTATGTTTTACTCTAGAGCAGTGGTTCTCAACCTTCCTAACGTCGCGACCCTTTAATGCAGTGCCTCATGTTGTGGTGACCCCTCCAACCATAAAATTATTTTCATTGCTACTTCATCACTGTAATTTTGTTACTGTTATAAATGGGGCGACCCCTGTGAATGAGTCACTTGACACCCAAAGGGGTTGCCACCCACAGGTTGAGAAACACTGTTCTAGAACTTCAATTAGCCAGAATCCTAATTCTATATGATAGGTCGTAGCAATATAGGTCAAGAAACATCTCTTTGATTTAGTGAGTGGGTGGAATTATGAGAATGCTAACCTTTCCCATCCTATAAAAAGCTTTGTCTGCTGGCTCTGAAGATTTTCCACCTGTAAAATTTCTGATGCTCTTCACGGAAGATTTGCCTTCTTAAAAATATTCCAGGTTTCAGGAAGCTTGAAACTGGATTACGTCTCTACTCTCCTTCAATTTAGGAATTAATTAGTTTCTCATTTCTCTCTGTATGGTTAACATTAATATTTGACATAGGGAAGATTTTTGCAAATCCCCTTTCTGGCAAACTGCATGAGTGGCTTTTAAAAATTATCTTCTACAAGCCAACATGTCTTGTCTTGGATATACTGTTACTGTATACCCATTCATCGAGGGCAGCATGTGTGGGACATGAAATCATGTACTCACAGCCACGGGGACCTGGGAATGATTGGAAATGACTGTCAGACTCTCATAGAGCATGCTGCTCTGCTTTCCTGACAGACTCTCATTTTCACCTTCAACCCACCCTCCAGACCCCAGCCCTAATCAACCCCAAACCTCAATCAGATGCGCTCCTATTGTTTTCAGATCTCAGATTGCTCACACCACAGCCACAGGGGCCCAATCACTCACTTCCTAGAGACTTGGATTTGCTGGCAAGGGAACTTGGAGATGCCATTATTGCCTGGGACTAGCAAGCATATTGAGTCCCCAGAGATGCATGGTCCCTGAGACCCTCTTCAGATGCTAATGTTCACACAAAGCGCCCCTGGCCCCAGCTGGCATTCACCTGCTGCCCTGATAGAGGGAAGCATCCAGAAGGAGGTCCTGGTTTCCATAAAAAAAGGATGGAGACCCATGGTAAATAGCAATGACTCAGCACAAGCTATAAAATATTTCACCTCAGCTTCCAGACAGTTCAAACTAATTGCTGTGGGTACAAAACTCAAGCAGGAACTCTCTGGCCCCTCCAGCGACCTCTCCTTTCTTTTCTGTAAGTTACTTGAGACCCAGCAGCTTGAATCCTCCCTTAGTGCCTGCACCTAAACTTAAACGGTGCCACTAAATTTTAGATGCAGCACTGTTGTTAATATTCAAGTATGTTTTAAGTACAGGAGAAAAGTGCTAGGTGGTCATGAACAATATTAATGGGTCATTTAGAATGGCCCATTTCCGTGGCTTTCGAGGGGTACCTGCGTTAATTGTACAATTGCTATTACTAAAGGTTTATGGGAGCTTCTGTTAGGCCTGAGCAGAATTCACAGCTAATTCCCTCTGTTCTGATGAAGAGGCTTTTAAAGGAGAAGCAACTTAATTCACCAGCATATTCCAGGATTCCCCAGCAGAGCAAGGAATGACCATTTGGGGATTTATTGTTGAGATGAGCTGGTGTTTGATAAGTGCGTCTTCCATTTACCTTTTTTCGTTTCACGGAGAAGATCTGGGAGATACCTTAGACTGCAGAGTGGTAAGGGAAGCGTTCCTTAGCAGGTCACATAAGTGGACTCTCAGTCCCCGCCAGTGTGCATGATGTACTGGACCCTTTGTTTGAAGAGCAATAACATTTCAAATGAGGAACCTCGGTGGTACATGGTTAAGAACTTGGCTGCTAACCAAAAGGTTGACAGTTTAAACCCACCCACCAGCTCTTCAGGAAAAAGACTTGGACATTTGCTCCCATCAAGGGAACAGCCTAGAAGATTCTGTGGGGGCATTCTACTCTGTCGCTGGGGGGTCCCTCAGAGTTGGAACTGACTTGACAGCACACAACAGAAGTGCCACGACTGAAAGTAGTGTTCCAGCGCTTTTTTAAGGGACACCTATAAAGAGATAAATTCTATAGTCGGATAATAAAGTTATAAAAAGGTAACTAACTAAATAAAAGTTCAATGTGATGAAGCCAATCTAATTTTTTTCAACAATAAGAAAGAAAGGGGGGAAAGCAACTCTTATTTTTTTAGTTATTTTGTTATTAATCATTTTATTGGGGGCTCGCACAACGCTTATCACCATCCATCCATCCTTCCATTGTGTCAAGCACATTTACATATTTGTTGCCATCATCATTATCAAAACATCTGCTTTCTACTTGAGCCCCTGGCATCAGCTCCTCATTTTCCCCTCCCTCTCTTTTACCCACTCCCTCACTAACCCTTGGTAATGTACAAGTCATTATTTTGTCATGTCTTACACTGTCCAACATCTCCCTTCACCCACTTTTCTGTTGACCAACTTCCAGAGAGGAGGTTATATGTAGATCCTTGTAATTGGTTCCCCCTTTCTACCCCTTCCCTCCACCCTCCCTGTTCACCACTCTCACCACTGGACCTGAGGGGTTCATCTGTCCTGTATTCCCTGTGTTTTCAGTTCCCATCTGTACCAGTGTACATCCTCTGGTCCAGCTGGATTTATAAGGTAGAATTGGGATCATGATAATTGGGGGGAGGAAGCATTTAAGAACTAGAGGAAAGTTGTATGTTTCATCGTTACTACACTGCCCCCTGACCAGCTCATCTCCTCTCCAAAGCCCTTTTGTAAAGGGATGTCCAGATGCTACAAATGGCCTTTGGGTCCCCACTCTGCACTCCCCCTCATTCACAATGATATGATTTTTGTTCCTTGATGCTTGATACCTGATCCCTTTGACACCTTGTGAATGCACAGGCTGGTGTGCTTCTTCCATGTGGGCTTTGATGCTTCTGTGCTAGATGGCCACTTGTTTACCCTCAAGCCTTTAAGATCCCAGATGCTATATCTTTTGATAGCCGGGAACCATCAGCTCTCTTCACCACACTTGCTTATGCCACCATTTGTTATCAGCTATCGTATCAGAAAGTAGAGCACATAATGATATGATTTTTCCTTTTTTGATGCTGGAAACCTGATCCCTTTGACACCTTGTGATCACACAGTCTGGTGTGCCTCTTCCATGTGGGCTTGGTTCCTTCTCAGCAAGATGGCCGCTTGTTTTATCTTCAAGTCTTTAAGACCCCAAACGCTATATTCTTTAATAGCTGGGCACCCTCAGCTTTCTTCATCACATTTGCTTATGCTCTCATTTGTCTTCAGTGATCATGTTGGGAAGGTGAGTAGTATGTAATGCCAGTTTAATAGAACAAAGTGTTCTTGCATTTAGGGAGTACTTGAGTGGAGGCTCAATGTCCATCTGGTACCTTAGTCCTAAACCTATAAATATATCATGAGATTTGTGTCCTCATGATCATAAATAAATATATTTACATATGTACATGCCTGTAGTTAGACCTCTATAAATGCCCTTTACCTCCAAGTTCTTTCCTCTATTTCCTTTTACTTTCCTCTGGTCCCACTATCATGCTCAACCTTCATTTGAGTTTTTTAACGACAAAAATAAATCCTTCAATGTTGTTGCTATTAAGAGCCGTTGCTTTGGTTCTGGCGTGCAGTGACCTTAACCTCTCAGAAGGAAACACTGCCTGGCCCGGCGCCATCCTCACCATCGTTCTACCTGACAAAATATATTATGAGATAAAGAAAAAGTGAGATTTAAGCTCATAACTTTAAAAGCGCCACTATTAACATTGGAAAATATCCTCTTCATCTTTGTGTATGTCTGTTCTTGTGTATATGTGTGCATAAAGAGGCTAGATTAGCAAAATGACATCACACGGAATATAGTACCCAGTTTTTCGACTTTGAAAACAAGTGTATTTTCAAGAGAAGAATTTGGCAGGCCCTTCTATGATACAATGCTTTAGCCTGCACTGTACTGTATCCAACAGCCGTGCGTATTTAACAAATTTCCTGATGTCAAAAACATTAGTGGGTTCTAGTTTGTCTGTGTTGTAACTAAAGCAGTTATGAATGGTCTTGTTTCTGCCTCCTTATGCAACTGTCCCCTCAAATAGACCACTAGAAGTAGAACCGATGAACCAAAGAGAAGGCATATTGAATTTTTAGATGCACATAGTTTAAATACTCTCCATAAAGATTAGTAAGAATTTATATCTCCACCATATTTTGTTCCTCTCAGAAATGCTGCCATTGTTGTATTACACGAGTTTCACTTGTGTTTAAGGAATCTGCCATAACAATGTACAGAAGCCTGACAGGTCTTGAAATGAGACACTCCTGGATTTGAAACACTAGCGCCATGATTGCTTGCTGTGACCTCAGCCAAAAGCTTATTGAATAGATCTAGGCCTTTACTCAAGGATCCCTGGTGGTCCAGTATTTAGAACTCAACTGCTCACAGTAAGGCCTTCAGTTTGAACTCATCTGCTCCCTTATAGGAGATCTGGTAGTTGGCTACTATGAAGACTGCCTTTTGGAAGTGCTGGGGGAACGTACTACTCTGACCTACAGGGGTGCTGTATTAGAATGGACTCAAACAGGAACTGGCTTGGTTTTTATATTTTAAGTTTTATAAAAAAATTGGGATTAATAGTTTCCCTGATTCTGAATCAACTACAACCAACAACAATAAACCTATCCTGTAGCAAGATTGGTGGAATTTATTCGGATACTATATACACATTGTTAAGCACAGTTATCTAGTTCAATGTCATTGTTTACTACTTATTACCTTTTATTATTACAAGTATAAGTCGTAATCTCCTAGTGAAGTTGAGGATTTCACTCTGTCTCTTATGAAGTTAGAGGGGCCCCTTTGGGGCTGTTGAGTAAGCTGACTGCTGATAGAAAAGCCAGAGATTCAAATCCACTGGGCGCTCTGAAGAACGATGAGGCTGCTTAGAAAGATGGAGAGAAGATGGGTCACCGTAAGCCAGAAATGTCTCAATGGCATGAACTGAGTTGATATTGTGAAATTCTATTTCTATTTGAGGATTCATTTCCTATACCCTTTATTTACTTACATACCAGAGATTTCTTTTCTATTTCTTACTGAATTGTAAAAGTTTGCCATACATATTAGATAGCATCTCACAGATACCTATATACTGAGTACTCCTCCAAATTTCTTTCATGCCATTTAATGCTGTCACTTGTATTTTTCACTTTGAGTAAGAATTGACCCCATGGCAGTGAGTTCGGGTTTGGTTTATCATCACTGGGCATGCTCAGCTTTGTCTACTTCCTTTCCCGTTGTAAAGTTAAGCAGAGTCATGCGACTTTCTTTGGCCAATCACATATGAAAAACAATGAGTATGTCAATTCTAGACTGGGGTTTTAACAGCCAGTGTCTAATTTCTTTTTCTGCTCTGAGCATGGAAGCATGACAGTTGGAGGTGAATTATGGGAGCCTGGAGTTTCATGTGACTAAAATAAATGGAGTCTTCCTACCTGCTAAACATGGAAGCAAAATAAAGCTTTGCTGTGTTGTATTGTTGCTGTTAGTAGGTGGGATCAAATCAGTTTCCACTCATACCCACTCCATGCGCAACAGAAGAAAGCACTGTCTTGTCCTGCCCCTTCCTCACATTGTTCTTCTGTTTGAACCCCTTGTCTTATCCACCGTGTCCGTCCATCTTATTGAGGGTGTTCCTCTTTTTCACTGGCCCTCGACATTATCAAGCATATGCCCATTCTCTGGTCTATCCCCAGAACATGTCCAAAGCATGTGAGGCCAAATCTTGTCACCCTTGGCTTTATGGAGAATTCTGCTTGTACTACTTCAAAACAAATATACTTGTTCTTTTAACAGTCCATGATATTTTCAATATTCTTCACCAGCACCATAATTCAAATGCATCCATTTTTCTTTGGTCTTCCTTATGTAATGTCCAACTTTCACATGCATATGAGGGCAATTGAAAATGCCAAGGTTTTGGTCAGGCTCATCTTAATCCTCAAAATAACCTCCTTGCTTTTCAATACTTCAAAGAGCTCTGTGTAGTAGATTTACCCAATACAATGTGTCACTTGATTTATAGGCTACTGCTTCTATGAGCATTGCTTGTGGATCCAAGCAAGACAAAATCGTAGACAACTGAATTCTTTTCTCCATTTATCATGATCTTATCTCTTGGTTCAGTTGTGAGGAATTTGTTCATTTTTACATTGTATTGTAATCCGTATTGAAGGCTGCAATCCTTGATCTTCATCGGCACGTGCTTCAGCTCCTTCTCACATTCAGCAAGCAAGGTTGTATCATCAGCTTATTTGCCTTCCTCAAACCCTGATGCCACATCCAACTTCTCTAATTATTTCTCAACATACAACTTGAATAAATATGGTGAGAGGATACTACCCTGATGGACACCTTTCCTGATTTTAAATCATGCAATATTCCCTAATCTCTTCACAAAATTGCGTCTCAGTCCATAAGCAGGTATCACATGAATACAATGAAATGTTCTGGAATTCTCATTCCTCAAAGCATTGCATAGTTTGTGATTATCCACACAGTGAATTACATTGGTGTTGTCAATAAAAACACAAGTGAGTATCTTTCTGGTATTCTCTACTTTGAGTCAAGATCCATCAGCATTGATATCCCTCATTCTATGTCCTTGTCTGTCTTTCTGAACCTCGGGCAACTCCCTGTCAATGTACCGCTACAATCATTATTGGATGATCTTCAGCACAATTTTACTTTCATGTGATATTAATAATATTGTCCTATAATTTTGATATTCTGTTGAATCACCTTTATTGGAATGGGAAAATATGGATTCTTCTCCAGTTTGTTGCCCAAGAAGTTGTCTTCCAAATTTCCTGGCATAGACCAGTGAGTCCTTCAGGGCTCCACCACTTTGTTGAAACATTTAGATCGGTACTCCGTCGCTTCCTGGAGACTTATTTTGGATTTTGAATTGAGTAACACCCACCATCACGAGACACTTTCTCAAAGTTTCTTTGGTTTCTGTGGGATGTTGCAGCAATGTCCAGAACCCAGGGACATGAGGCAAAATCCTCAAAGGAGGGGAGGTGGGGGTTGGAGGGTGGGGGAGGTGGGGGAGCTGAGTAGCTGGAGCTGAGTAGCATCTTGGAAGAGTTGACAATTGGGAGCATTATTCATCTCCAACTCCTTGGAATGAGTCTGGTATTCATTCTCCTAAAACATTACTATCACCGTGTGTTTGTTGTTTTAATGTAGTTACATTTAGCCATCTCTTTCTTTTTAGAAACATTGCCTTTGATATTATGTTGAGAAAGGCTAAGCGTAACTATGGATCAATGTATTTTGAGGCAGTGAATTTTTTATACAGGAATGTTTTTGAGCAGAAGCAATGGCTGTGTCGGAAATGCTGTGCCATGTGCAGGATTTCTATGTGTAATCAGTGTTGTGACCTTTACCTTTCCTCCCAGCGGTTTGGCTATTCAACATAATGCATCATTACTGTTTTCATGGGAGCTGCCCATGCCTCAGTCTTTTCAAAGACAACCTGAAAAAGGAGGGGAAAGAATTGCCCATCTTTTATCAAATAATCTGGATAAAACTTCAGATAAGATAATCTCCACTCTTTGGAATGAATGTCATTTTCCAAGACTGTGTATTAAATGCCTATGCTTTCCAGCAACTCTGTATTGACTCCATTTGGCCCAAACAGCACAAAACAAAAAGTAATAATCTTCTTGTACAACTTGAGCGAATTCCCTATTGAGAATATATGTTGTTGTTTGAGTTGCTCTATAGGCAGGATTAATAAATCCAGACAAGTATAAATAATGTAGGATTCATCAGGATCCAAGAAGGAGTATGATTCTGAAAACTTTAATTAAATGGAACAGTATTTCCCACGTGCTCTGACAAGCTGAGTGCTTTCAGAAGTTCACGTAGGGAGTAGGTCAGAATCTGCCCTCCTGAAGGCTCTCAGAGTGGCAACATCTGTCTTTCCTTTCCAAGCCACCAAATGAGGGCAAAGTAACACCCCACCCCCACCCCCACCCCGCCCCATTCAAACAGCTACCCAGAACGATTTTCCCTCTGTGCTCATAGTCCTGTGGTTCTTCCCTCTGTGCTCGTAGTCCTGTGGTTCTTGAGCTGGGCCGAGGTGAAGAGGGGGACTGGGAGCCCAGTCACTTTAATCTCAGTAAATATAACTAGAAGAACCATAGGAATATGTTCTTCCAAACGATGTGTTTGGACACCTTGAAGAGAAGCAGCAAAGGATGAGAGATTAAGGAAATCATAACCCCAGTCATTTTACTTGAAATGCATGCTTCGTGGATCCCACACTTACTGCTTCAAACGGTCATTTTCCCCCCTCGCCGTGACGCTCTTGTTCCTCCCTCTCTCTTGTGTGTCTCATGGGGCATTTTTTGCCCAGAGGGTGTGTTGGAAAAAACGGGCAAGAACAGCCACTGAATCTCAGGTTACCATTGGTTTGAGAAGTATTTATGAAGTTACCTTTAAACTATAACATTACTAGCATAGCTCTATTTTTGAATACTGATGTGGTGGTTAGGTGTTGCGAAGTGGGTTCAGATGATCTGACCCTACATACTAAAAAAAAAAAGAAAAGAAAAAATTGCCCAATCTTGCGCATCCTCTAATCATTGCTACGTGGAACTCCATGATTGCAGCCATGGTGTCAATCCGTCACATTAAGGATCGTCCTCTTTTTCAATGACCCTCTACTTTGCAATCACCACTTGTCTGTCAGTTTGTCCTACTGTGGGGGCTTGTGTGTTGCTGTGATGCTAGAAGCTCTGTCACTGGTATTTCAAATGCCAGCAGGGTCACCCCAAGTGAACAGGTTTTGAGGTAATTAGTTTATTGTGCCAACCTGGCCGATACACACATGTGGGGTTAATTGAAGGGCGGAGGGATAAATAACTCAGTGAGCCTCACCTTCTAGATCTCGGATCTCTTGATTTCTGATGGTCAGACCAGGGTGCAGCTGCCTTAGCCATTTCCTTGCTTTAGCTGGCAAGGCTCACTTCCTGCAAGACATCCCTGAGGAGAAGCCATATAGACCTACCCCAATGCAGCCCTGGGTGCTGGAGCACTCGTGTGGAGACCCCTGCCAGCGCTGAGATTCTTACACATTCACTGACTTGGCTTTCCTCCTAAAGTTGGCATCATTGCGTCTGTTTTGTGAGATGGAGGAGGACTTTGTGGATTGGTTTTGGACATATGGGTTAATGTTGGACTTGTGTAGCACTGGGTTGAGATGTTTTCTTGATGCACCCTTAACCTTTATATAAAACTCTATCTTATACATGAGTTTCTGTGGATTTGTTTCTCTAAAGTATCCAGACTAACACAGGTTTCAGCAAAGCTTCCAGACTAAGTAGAGACAACAAAAAAGGTCTCAATCCCCCACCATGGAGGAAGTAGCACCTTAGAATCTTATGAATAGCTGTGCTAGTCCGGGTAGACTAGAGAAACAAATTCAGGGAGTTCATATATGTATAGGAAAGATCTTTATATCAAAGAGTAATTGTATATTAAGAAAACATTCCAGCCCAGTGCACACCAAGTCCCTAAGTCTGCTATTAGGCCATATGTCTAATAAATTCCTCTTCAAAGTCATACAACACATGCAATTATACTGAATTCAGGAAGATCACAGGCCCATGGGTGGAAAGTCATATAGATCCAGTGGCAGTGGAAGCATTTCAGTGTTGGTGTGGGTCTCCATGTGGTTTCTCCAGTCCCCGGGCTCTGGCACTATCAGTGTGTTCCCATGTGGCCTGTCAACAGGAGTAGGAAGCAGAGAGTGCAGGCTGGCCTCCAGTGAGCTATTTATCTCTTTAGCGCTTCCACAAGCTGTGACCTGATTGACAGGCTAAACTCCACCCTTTCACTCTTACTAGTTTCAAACTGACACCAGATTATGTAACTACCACAATAGCTTTGAAACATTGTCAGATATTCAAGGTCTAAAGAATGGAAGTAGAATATTGTTGGCATAGTGCCAGAAGAAAGGTCACTTGGGCCTGAGGACACTCACCATGTGACTGGAGAGGAGCTGATTCCTCAGAATGGAACTGAGCATGGTGACAGGAGTCTAACACGCTGTGTGTGAGAGGAGCCTTTGGGATCTGCATCTGCTCATGGGTCTTGACTCAAGATAAGGAGACAGCTGCAAAACCTGATACTGACTGGAACTTGGACTGTGTGAACTATGCATCTAGGAAAACTGGGAGTTGTCAAAAAGGAAATGGAATGCATAAAGCTTGAGATCCTTAACTGAAATGGACTGGTAGTGGAATTTTGAGTCAGAAAATCATATGATTTACTATGCCAGAAATCATAACAATCAAGAGGAATGGCTCAAAAAGGACATTGCAAAATCAGAAATGAAGTCAGGGTTGTTTGCGATAGGATTCTATCTGTCCACTTTCCAGAAACCCAATCAAGCGGCTATTATTCAAATCTATGCAGCAAACACAAATGCTAGTGATAAAGAAATTAAAGAATTCTATTGGAAATTGATCAAACATGCAATCAAATTGCATTTATGCTTATTGGTAATTAGAATCTAAAAGTTGGTAACAATGAGAAAGGAAAATATAGTCTTGGTGATAGAAACAGCGCTGGAGAACACATGATAAAATGTTGCACGTCCATCAACTACTTCATTGTAAATACCTTTTTTTTTTCAACAGCAACTGTACATATGACCTTCTCTAGATGGAAAATGAAGAAATCAAATTGTCTATACCTCTTGGCAGACACGTGTGGAAGCTCACCATCAGTAATTAAAATTAGGATGGGCTGAAAGGATAGATCTTGAATTACTTATATGTAAGTTCAGGACCAAGCTGAATAAAATGAAAATGAGTCCATGAGAGCCAAATACACCTTTCAGTGTACTGCAACCGAGTGAATAATTCAGGTATTGTGATATGAAGTTAACCAACATTGGTCCAATATTCTCTCTCAACAGAGTTTTAAAAAATTAGCACCAGGGCCTAATCAAAGACAATGTTAATGGAAGATTGTCAGGTCCCAGGGAGATGATCAATGAGACTCTCTGCCATAAATTAACAAGGAGGGTTTGAAAGGGAGCCAAAGGCAGATTCAAAAATAAATAAATAAATAAAACACAGATCTGGGAATGGGTTTTGGGTTCACACTAATTCTAGTTCCAATGTAAAAATAGTTAGTTTTTACATCATAACCCTGCTCTACACTTGCCCTCAGGAAGGGAACACAGAAGGTATTTGGTGCAATAGCAAAATGTGGTGAAGGAATTAGATGACACCTGACTATCAGATAAAGTAGCATCTGGGGTCTTAAAGGCTTGTTTCCAAACAAGCAGCCATCTAAGCGATGTCAAAGTCCACATGGAAGAAGCACATCAACATCAATGACTGAAGGACTGTAAATCATCTAATTCAAAGTCAAGGAAGGGACTAGTATCAGAGCCTAAATTGTGAGAACTAGGTTTGAAGAAAGCTAGGGATGACAGTGGGAGCCCAAGATACACTTGTGGGATCTACATCGGAAATAAGCCTCCAGTGATCTCCCTCTTTCCATAATAGAGGGATGAGAGGAAAGTGGTTACCAAATAGAGTTCATTGGAGAGATGATTATAGAAGATCAAAATGATAAGCCTGACTTGAATGATAAACCAAAATGATAAACCTGACCTTGTTAATTGGTCTTGCCATTGATGCACGTTAGGCCAGATGTGGTTTTCAACATTTTCTGTATTTTTTTGTTTTTTGTTTGTTCGTATTGTGGTTTTTCTCAGATGTGTTATGTCTTTGGGGGTCACCCTCTTGAATTTTTTGTTATATATTTCTTTCTGTTTTTCAGTATATGAAACCCAGGGTTGATGAACCTTTAGGGATAGAATATAGAATAAGGGTTTCTGGGGGGTAGAGTGGTGGTAGGGGTGGGTGAACAGGAGCTGATGTCAAGGAGTTTAAGAAGGAAGAATGTTTTAAAAATGATGTGGCAGCAATTGTACAATACTGCTTGGTGTGATTGAACTGTGGAATCAAATATCCGTATTAACGCTCAACAAAATGTTTTTATAACAAAGAGACATATTTGATGCATTGAACACTAATGACAGGGGACCTGATTAGTTGGGGGAGGACATCAAAACCATCATTCATGCAGAATGCAAAAGGTCATTAAAAAGACAAGAAAGAAAAGACCAAAGTGCACGTCCAAAGAAACTCTGAAACTTGCTCTTAATCAAAGAATAGCTAAAGCAAGTGGCAAAATGATGATGTCAAAGAGTTGAATAGACAAAATTTAAAGGGAAACTTGAGAAGACCAAGTCAAATATTATAATGAAATGTTAAAAGACCTAGAATCAAAAAGGGTGGTGGGGGAGAGCACAATCAACATATCTTAAGCTGAAAGAACTCAAGAACATTTGAAGCCTAGAGTGGCAATATTGAAAGATTTTATGGGCAAAATAATGAATGATGCAGGAAACATCAAGAGAAGATGGGAAGAATACATAGGGTCACTGTATCACAAAGAATGAGTCCACATCCACCATTTCAGGAGGTTGCATATGAACAAGAAACCATTGGTGCTGAAGGAAGAAGTTCAAGCTGCATTGAAGGCATTAGCTAAAAACAAGGGTCTAGAATTGAAGAAATACCCTTTGAAATATTTCTGCAAGCTGATGAAGCACTGGAAGCACTTACTCATCTATGCCAGGAAACTTAGAAGACAGCGACTTGGCCAACTGCCTGGAAGAGATCCATATTTGTGTCCCTTCTAAAGAAAGTTGATAGAGCATAATGCTTAAAGTATAGAACAACCTCATTGATATTGCACACAAGTAAAATTTTGCTTAAGATCATCCAACAAATGTTTGCAGTGGTGCGTTAATAGGAAACTTCTAGAAGTTCAGGCCAGATTCAGAAGAGGATGTGGAACAAGGGGTATTGCTGATGTCAAATGAATCTTGGTTCAAAGCAGAAAATACCACAAGGATGTTACTTCTGTTTTATTGACTATGCAAGGCATTCATCTGTGTGGACCATAATAAACTATGGATAACCTTGAGAAGAATATGAATTCCAGAACACTTCATTGTGTTCATGAGGAACTGGTACATGGGTCAAGAGGCAGTTGGGAAAATAGAACACAGGAATACTGTATGGAGAAGGGTGGGCCAAGATTGTATCTTCTCATCATCCTTATTCAATCTGCACGTTGAGCAAATAATCAGAAAAGCTGGATTATATGAAGAAGAATATTGCATCACAATTGGAGGAAGACATTATTAATCTGTGATGTTTAAATGACACAACCTTGCTTGTTGAAAGTGCGGAGGACTTGAAGCACTTGTTGATGAACATCAAGGATTGCAGCCTTCAGTACAGATTATGACTCAATGTCAAGAAGACTAGCTTCTCACACCTGGACCAATAGGATTATGCTTTGCTTGGATCCACAATAATATTCATGGAAGCAGCAGTCAAGAAATCAAAAGAGGACTTGCATTAGATAAATCTAGTGCAGAGTATTGCAAACCAAGGCTATTACTTTGAGGACCAACATGCTCCTGATCCAGACGATGGTATTTTCAGTTGCCTCATATGCATGTGAAATTTGGACATCAAATAAGACAGTCTGAAAAAGTATTGATGCATTTGAATGATGGTGCTGGAGAAGGTTATTGAAAGTACTATGGACTACTAACAGGACAAACCTACTTATCTTGAAAGAAGTAGAGGCAGAGTGATCCTTAGAAGCAAGGATGGCAAGACTTCTTTTTACATACTTTGGACATATTATCAAGGGATACTAGTCCCTGAAGAATGACTTTATGTTTAGTAAAGTGGAAGGACAGCGGAAAAAGAGGAAGGCCCTCAATGAGATGGGTTGACACTGTGGCTGCAACAATGGACTCCGCATAGGAACCATTGTGAGACTGGAGCAGGACAGGGCGGTGTTTGTTGGGTTGTACATGGTGTGACTATGGGTCAGAACCAACATAATGGTCCCCAACAATAGCAACAGCTTCTCTACCGAGCCGGGTGTGATACGATGAGTGTTGAAGCAAAAGGAGGTCATTGATGACAGTACTACTAATGAAGTTAAATTATATATATCACATGCATGATGTTCTAGGGACTATTCGTAGTACTTTCCATATATTAATTCACTTTAATTTTCACAATATAGCTATGAGGTTGGTATCTATTATCCCTATCTAATCTTTGAGGAGACTGATATATAGAGAGGATAAGTAATTAGCAAAACTACAGGTTTTGTAGTATGTAACAGAATTGTAAGTTAAAGAATTGAACCCAATTAGCAATCTCGTGTAACATCAGTGTAGATCAGAGGAAGAGTTTGGAGCATGAAGGAAGTTAACCACCAGAAAGATAAAGAAAATTAGAAAGAGAAATTCATAAGTCAAAATTTGAAATTAGAGATGTGAAAAACTAGTTCAGTCTCATAAGAAATGAAGTAATATCGGAAAACAGAAAAGTGGATGAAGGGAGATGTCAGACAGGGCAAGATGTGACAAAATAATAATTTATAAATTATCAAGGGCTCAAGAGGGAGGTGGGAGCAGGGAGGGAGGGGAAAATGAGGAGCTGATGCCAGGGGCTTAGGTGGAGAGCAAATGTTTTGAGAATGATGAGGGCAGTGAATGCACAAAAGTGCTTTACGCAGTTGATGTATGTATGGATTGTGATAAGAGTTGTATGAACCCCTAATAAAATGATTTAAAAAAGAAATGAAGTAATATCTAAGCATATGGTGAATAGATAATTGATCTAAACGGGACCAATACTAAGAGAAAGTTGATGCTAATTGGAGATGATGTTGGGACCACTGATACACACTGAGACTATTGCATATAAACTCAGCCCTATGCTCATCCTAGCTATATCTTTCACTCAATTAATGAAGGGACCCTCATCGTTAAATTGGGTTTCACTGTGGTAATTATATGTGTGAGTAAGCTACTGCCTATCAGGCTGTGAAAAATGTAAAAGAGAAAACTTTGACTCGATTGCCAGGGTTACACCAGACTGTGTTATATAGTCTAGTGCAATTATCTCTGACAGTGTGACCTTCTGACTTTAGACTCTGCCATTGTACAGCTCCTTTCATTCTTTCACTTTTCCTCTATTAACATCTATGGACACATACATTGACCTGCTTGAACTTGGACAATCCACTTGATCATTTGGGGTATGGCAACAACTGCAGGATCTGACCTAAAGGCTAGTTGGTTTATGGAAATTGTTAGACTGATTCTACAGAATCAAAATGCTGTCTTTTGTCTTGGTTCTCTTAGCTAGGTCTGTCTCTAACAAAACAAAACAAAACAACAACAAAAAAAAACCACCCCAAAACTCACTGCCATTGGCAATTCCTACTTATAGTGGGTATATGAATTCATCTGCCAGCCATCAGGATTCTAGCTACCAGCCACTCTGTGGGAGAAAGACCAGGCTGTCTCATCCTGCAATTATGGGAAGGCTCAGCACCCAAAGTGTCGGTTCTACTCTGTCCTATAAGGTTGCTGTGAGGCTATCTCTATACAACCTAACACAAAGTTAGGTTTTGATACAGTGCAGGAATGAGAGAACAGTTAGAAAGAGCCTTGTATGGTGCGAAGAGATTTTTCTATAGATGAAGGTGGAGGAAGAGAATTATTAATGGGTTTGGAGCAAGAAAATGACAAGGTAAAGTGGCCCTAGCAGTCTTTTTAGGATAGATTACAATAGGAAACTGAAGACAACAAAACAACTCAGGGGCACATGATAGTCCAAAAATAACGTAATAGATTAAAAAAAATCTTGGCATGTAATACCCATATCATACAATTCAATAGTGCAGTCGCTAGATGATTTTATGTCAACTTGATCATATATGACAATCTAAGGTTGGAATCCAACATATCCATCAGGTCACAGCCTGGTGATACGTCCTTTGGGGTGTAACCTTTTTATAAGAAGAAACTGGAAACTTCCCTTTCATTCTCTCAATACCTTTGGCTTCCTGTCTGGGAGACACTGCCTCCAGGGATGGCCTGATGTGTGTCATCAGACCCTGTAAGCCGTTGGTGTCTTACCATGTTTCTAACCACCGTGGGTCCACGTGATGCTGCACACTCTGGCCTGTGATCTTCCTGCATTCCTCATCCCCTTCCTGCGTCATCACCCTGCAGGGACATGAGTCTGAAGAGAGCTCTGGCTTGTGTCCGACTTGTGGGCTTGAGCTTTCCTGGCCTGGGATGCCTCCTTTTGTTATAAGATTATTTGTTGATATAATGCTCTTTCTAATACATATATGAGTGCCACTTGACTTGTTTCTTTAGGCAACTTACCTTAACCCAAATACTTCAGTCATATTAAGAAGACTGATACAAAAATTACCATGATTCATTTTGGAACATTTTCTTCTCTCTTGTTGCACTCGTTGTTAGTCCATTTTCCCCAACCTCCACACCATATTCCTAGGTAGTTATTAATCCAGTACTGACTCTATAGATTTACCTATCCTGGATTGCATATACAGATAAAAACCAAAACAAAACATATAAAACAAAATCAAGAGACCTCCTCAAAGAAACCAACAATAATAATGCCAAAATAAAACAGAGAAAAACCTCAATTGAAAACAGAACATAAACTATAAAAAAGGAACAAATTTAAAGTGGATCAAAAGAAAATCCAAAGATGTTACATTTTAACCTTATGCATCAGCCACAATTGACTTTACAATATTCTATGGCTGTTAGCAAGGCTTTTCACTTCTTGGGGCTGTGGTAAGAGGCTTCATCCTTTTGAGAGCCCTGCAAATGAATTTGGGGCTTCCACTGTCATGCATAGACTTCTACAAATTGAGGGTTCAGAATTTAAGTTCTAATACCTTTCCCTCCTCTGGGTTTGTATTTTACTATTTATAATCCTTGGATCACAAAGGCTGGTGTGTTTCTTCCATGTGGACTTAATTGTCACATCACTTTGATGCCTGCTTGTTTTGAGACAAACCTTTAAGACCCTGAGTACTTCTTTCTGATACCTTGGAACCATCGGATCTGGTTAGCACACTTTGCTGTAGCACACATATCTTCAGGGATCTCTCTATGAGGGTGAGTGTTGAGTAGGGTCATGCCATAAAAACTAATTATTCTTAGATTATGACTAGGATTAAGCGTGAGCCAACAGTCCATTCATATATCAATGGTTTATATATGCCCCTGGTTCATTTTAGAGACAGCATTATCATTTTATTGGAGAACATTATAAATCATCTCCATGGGACATCGGCATACTATTGATAATATCAGTAGTTAATCCAGAGGTATAGAATTTAGACCACTGTTGAGAAAAGGAAATTATATGTGTATAGACCATCTTTTTAGACCACGGTACATAAACTGCTGACTTGTACAGATTGAAAGTTCAAGTGAATGGACATGATTTATACAACCTTCAATGAACAATGAAGGTGGAGGTCAGGGCAAAACTTTAAGTAACATTTATTCACAAAGGCAGAACCATGAGTACTAGACTAACATGTCATAAAACAAGGAGTAAGGAGGGAATTAAAATAGCAAATATATTTCAGTCCCAGGCCACCATCCATTGGACATCCTCCAAGACAGTGATCCTAATCAAAATTCAAAGACTACCAGTCCCATGACCTTGAGATAGGGGTCATCTACTTCTCCCACCATGGCGTTGCAGTTTTAAGACCAAACAAGTATTTCAGTTCCTTACATCTGCTACAGGTGCATTTTAATAAAGTCCAGCTTGCTTAGAAGGGGCTCCAAATTAGATCCGTCTGTTGTCTCCTGTGAAAGTTGTTGTGCATCCCCAAAGGGAAGGGTCGAAATTCCCAGTTGTCTGTAGCCATCAGCCTGTGCCACCAAGGTCTTGATAGAAACTAGGTCAAAGGTGCCCACTTAGCAACGTAATATTGGACTTATTCACCCATGGGGGTCCATATAAGTTGAGTGTTTTTTCTAATGGTAGGTTGCCCCACCGTTTACCCACCAACAGAAGTGTAGTCACAGAAATAAGGTCATAAGTGTTTGTTATAAGATGGTGGCTATGGGGATTCAAAGGAAGACGTAGATGTAAGACACACTGCAAAAGCTTATTTTGAAAGCAGTGACTTCCCAAACTCTGCACGATGTCATCAAGTGCTCGAGGCTCAGTGAATCAGTGCATCCTTGAATTGATGTATTTTGTGTAAGACAGAAAGGGAGAAAACGTGCCAGTTTCCCCTCTTTAGGTTTCCACAGAGCATATCATATTTGAATACACTGTTTTATATCTGTCATCACATTTTACCCAGGATCATCTTCTCCCTGGCTAGCGAGACATCCATCCTTAAGCTCTAGATCACTGGCTGGTACAGGAAGATGCTTTACATGGTTGCTTTGTCAACTCAGCTGAATTGCAGCTGGGTTTCCCTGTCTTCTCTTCTTCCGATGGTTCCAGGTTAGGCTTGTCTGGCGGAGAAATTTGCATACGATTTTGAAGGTCCAGGTGAGGCAGCAGCACCTGTTTATGCTCAGAAGGGCGATCTGTGAACCGTGATAGTTCACACAAGTTGGTGCGAATCTCCTGGTTCACTTTGTTAGCACAGGGCCATGCATGCTAATCACATGCCTAGAGAAAGTACGATGCTGGTTGACCAAGCAATAAACCATGGAATACATAGGCATGTAATAGAGTTGGTTGGTCTCTTTTGAGTGGTGGAGAATTTAGGGATCAAAGAAGTATGGGGTCAGGGCTTTAAAGTACATCTCATTGTCTACAGAGGGAACCAGGAAGCTCTCAAATTGCTCTTAGGGAAAGTCTTGTCTCCTGTAGCCTCAGTGATGAGAGTTCTGAAAGTGAAAATGAAACCGGAAATTGGAACCTGCTAGGTGGCTACATTGCATCACAAGTTGAATCCCCACTCGCATAGGGCATCATGTTAAAGTTAAGGAATTTGTTTCAGCGGCATCCTGAACATGTGGATGGGTTTTGATATGCAGATTCCAGTGAAATTGGGAAGCTTCGGATGAAGTTTACTCAGCCTCTTTTGCCAGTGGGTGAAGCTCTTTTACACCTATCTGAAAGGTTAATATTCCTTTACTCCAAGAACTTTAAATGGGCTTCTCTGAGGTCATTTCAAGGAGCCCTGGTAGCACAGGAGTTAAGAGATCAGCTATTAACCTAAGGTCAGCGGTTTGCATTTATCGGTTGCTTTGTGGACAAAGAACACAACATTAGGCTTCTATGAGGATTCGAGCATTGGGATCGTTAACCCTAAAGATGGTTACACTCTGTCCACTAGGGTAGCCATGAGTCAGAATCGACTCAGCAGCAATGGGTAGGAAGTAATTTCCTTGCAAGGGATCGGAAATCATTACAGACTGTACACAGCCTCCCTTTGCTTCTGCATGTGGAACCACCCAAGACAAGTCCTACTGTGACTTTAACCAAACTCAACTCCGAGCAGTCCCTGAGAGGACAAATCACAGATTGATTGACCGATGAGGAGGTCAAAAAGATAGTGGCAGGACTGCCCTGGTGGTGTAGTGCTGACTTGTTGGGCTGCGATGTGCCATGTCAGGAGTTTGAAACCGCTGGCAGATCCGCTGAAAAAATACTGCACTTTCTAATACCTTAAACAGTGACAGTCTTGGAAACCCACAGAGGTCGCTATAAGTCAGCATGGACTTGATGGCTGTGAGGTTGAGAGTCTTTTATATAAATAGTAACCTGGGAAACGAGAATGAGATTTGATTCTAAAGGACTTGGGAAAAGGTAAGAGGAAAAAAAATGCTTAAGATCAATTTATTAGTGTGGATTAGTAAGCAGCAATTCTGGATTCAGTAAGTCACCTTACGCAACTTGGAATAACTCTTTTCAATTGATTGTTTGACTAACACCTATGCTCAAACATGTCATTTCCTAACTAATTAAAGTTGAAATGCTGAAGTTTCTTTGATATCTTATAGAGGACAATATTCCAAAGATACAAACAAACTCACTGCCATTTAATCAATGCCAGCTCCTAGCATCCCTATAGGACAAGGTGGAACTGCCCTTGTGAGTTTCTGAAACTGTAACTGATTACAGGAGTAGAAGTCTTTCTCCCAAGGAGCTGGCTGGTAGTTTCGAACTGCAGACCCGGCAGTTATGGCAGTTAGCAAACCAGCACATAACCACTAGGCCATCAGAACTCCTTCCCAAAGATTAGAGGGATCAGAATACTAGAGCACATTTCTCACAAATTACCTGTTTACTTACCCCATGGCTATGATTCCCACAGGATCCAGAAATCACACCTTTCAGTGAGGCTCTGATACAAAACAAAACAAACAAAACAAAACAAAACAAACATTGCCTCAGGTGATCCCAGTGTCTTTTAAGAGTTCTTTAATGAACATTTGTTCTAGGACAAGGACAGCAGTGGGGATTACTACCTTCAGATGAGCACTCTGAACTCAGAGAGACCGACAGGTGAAGGGATGTTGGAGGGCAGGGCTTGATTACGATCGACAGAGTGGATGTAGTGAGGAGAATGGCTTAGAGAACGAGGGTGCAACCACGCTCATTCACATTATCTAAGTGATAAGAGTGTCCCTAGAATTGAAATGGGGGTAATCTAACACAGCCTTCTTGATGTGTGTAAGTGAAAACCTCTAAATCTAGAGAATACAAGTTAACTTGCATCATCTTAAGAGTGAGTCCTGGGCTCTCACCCAATTTCTATATTTAAGCTATTTTAAATATCTAGGACCTATGGAAAGAGGGGCTGTTTAGATCTCCTGCAAAACAGCCAACTTAGTAGCCAACACTTGTAAATACTCGTAGATGTTCTTGAAAGTCATTTTCCATGTTGACTGTGCAGTGATAAAATGGAAAACACTCTTAAAGGCCAGCGATCCTTGAACTACCTACAAGCTTTTCTTTCTTGGTATATTTTAATTTCTTTGTTAGTGGCTTGATGTTGTTGCTGTTTTGTTGTACATTGTTGCTTGGTTTTGCTCTGTCGTGTTTTTGTGCATGTTGTTGTCTCTGCAGGTCTGTCTGGATAGGACAGGCTGGATGAACAATGTGGAAGAGAAAACAAAGGGACTGACTGTTCCTGGGGAGGGGGGGCATGGGAGAGGGGGAGGTGGGGGGAAGGGAAGAGGTGTTAACAAACCCAGGGACAAGGGAACAACAAGCGATCCAAATTGGTGGGGAGGTGGGTGTGGGAGACCTGGTAGGGCATGATCAAGGGGAATGTAACAAAGAGGAAGTGCTGAAATCCTGGTGGGGACTGAGCATGATAGTGGGACAGGAGGAGAATCAAGGGAAATAGAGGAAAGAGCTGGGAGGCAAAGGGCATTTATAAAGGTCTAGATAAAGATATGTACATATGCAAATATATTTATATGAGGATGGGGAAATAGATCTAAGAGCCTATATTTGTAGGTTTAGTATTAAGGTAGCAGAAGGACATTGGGCCTCCACTCAAGTACTCCCTCAATGCAAGAATACTTTCTTCTATTAAATTGGCATTCTATGATGCTCACCTTCCCGACACAACCGCTGAAGACAAAGCAGGTGAATAAGCAAATGTGGTGAAGAAAGCTGATGGTGCCCGGCTATCAAAAGATATAGCGTCTGGGGTCTTAAAAGCTTGAAGGTAAACAAGCGGTCATCTAGCTCAGAAGCAACGAAGCCAACAGGGAAGAAGCACACCAGCCTATGCAACCACGAGGTGTCGAAGGGATCAGGTATAAGGCATCATCAGAACAAAAAATCTTACCATAGTGAATGATGGGGGGAGTGCGGAGTGGAGACCCAAAGTCCATTAGTAGGCCACTGAAGATCCCCTTGCAGAGGGGTCTTGGGGAGGAGATGAGCCAGTCAGGGTGCGATGTAACAATGATGAAAAATACAACTTTCCTCTAGTTCCTAAATGTTTCCTCCCCGCTCCCACTACCATGACTCAAATTCGACCTTGCAAGTCTGGCTAGACCAGAGGATGTACACTGGTACAGATAGGAACAGAAAATACAGGGAATCCAGGGCAGATGAGCCCTACAGGACCAGTGGTGTGAGTGGCGAAACAGGGAGGGTAGAGGGAGAGTGGGTTGGAAAGAGGGAACCGATTACAAGGAACTATATGTGACCTCCTCCCTGGGGGATGGAAAACCGAAAAGTGAGTGAAGGGAGATGTCGGACAGGGCAAAATATGACAAAATAACAATTTATATACTATCAAGGGCTCATGAGGGAGGGGGGAGCGGGGAGGGAGGGGAAAAATGAGGACCTAATGCCGGGGATTTAAGTGGAGAGAAAATGTTTTGAGAATGATGTACAAATGCGCTTTACACAATTGATGTGTGTATGGATTGCGATAACAGTTGTATGAGCCCCTAATAAAATGTTTTCAAGAAATGGAAATAATCAAGCTTTCTATAGGTTGCTGTGCACTAGCTTGAATTGACAAAGACTCTTCAAACAAACGAACAACCCACCAAACCACAGCTATCCAGTCAATTTGGAATCAGAGCAATCCAATAGGACAGAGTAGAACTGTCCCTATGAGCTTCTGAGACTGTAACTCTTTACCGGAGTAGAAAGCCTTGTCTTCCTGCCATGGAGTGGGTAATGGGTTTGAAAGGCTGATCTTGCAGTTAACAGCCCAAAACACAACCACTACCCTACCAGGGTAAGCCCCAAACCACAACCAAACTCACTGCTATTGAGTTGATTCTGACTCATAGCAATCAAACAGGACAGAGTAGAACTGCTTTGTAACTCTTCACAGAAGCAGAAAGTCTCATATTTGTCCCATGATGTGACTGGTGGTTTCAAACTGCTGACCTTGTGGTTAACAGCCACTACTCTGTTAGTAAGAGAAAGAACTTACTGCGGTGAGGGGATCAATAGAGTTATGGTTTACATCCATTTCATAATGGGTCTAGTTCTTTAAATTCATAACGCATTTGCTTTTCTATTTAAGTCCAAAGCAGGTATACCTGCACATAGTAATTGGCATAACGTGTTCATCGGGATGCTATTGGTTTGTGATGAGTCAGAATTGGCTCTATGGCAGTGATTTTGGGGTTTGGGGCTCATTGGTTACCTGACGCATAAAATCAAAGCTATTAGTGTAGAGTGGTCGTTACACTTGGAAATATACTTTCTTGGAAATACAACCAGTCCACTCCTTCGAATTGAGTATGGTAGGCCTTCTTCTTGTATTCTTTGAGTACATCATCATAAGGGACCACACACTAGAAAAATTGCATCACGCTTGGTGAAGAAGAGGTTAACCAATACAGAGGAAATCTCTCAACCAGAGAAATTGACATGGGGCCTGCCACCATGGGCCAAAGCATAGAAACCACGAGAGGCCAGTGAAGAAAGGGCAAGGTGCCCGTCCATGTCACAAGGAGTTGCTATGAGTCACAACCAGCCTAAGAGTACTGCAGAAGAACAATGAGGTCGACAACCAAGGATTTCTTCCCAAGATGACTGTCTACAGGTTTTTCAATCAAATAGGAATCTACACACTATTGTTAAAGGAATTTCTCAGATGTATTTATAATCTTAAACCAATTGATCTTAAAATACAGGCAGTCCCTGGGGTAGTGAATGTCAATATAAGAACAAGTACTTGTCCTTTAATATTATGTAAATTTTCCCTTGCTTTGAAATGATTGAGCCAGACTCTACTCACAACGAGTTCTTCCTCACAATCACCTTCACTTACTGCACATGCAGCTTTTAAATCATTGAAAAGATGCTGAGCCTTTTCTTGCACCAAAATAACGCTCCGTAAGAAGCAAATGCACCTGTTCTGACTTTGTTACAGATTCTATTTAAATCCTTACTTAAACTTCAAGACGCACTAAGGAACATATCCAGGGACTGCCTGCCTCTCCACGAAGTATCTGAGTGGTATACTTTAATCATAAAAGCTCTTTAACAGCAGATAATTTTCTCCCACTTATAGAGAAGTGATATGAGAGATATTTGACATGGGAAGAATTTGGCACAATAGTTTGGCTTCCCCAGGGAGGGGGCCACAACATGAATAGAGCAAATAGGTTCAAGAGGGCCCCTGACGGATAGCTGGTAAGGAAATGGACATTTCAGTCATACAACTGCGAAGAGTTGAATCCTGCCAATATTAGGAATGAGCTTGGAAAGGGAACCTGATCTCAAACTAAAAATACAGTGAATCGATACTTGGATTTCAGGTGTGCAGCAAAGCCAGTCACCTCTGCCAGACTTCTGACTTGTTGAAGTATGAACTGATAAATTGACATACGGTGGTTTTAATAAGAAATGTGCCCAGAAAAGCAGGGAATCCTCTGAAGTGACTCTTAATTCTCTCATATCCTATGATAAAAGGCAATGGAACCACTACAGCCTAGAATACCTCAGACTACTAGTGGCCCAGAATCTCCAGTAACGAGGTTTGGGGTCACTCTACCAGACAAACCCACACCAGTTGAGGAGATGACTGGGACAATGAAACTAAAGAATGAGTAGTGAAAGAAAGGGTTCTAGGAAACTGTGTGGTCAGTTGCAGAAATGAAGACTGTGAGAGTTAGCTTTATATCTTGCTTGGATATGAAAATGTTTTCGATATCAACATTCTGAAGGCTGTTATAAGGCAACAGGTACTTGGGCAGCTTCTGGCTCACATTGTTAGCATGGTTTAGTTTAGAAGTTGGATCTGAAACTCTTCAACTTACTGGCATGCAAACTATATCTCAATAAAGTTAATTGGGAAGAAAGACTGGTTTAGCTAATTCTGATAAGACCCTATGGAGTCCACTTTTATATTTAAAACATATAGGCTTGTCTTCCGTCAGAGTCAGCTTAATGGTAACTTGGAGTGGGGTGGGGGAAGTTCGTTAAGGAAAAAAACAGAGAGAAACTTAAAAATTAATAGATCTAATTTAATAACCCCTGGAGATGCAACGGGTGAAATGTTAGGCTGTTAACACAAAAGACTCTTGATTGAAACCCACCAGCCAATCCACAGAAGAAACACAAGGCTATCTGATTCCTTACAGACTTACTGCCCCAGAACCCATAGAAAGCAGTTCTACTCTATCCTATTGGGTCACTGTGAATCGGAATCAGCTGGACAACTGGGATGCAAGTGGTAGACCTTATTTCAGGAGCCCTGGTGGTATAATGATTGAACACTCCTCTGTGCACTCACAGGCAGTCCATGGGAGAAAGCACCTATCCCAGCTGAAGACCACAACTTGGAAACCCTGTTGGGTTGTTCTGCTTCTTCACGTAAGTTTGCTGAGTCAGAATTTACTTGGCAGCACATAGAAATGATGATATACCGTATTTAGATCCTGGCTGGCTCAATCAAACAAACCTTTATCAAAATGGACTTTTTGGACAAAATTAAGAGTTGCCTATTGACTG
The DNA here is from genome assembly GCF_000313985.2 of Echinops telfairi. Lineage (NCBI taxonomy): Eukaryota > Metazoa > Chordata > Mammalia > Afrosoricida > Tenrecidae > Echinops > Echinops telfairi. Next base: position 38,419,463 of record NW_022111300.1, read on the forward strand.
GATATTTGACCATATTAATGAATCATTAATACTTTTCTAAGTGATCATAGTATCGTGGGTATGTTAAAAGAAGAGATGGGGTTGGGGGGGACTCTTACTTTAAAGATCCAGACTGAATATTTAGAGGTGAAATGAAACCAAAAAGGTCAATTTCCAAAAGTCAATGGAAGCGAGTGTGTTGTATCTATGTTTTCCAGTTTCAGAGTATAACAGAGGGATGATTTAAAGCTCCGTGATTATTAGAGGGTTCCAGGAAGGGACCTTCCTTTTCTGTGGTTGACACAGAGACTTCACAGCGTTCCCCTGGTTTTGACCTGCGGTTTCACTCCCACACTAGTGAGCAGAATGCGTTTCTTGCTATGCTGGTTCAGTTTTTTACGTGTTGTAACTTTTCCAAACTCCTGAAGGCATAGTTCCCACATGCTAAACACAGAAAAGATTCATGGCAAGTGGAGGAAACTACTTTTTAAAATAATATACACATTTTACATCAAGGAGTCATTGCAAGTTAAGGAAGTTGCTTTTTAAAATAATAAACACATTTGACACCCAACCCAGAACGCTGGGGATGCTGGGTTCATATTGAGCTGCTGACCACAAGGGTGCAGTTAACACCCATCAGCCACTCAGCTGAAGAAGACGAAACTGTCTGCCCCGATCAAAACATAACATCTGCCAAACCCCACCTAGGGTCACGATGGGTCAGAATTTATTAGGGGGAAGTCGGGAGACATAGACCAAATACACATTAAAGAAAATAAAACCATTATTTATTTAAAACAACCTCAATTTCTCTCTGAAGCATTTTCATGATTTGAGTAATTGCTAAGCTATTCAGAAACAATTTTCACAAGTTTGGGGAACATTTCTTTGTAATAGAATGTAAGCACAGCTAGTTGACATTTATTCCCCTGAATTTTGGTGGGGCTCTTTCTAATGCACTTGCTTGATGCACTATTGGAACTGCATAGCTGTGACTGAATTTATTTCAAAGAAGTAGGTAACTATATGATCATTAATAATGCTTGTAGCTATATGGGCCAAGACAATGATATGGGTAATTGAATCTCATGCTTCAGAGCACAAAGTGATTGCCATGCAGAAGTCAGGGGAAAATGTCTTGTTCTGTGTACAGTGTTATTTGAATGCTGAGGTTGAGGGAGATCAAGAAAAGATCACCCTTTCCAGAGAGGTAAGGGATTTTGTGCAGTGGAACATTGTATTGGCTAAAACAATGACTTTTGTTGCGTACTAAATCTCATCATCTTTTCTTTTCAACATACATGGGATGTGGCTGCATGGATAGGGTTGTGTCAAACCTATGACTCCATGAGTGGCAGTTCCTTTATGACATATTGAGTAACACAAAGGAGAGAGTGGCCTGGAATGTTTACATGTGTATGTGAATATATAGATGGATGATAGATTATTGGTAGACATAGATAAATAGACAGATAACCTTCAACGTTATTGCGCGCACGCGCACGTGTACACACACACACACACACACACACACACAACCACTGAGGAAAATACTCAGCAATGACACACCCAAATAGAAGCACAACCAAGATTGCTGGCCCTTAGTAGACATAATGAAGTGTTTTTGACCAGAGGTTACTCTTGTAGGGCCATCGTTCGCCTTTGATTTCTCATAGCGGTGAATGGCAGCAATACATACATGGCCTGAGCAGTCGAAGGCTGTGTCCTTCGGAATAGACACGTCGCCATGGCGCCCTGGTGGCGCTGTTGAGGACGCACTGGCCTGACCGTGAGCTGAAAGGCTGATTCCTGACTTCACAGTTGTCAAGTTGTTGCAGCTAAGATTTACAAGATCTCAGAAACCCTGTGATGTTGAGGGTCATTATGAGTCAGAATAGGCCCTAAGGCAGTGGGTTTGTTTGGGGGGTACATTTCTTCTCAGAAAGCTCAATAGGCAAACTTTACATGCAAGCAGGTTTGTGAGATGATTTCAGTTTCCTACTGACTAGAGTAAATGCTGGATCCTATTGGAAAAACTGCCACATTGCCGTCTAAAGCGGTTGGGCAATTTTGCTTTTCATCCACAAAGAAAGAGACTTTGCTCCATATCCTTGCGGGTATTTGATGTTATGAGTATTTTTGGATTTTAGCCACAAGGCTGCAGATTCAAACCCATCAGCCACTCTAGCTCCATGGGAGAAAGAGGAGGCTATTTGCTTCCGTTAATATTTACAGCCTCACAAACCCTCTATGGAGTCGGGATGAATCAGCATTAATCTGATGGCTGTGGGTTTGGGTTGTTTTGAATATGTATGTTGTGATAATTCAGTCTGTTTCAACTTGGCAGGCCAAGATTCTCAATAGTTTGGGAGGAGAGACATCCCTGATGATGTGGTCTAACATCATGTAATACACCCCACGATGGGATCATCAGTGAGCAGCAGAGTCCTTATGGGAATGTTAGGGTGAAGTGCTACTTCTTAACCAGATCACAGTCCTGATACAACTGAAAGGAAGTGTCCTCAGAAATAAAGTCTTACCCTCTTTAAGTAGATTCTGTGGCCTTCTGATCAGCCTGGATCCTACATCAACCTGTTTCATCAATCTCTAGTTCTTTGCACTCGAGCCCATGGTCCACAATATTGCCTAGGAACCTTGGGAACTCTCTGTAGCCTGCCACAGTGGATTTTGAACTTTGGATTCACTTGACTCTGTTGCCATGAGCCTGATCCGCTGACTTGGGGCTCAGCCCCCTCGGCCTCCACCAGCCTGTACTCATCTTGCTTTCTTGTTCATCGCCTTGCTTCCTGGATTACGGAAGGTGAACCGTCTACATCTAGCTTGATTACATGGCAGAAAGAAATACTCGTGAGAGAAAGCAGTGCAAACATCATTCAAAATGCCAGTAGTTCATTGTCATTCACAAAAGAGCTGTTAGAGTCCTACAAGTCTATACAAACTAAAGTTATTCATCCATCTGCCCATCCCTCTATCCATCCATTCACTAATACAGCAAGCACTGTTGATAGATCTACTCCTGCAGAGATGCCTAACTTGTGGTTCCTGCTCTGATGGTGGTCAGAATCTAGTTGGTACAAGAAGTAAGTAAACCAAAAATTATAACAAAGTTAAGGAGGTGAGTAAAGGCCGACTAATAGTATGATAAATGCATCAGTTGACTTGGGCATACAGAGAAGCATCTCACACAGCTGGTAGAGAAAGGGGAAGCAGGAAGGTAGGGACATTGGTAGGAGAGTGGATTGTCAGATAAGAAAACAAATCAAGTTAGACATTAGGACTAAGAGGGTTAGAGTATACTCAAGCCAAGCCATATTGGAGGACATTTCTAATCTGTGTCTATAGCTAAGTGGGGGAAAAAAGTAGAAAGTTGGTGTGAGAGATACAGCTCTTCAGTGTACATCCTAATAATGCCTTTTAGGATTTGTCTTTGCAGAATCTTTCAGGCACAAGGAAGTAACTACATTAATAAAGATTTGTACCTTCTCTGAGGGTTATTTCTAAAACAGAATTGGCCGCCTGGGAAGTATGATTTGAAAATGTCTCCAGCAGTCGGCCTACCTCCACACCTGAAATCTCTATGGTACTGATTTCTTAAAATATTGAAACCCTTTGTTCTGATTCATTATTATCTAGTAGGGTTAACATATTAATCTAAGAATAATAGTTAACAGAAGTGCTAAATTAATTTATCAGAACCCTGAGGTAATGAGATGGCTGGCAGGCATATTTTGCTAGAGATGTGTGTGCTTAGGGAGGTGGAGGGGAAGAAAGCTGTTATTCAGGAAAGAAACGGTAGTAATTCTTGATCAGGGTACCACTAGCTTCTGGTAAAAGAGCCCTGCAGGCAGAATGATTAAATTCTCAGCTGCTACCCAAAAGACTGGCAGTTTGAACCCACCCAGCAGCTCTACAGGAGAAAAAGCTAGCCAGATGCCTGTCTTAATATTATAACCTAGAAGGCCCTATGGGCCAGGTCTCTTCCTTACATGAGTTCAGATGGACTTGACAGTACCTAAGAACAACAATAACAACCAGCTTCTGGTTAGTCTTATTGGAAAATACAAGGACCTGGGATGACACGTAGCTTTTATGGTTTTTGTTTTGTTTACAAAAGATGCAGAAAGAAGAGCAAAGATCAACATGAAAGAAGACAAAGTCAACATGAAGTAATGTCTCCTTGCCCTTTCCAGGCAGGAGACAGAAAAATCCGGTGTCCTAGGCTAGCACCATTGTCCATCCTTTTCTTAGACTTATCACTGCCATTATCAGAGATGAAGACTGAGCTCTGGAACCTTACTTCTGCAATCAACCACCTTATGCACACACACACACACACACACACACACACACACACACACACACCCACACACCACGCTATCTTATTTAGTTCAGTCATATAAGACATCTCAGGCTTTTTGGTTATGATTACTCATCTCACAACTCTCACTCTCAAGAGGACCCACCTGTCCCTCATCTTACCCCTCTGTGCTAGGTTGGCTTCTCTACAGAGCAGAACCGCTGGCACTGGTAGGTGGTGTCGGGAGAAAGAGATCCATTTCAAGACATGGCTGGCACGGTTGTAGAAATAGGTCTGTCCAGTGTGGCTCAAAGCAGGCTTCTCAAGACTCATGGAAGCTGAGGAACAGGAAGCAGGATGACAAAGCAGAGGCAGCGGGAGGACGCAGGCTGGTGGATGCAGAAGGAATAGGAAGCTGCAGTCGGTGGAATGAATCCACTGTGAGTAGTCCTAGGATGGCTCTTGTGATGGGCAGGTGACCCAACAGGAGGTCAAGGAATCAGATAAGACATTAAGCTCCACTGGAAGGCAAAGGGCCCCAAAGAGTTAGACACTTTCTCTCTCTCTCTCTCTCTCTCTCTCTCTCTCTCTCTCTCTCTCTCTCTCTCCCTCCCCTTCTCTCCCTCTCTCCCTCTCTACAAAAGGCCACACTCCAAAGGAGGTGTCCCCAGGCTACCACCCAATTGATAAGTCGGACTCTGCCAGTACTCTTACTCTTTGTCTAGTTGACCTAACCCCTAATCATCTTACCAACCCTCTCTAATGATTAAACCTTTTCCACTGTGCCCTCTGGTTTGAAAAATCCCATCATCTTTTCATCTCCTTTCTCAACTCCTCTCTTTTTTCTAATGCAGGTTTCTCAATGGCACGGTGTTGACATGTGAGGCTAGTTAATTCTTTGTTTGAGGAGCTGCTCTGTGCATTGCAGGTAGTTTAGCACTATCCCTAACCTTTATCCACTAGATGTCAGAAGCAATTTTGGTAGTCATGACTACAGAAAATGTCTCCTAACATTGCTAAACTTACCAGGGTCCGGTGTAAAATTATCCCCCACTGAGAGCCACTATGCTCATGGAATGACTTTCCTTGAAAGCACCTCAAAATGTGACTCTCCCCCCACAGCCTTCCTCTAATTGGCATAGAGACAGCATCAGTAGCCTTAGACACCTGAGACATGTTGTCAGGGGAGACCAGTCCCTTCAGAAGGACCTCCTGTTTGGTAAAGTAGAGGGACAACCAAAAAGAGGCAGGCTGTTACGGAGATGGATGGACACAGTGGGCTCCAGCAGAGGACCACTTGCAGAACAAGCGCAGGAGCAGTGAGTGCTTTCCTCTGCTGTGTGTCGGGTCACTATGGGTCAGAACCCCTCCAAGGCCCTTCACAACAACTTCCTTCCGTAGGCCACCTCCCCAAAAACACGCCTAAGAAAGGCTGCCTGTGCCTTAAACAGAAGGGGCCAGTACAAATTGGGCAGATCAGTTGACCCAGTGCTGATGGATTGTCTAAGATGAGTGGGATTGGTACTAAGTACTAAATACTAAGTACCTTTGGCTATTGGTACTAAGTCAAGTGGACATCAGACATGTGACTGATTGTAAAGAAGCCTTCCCTGTTTCTATACCGAACCTACCAGGGTCTTTTTGGGGTGTTGAGGTTTAACTCCTAAATTCATTGGAGAATAAATGAGCCTGAGCCAAAGCGCTCATGTCTGTGCCAGGATTAATGACTTTTTTAATAGATTATTTTATTTATTTATTTTTTAATCATTTTTTTAGGGGCTCATACAACTCTCATCATAATCCATACATACATCAATTGTGTAAAGCATGCATTTTAATACATAACAATACATTGCCAATATCTAATCCAACCAGGGCATCTGCAGCTTTTTTTTTTAACAATCATTTTATTGGGGGCTCTTACAGCTCTTATATAACAACCCATACATCAATTGTATCAAGCATATTTGTACATATGTTGCCATCACTATTTTATAAACATTTAGTTTCTATTTAAGCCCTTGTTATCAGCTCCTCATTCCACCCCCCTCCCTTACCCTCATTTGATTTCTTTTTTTTTAAATCGTTTTATTAGGGGCTCATACAACTCTTATCACAATCCATTCATACATCAATTGTGTAAAGCACACTTGTAAATTCATTGCCCTCGTCATTCTCAAAACATTTGCTTTCCACTTAAGATCAATGATTTTATGAGTGAGTGTGCATAGGGGATAGGACCTCAAAAGAGTGCCAAATAAGATTTTCTGCTCCCGATCTGAACTCTGGCTTCCCAAAATGTCTTAAAAGGCAGAACGCTAGTCAACTAAAGCGATGAATGTGATCGTGTCCATAGGGTGTGAACGTTGGTTTCTGGTTGGGAAGATAGTATATATCCTTCTGAGGTTGATACTGAAAAAAGGACACTAAGCTTAAACACTTGCAAATGGGAGCAAGGTGATTGGAACTTACTTTGGGACTATGCAGTAGGAGGTCAAAGGGCAATGACCAGTTTCTGCCTGAAGCTCCAAAAATGTAATATCTCCTAACTAGAGTTAGTCTTCTATTTGGAAAAGCAGAGAAAGGAGGGGGATTAGTCCTAGTTTGTTTCTACCTCATTTAATTTACATCACAACAACCTGTCCTCAGTAGTGACAACATGGATGTGAAATGTAAACAGGAAGTGAAAGAGTTGAACCTTGAGGGGGCATCATTGCATTCCTCCTTGCCACCCCAGGAAACAGTGTCTTCACTGCCTCTTGAGTGGACGACTAGACCAAACTGCACTTGCTACAGTGACAGAGACAGAATGGCCTCTTGAGGAGAGCTAGGACTTTGGGGTTGAATTGTCCCTGGTAAGTTCTTCGATTCTCGCACATATGGTTTGGACCACATTTCTGTAGCCTCAATTCCTATCTGTAATGTGGGAAAAATCAATCACATATTTGGTAGAATTAGACTTTTAGAAAGCAAGAAAAATGCAAGGACTAAAACTCTCCATAAAAGTAGTTTGTATTATTTTTTTAATATCAAGATAGTGATATAATTCAGACAAGTGATAACACCAATAATAATTTTTATTATTTTTTCATAAAAGTATTTACCTTCTAATTTGGGATTGTACTTTTCTGAACAGATTGATGGCACTTAGCAAGTATGTAGAATACATTACTTCATACAGTAAATACTAAAGAAATGTAAACAACAACCATACACTTTATATAGAAATTTATTGACAGTGGGTCGTAGACTAACACAAAAAATTTCAAACTATGAAACTCTTAAAATAAAGATACTTATAAATGTTTGACTCCTTGAGTTATGCCATTAGTTCTTTTAAAAAATGGATATACTGGGCCAACTCAACATTAAAACAAAACAAAACAAACAAAAACTCTTGCTCTGTGAAAGACTTAGTTAAGAGAATGAAAATATAATGCTAGTATAATTATAATGTAAGTTAGTTACATGGGATTAAAGAGTCGATATCACATAACCATCCAAGGCCATGGATCCATAACATATAAAGAGCTCTCAAAATCCAACAATAGAAATCCCACAATCCAATGAAAAATTGGGCATTGGAAGACTAGTCACAAAGTAAGAGATCTAAAAAGAAAATAATCACTTGAAAATATGCTCTGAATCACTAGTGATAGTAGAAAAATAATAGGGGGTTCAAAATATTGAGGAAAACCCCATATATTTTTATTCTATTGTCTCCTAGTAACTTTTTTCTGTTAAAACACATATTTAATAGATTTATTGGCATCTAATTCACATGTCCCAAAATGTAATAGCACAGTCATATTAAGAACAGTTGTACAATGATCACCATAGTCTGGGGGTATGAACAGCCTGAGTACCTGATAGCGAGCAGTGTCAAGTTGATTTGGGCTTACATCCTAACACTACAATATGAAGCCTTATCATTTAATCTCCCTTGTTATCCATTTTGAAATTGTTCCAATTTCTAATATTTCCCATTTTCTTTTTAATTTCAATACCCTTTAAAAGCACCCCCTGTGAAAATGTTATTTTAGAAAAATTAACGCCAAGACAAGTGCCCAAAAGATGGAGATTAAAGAGTTCCTCAAAGTCCAACTTGTCAAAAATATGATCAACGTTTAAAACACCCCCCACCCCACACCACCCTGCCACCCAGGGTGCCGAACAACAGAAACGGGTGAAGGGAAACAGCAGCTGGTGTAAGATATGAACATAATAATAATTTATCAAAGGCTCATGGGGGGAGGGAAATGAGGAGCTGCTACCAAGGGCTCAAGTAGAAAGAAAATGCTTTGAAACGGACAATGAGACCATATGTACAAATGTGCTAGACGCAATGGATGCATGCATTTTTAGAAGAGCTGTAAGAGCACCAAATAAAATGATTAAAATTTTTAAATTTCAATCTAAAAGTTGTGATCCTACTCCGTCTTCCCTGATTTAAACCAACACTCCTTCCTTTGTTGCTGCTGCAACATCTCACAGAACTCCTAAAGCTCTATGGGGAATGGTGCATGTCATGTGGGTGCTGGTAAGTCCCAAATCCATCCCAAAGTTCAGTGATCTATCTGGAGGACTCTTCTCAGCTTCCCCTTTGAAGCTGGAAAAATCAAGTCGTGATAGGCCACAGCTTCAGTCTCAAGCCCTGTTGGGCAAGTGCAGAGAGGCAAATCAGAGGCAGAGTGCCAAGGGCATGATCCATTCCTGGCTCTGCTCTTCCGCTGGTAGGAAAATTCTCCCTTCCTGCTTCCGAGATGGCAGAGTTTATATCCAACAGGATGCCAACCACAGTTAATGCTGTTAATAGTCAGACCAAGATGAATTATTAATCCAATCTGTATCTTCCCCCACCTTTTACTCAGACCCATCAGGAAAAGCAAGGTCATTTGGTGGGAGAAAAAGATGTGAGGGCCAGAAGAGCAACATTAAATAAATCGTCACTACACTGCCCAGCCCCATTCCCAATAGATTAAATCCAAACTCAATACCACTGTGCACCTATGAAAATGTCAAAAGCAGAAAAAAATATTGAGCCATTATTAAATATTTGCAAAGATGTAGAACGACATCCATTTCTATCGGTGGGAACACAAAACCATGCAGCTTGCCTGGGAAATGACAATTTCTTCCAAAGTTAAGCATGCATTTACATTATGGTCCTGCAGACCCATGGTTAGGTATTGACTCTACAGAAATGAACATCTTATGTAATATAGAACAAAACCATAAAACCAAGCTGCTAGATATGCAAATACCTTTGTATTGACTAAGTCTAATCCCCTGTATTCTAAACTTCATATAGGATTGGCCTTTCTTTTGGCAACCTTAAAAAGACTAGCATAGAACCTGGTGCATGACTAACTCTTATTATCTTACTATCTACTTATTGCATGACTCAACAACTCATTGAATGTCATAGACCTCGTGCCATCAAAGACAGAGCCCAAAGACATGACACAGCTTCCAGAAGTCCGGTTGGAATAGCAGACTTGCTTACACCATCCATTCCCACGGAAATGACAACCTGCCAAGTCTTTCTCTCTGCCTTTCATTTCTCTGTGCTGTCGTTCAAGCTGCCCTCAGAGCCCTGCGCTTCCTGCTCTGTCCACCTCACTATGAGGAACCCTGGTGACAAAGCAGTTTCCCCCTATTTGAATGTTGAAAATACACATTCTGATGGCCAAACTCATCATGAAGCACCTTCTACAGCAGCAGTTCTCAACCTGTGGGTCACCCAATACAGAACAGTCGCAAAATGACAGTTACAAAGTAGCAACAGAAATAATTTTATGGTTGGGGGTCACCACAACATGAGGAACTGTGTTAAAGGGCCGAGACTTTAGGAAGGTTGAGAACCACTGTTCTACAGGAAACCCTGGAATGGAGATATGTTTTATGGCCCGAAATTCACTGAACACCTATGGATCCGAAAAATTTAATATTATGATGATGCTTTATTTCCTGATTCCTTCTGTGACCTGCTTCCTACTAGTACACCTTGTGGACATAACAGGGCGATGTAACGGAGGCAAACTGATCACTCTTAGATAGGCAGGGCAGGTGGCTTTGCCGATCAAAGTGATTGGCTATGTAGAAGGACAGCATTGATGGGCCCTCATGTGGGTGCAGAGCCCGATAGGATGGTATCAGAAACTTTTGTGAGCAGCAGCCGGGCTCCTGAAGTTATATCAATGCAGCTAAAGTATCTCCTGGGGTCTCCTACGCCGAGGAAGAACAGATATTTTGTGTTGTTACCCGTACTTCACAAGGAATCATAGTCTATCCATAGATGAAGCCACTGTCCCAGGGGTACAGGAAGAAAGAGAAATTGTTTCGATCTAAGAGAGAGAGAAGGTTACCTTGCACTAGGTTTCTTGCAAAGAAAAGTAGCTAAATTGTTAATGGCATTAATATATTTCCTTTCCTTCAAGAGGAAGAATAAAAGTCCAGTTTCCCCCCTAAGTTTTGCTTTCTCCTTCAGACAATGATTATAATAAAAATGTCTACTGTCATTAAATTGATTTAATCAATGAATTTAAATGGTGCTTGACATTGAACCTAGTGATTATGGTTTTGCTGTATTTATGTGTTTAGTACCTTGGCACGTGAAGCGTTTTTTAAACATGGCAGATAATTTGCAATGAAGTCTGCGGAGTCTCTGCCATTTGAAGGAAGTCTGAAGACTGGTATTCCTCCCCCCTGGATTTTAAGCCCCCCATTCTTCCTAAGGCCTATGGTATACAGGATTTTATGTACATGTATTTTATGTATTTTGTGCTACCCTGATCTGAAGCCTTGCCTGCTGACGCCAACTCAGACTGGAGTCCCATATTATTAAGAATCAGTACATGCAGCTTCATACTGTGCTGTTTTGCTTTGTGGTGGCTACTTTCTAATTGTTTTAATGAATTTGTCTTGCTTTTCTAGTGGCCTGGGATCAAATTAGGAACCCTGCTGGCACAGTGGTTACAATTGGGCTGCTCACTGCAAGGTCAGTACTTCTAAACCACTTTGCAGGAGAAAGAAGAGGCTTTCTACTCCTGTAAATAATCACAGTCTTAGAAATGCACAGGGGCAGTTCTACTCTGCCCTATAAGGTTGCCATGAGGCAGAATCCGCTTGATGTCAATGAGTTTGGTTTTTTGGGATCAAATTGTTCACTGTGTGTGTGTATGTTGTGTTCCTGTTCCCTACAACCCATGTTGTGCCACAGCTATTCAGTATTTGTATAAGAAAGACATCATATCCTTGAAATCATATCATTGGGTGCCTACCTTCCTGATAAGATCACTGAAGACAAATGGGTGCATAAGCAAATGTGGTGAAGAAAGCTGATGGTGCCCGGCTATCAAAAGATATAGCATCTGGGGTCTTAAAGGTAAACAATCAGCCATCTAGCTCAGAAGCATCAAAGCCCACATGGAAGAAGCACACCAGCCTGTGTGACCACGAGCTGTCAAAGGGATCAGGTATCAGGCATCAAAGAACAAAACATCATATCATTGTAAATGATGGGGAACGCAGATTGGGGACCCAAAGCCCATCTGTAGACAATTGGACATCCCCTTACAGAAGGGTCACAGGGAGGAGATGAGCCAGTCAGGGTGCAGTGTAGCAACTATGAAACATACAACTTTCCTCTAGTTCTTAAATGCTTCCTCCCCTGCCCCCCACTATCATGATCCCAATTCTACCTTAAAAATCCGGCTGGACCAGAGGATGTACACTGGTATAGATAGGAACCAGAAACACAGGGAATCCAGGACAGATGATTCCTTCAGGACCAGTGGTGAGAGTGGTGATACCGGAGGGTGGAGGGTGGGGGAGGTAGAAAGGGGGAATTGATTATAAGGATCTATATATAACCTCCTCCCTGGGGGATGGACAACAGAAAAGTGGGTGAAGGGGGACATCAGACAGTGTAAGATATGGCAAAATAATAATTATTTATAAATTATCAAGGGTTCATGAGGGAGGGGTGTGTGGGAAGGGAGTGGAAAAAATGAAGGGCTGATAGCAAGGGCTTAAGTAGAAAGCAAATGTTTTGAGAATGATGAGGGCACCAAGTGTATAAATGTGCTTGACCTGCAATGCATGAATGTATGGATTGTGATAAGAGTTGTATGAGCTCCAATAAAATGATTAAAAAAGAAAGAACGAAATAGTTCCCAATGTGGGCCTAGGAATAGAAAAGAGTAGAGATTCCAAACGTGAACACCTTGCCATAGGGAAAAGAATTATGCTTTCTCTTAGCTTGACCAGGAGCTGGCCTTCTAATCTACCGCATTTTCACCATTGTTTTAAATGGAGCCTCACTGTCACTCTTAACCCCATGATATATTGTTCCTTTACCAACCTTATTGGCTCTGCCTACTTTTAATGGGAATATAAGGAACTGTGAAAGATCCAATAATTTCGGCTCTTCCGCAGAATCAATATACTCTACAGCTGCTTCCCTCCTCCAATAAAGAGGGGAGAGAACATGTCTGAAAGACCCGGCTTGCAAGCGAGCACCTGCAGAGAGCCCATGCTTGCCCCAGGCTTAGCAGCACACACTAGTTTGGTCTCTGCAAGGACACCATCATCTTGAGCTCATTTTTGGGTGACCTTGGGTCATTGTCCTCCCCAGGTAAAGGGTCTGCTGAGTACTTTGTACTTCGTGTGGGTCAACGAGAGCAGCCATGGTTAGGAATAACACAAAATGGTCAGATTGTGGATTTTGCTATACCAAGAATCACCAGATGTCATTGAACAATGCTTCCATTAAGTATAGATGATTAATAGATGTGACATTCAGTGTAGATAGGTGTGAAAAAAAGCAGCTTGCATGGGGTGGAAGCACACACCACCCTGACAGACATTATCAGGGACAATGCCATAGGATGGTCCTCACGCCAATGGGTGACCGGTCTGACAGAGACCCACGGAGCCACCGCCTGTTCCTTGTTGGGGGTTTTGGCCTCTTTCTGCAGCATCTGTGTTGGCCTCACACCCAGGGTCCACAGAAGAGTGTGGTGTCAAAGCAGAGGGGTCACAGACTGGGTGAACTTGCAATGTGGGACAACTATGGCAATGACATCAATTGTTTCCTAGCTCAAAAAATAGATGCTGCCTTGTAAGAGCCCATGAATCTCACCTGTGCTATAAATCATGCTCTGGTGGCCAGCAGGGAGCGGGAGGAAAACCAGGAGGGGGGAGTGAATGTGGGAGGTTTTAAGGTAGGAGAGAGGGAGGGACCTATTTACTTGGGCAAGCTTTAAATATTCAGAACATTTGTTTAAGATTTTTTGTGCCAAAATGTATTTTGTGTTTTCAAGTCCTGCCAGACACCAAACAATGTAAAGCAGAAGGGTATTCGTTTTTTCTAATAAATCCTCAGGAATAAATGCAATAGCTCATCCATGCAGGATGACTGTGCTTCTTTCCTTATAAAGAGACCTGGGTACTGTATTAATGAGCGGCATAATGTGTACCCGTCAAGGGTGACGTGTTCCATATATATGCAAAAGCCACATCACCCCACGCTGAACTTTGGATAATGTCCAAATGCCCTCCCCTTCCACTGGTTGTGTGCCTCTCGGGTCTGTTTGCCAGGTGCTTGCTCTGGCATTGCTTGGGCATAAGTAATAGTGTCTGGAGGTTAAAGAATCTAGCCATGTTCTGCTGATTGATCAATTAATCAATTCATATTGATTACAGAATGTTCTATTAATTCCATTATGATGTCTAAAGGGGAATCCATAGCAATTAAATAAAAAGACATTTGATAGTTTTTGCAATAATTGAATTTGTAAATTTATTAGCTTTCACTTGTTTACTCCCAATATAAGCAATTAATATTTCATGTTACTCTTTTACATGTGGAAATGCTTATGAGATCATTTTAATTAAAGGGCAAACATTGGTTGGAAATGGAATACCTCTTAAAGTGCTGATTTTGTAATTGGGTACTGCCTCTGTTATGGAAGATGATACATTCTGATGATAATGGTATTTCTAAGAAATCTGACCCTCTGGCACAGAAGCCATGGGAATCAGCCACAGAAGGAAGTACTATAGACTGAAGCCATCATTGAATACGAACTTATATGATGCCCTTGGTGGCAGTAAGTAGGAAATCTGCATGGTGGTCTTTGGCAGACGGGTTCACTGAGGTAAAGGCAGAAGAAGTCAGAGCTCTCTTGGAGCTCAAGGAAAGGAAGGAGGAAGGACATGTTGAAAAGGCATGAAGCACAATGTTGCTGGCAGCCCAGGGTTCCCAGGATACCCCAGGGTTCCCAGGGCTCGGGAGCCTTGTGTAACAGTGGACAAAGGCTTTTCTAATGCACTAACAAGGATGGGGTTAGGTCTAGATGTTAGAGATATTCTAATATGACATACGACAGGAAATCTTGCACCCCCCTGTACGTCAAGAGTCCCACTGAGTACTCAGGATGGCTCATACTGGTGAGGGCAAGGATCCAGCTTAGTCAGAACCTATTCATTTGGAAGGCAGAAATGCAAGACCGAGAGAGCAGGGTCAATTAATTGGGAAATGAACACCTGTTGCTCTTCTGTTGGCTCAAAAGCATAGAGCCCCGGATGGTCTTGATGATGTATGGCTTATAAAGACATCTAGCTGTTCATCAACAATTTGTTTCTCTTCACTGGTACAGCTGTCCCTTTGAGAAGTTGTACAGCATGGCCAACATTCCCTGGATCCCTCTGCATTCCGGTCAGACATGCATCATTGTTTGCACATAAAATATGAGAAAAGACAAGACATGCTCTTCCAAATGTAAGTAGTGAAGTTAATGCATCTGGGTTACTCCAAATATTCCTCTACTGCCTAGACCAGATGATACCGCCTGGACTTCGAAGCCACTAGATGGCAGAGCCACAAGATGACTATAGCTTGTTTCACCATTTAGAACTAACCAGATGACCCACATAAGGCAGTGATAGAAACAAGAAAGAAATTCTATTATTAGGCCAGTTGACATATACTTGATTTCAGCTTATATGGCACAAGGCAGCTGGTTTCTAATGTCTGAGGCCCTGGAGATTTGGGGCTATCCTAGCTTCTCATCCAAAGACTTTACAGGATCATGCTGATATTTTTGAAGACATGCCAGCTGTTTTTTCCCCCAGCCCTGCCCTGTCTTTGCATTTTGTGTCCTCCAAACAGGAAATGCCCTCCTTCTATCATCATTTACCAATAACTCTGTCAAGCCCAAGTGGCATCCGTGAACTCATCTGGATTTCATTGTGTTAAATGTCTCCAGTTCATTTTGTGAATTACCCATACTTTTCCCCATAGCTCAGGACACTGCGGTCGTCAGATTTACCCTGTGATTCCCTTCCCTGTTGTTTCCCTTTATGAATTACTGGACATCTCCTCCAAAGCTCCTTGTGTTTCTTTTTCTAATTTATTCCTAATAACCACCAAGGGCAGCATTTATAGCACACGCTGGGCAGTTTCCTCCCATTTTCTCAAGTTTCAATTGAAATCTCTCTCTAGCTTGTTGGCAAGTCTCCTAGAAAACATATTCTTCTCAGGCCCCATGAGATAAACTCTATTCCTTGCCAGGAGCATTTCATTTTGGTGTCATAAGTCATGATCTGGAAAAAAAGAAAAAAGAAATTCTTTGACACTCTTTCTATAGGCAGCTGTTCACATCTCATAGCCTGTAGTTGATTCTGAGGTCGTGACCTTTAACTGGACAAGAGGATGAAATCACACCTCTAGCCTTACGTCTTTCTGTTTCTAGCCTAGTAATTTGTAGACACTCTTGGTATCCGTCTACATTTGGTAGAATAGTTTTATCATATACAGTTCTTATTTATGATATGGATGGCTACTGTAATAGTAATTAGGTCAAAGAAAGTATAACATGGATTTATTAAAAAACATTCTCCACAGTGAGTCTTTATGGAATATGGGTTCCTACTGAGTAAGAACTGAGGCCAAGGTATGTCGGTGTGTGGAGTAAGGCAATCTCAACCCCGAGAAGCATCTCTTGTAGACCATTTAATTTATAAAGACTTAGAAACTTCATCAGAGGGGCGCTTAAACATTATTGATATTTGAACTTCAGGCATGAACACACGTGTTGGGTGGCTATGAAGAGGCAATGGCCAAGGAAGATACCTGACAGAGGTGTGAGGGCTTGAGATGGGTTCCTGTGGAGATCCGCTGCACAGAGAACCTCCCTAGGCCCAGGGAACCAAACCTAGATGGGAGAAGCAAGCTGCAGTTTGTGATGAAGCACGAGGTAGAAAAGAAACTGTTAGTAGCTGAGTCTTCTTAGAGACAGTTTTCGTTTCAGGAAAGAAGGGGACTCCTTGATGACAAAGGTAACTTCATCAGGTGGGACATGTACATTCTGGAGTGGTTCATGAAAAGTACCTAGTGCGCCTGTTGGGTGGATTTGTTAGCACCCGAGAGCAAGAGTAACAGTGATAGAGAAGAACTAGATGAAGGGGCTTCATAGAGTTCATGGGCAAATTCCATGATCTTTCCATGGCCTTTTTCCACGAGCAGTTTAAAGCCCCTTCCTATAGCAATGCCACAAGCCGTCTGTGCGTTGCCGTCATTTTAAGTAGAGAGTTCCGTGGCCATGGAAAGCACACGAAGCTCTGAGTGGCAGAGAAAGGGTTTCTCGGAGAGCAGAAGAAATGGAGAGGTTACAATCGGGGGAATTAAATATCTGACAGAGGAGCCTGCTTTACTGTCAGGGTTGAAAGAATATCGTTGAAGTCCACTTAAGTAAAACGGGAGTCTTCCACTGTTGACAGAGAGAGCGAACATTTTGGTTACAGTGAAACACATAGGTTAGCAGAATCTTGACAGGTCTCGTAGCTCAGGAAAATGTTTGATCCATCTGAGGCTCCTGATGAATCAGCACCTCCTTTTGGAAAACATAGACAAGCTGGTACTAACTCAGTAATATAAAGTGAAAGTTTTATCCTTTAAGAACAATGATAGAGGTAAAAAGAAATAAAATGATTTTGCTACAACTTGGTGAGGCTCAGAATATGCCAGAAGAGGAGATTTTATGTTGCCTGCATCAAAGGGTTAGCCACTCCTGTAGGCAGTGATTTATAAGATCATGTGTTAATTAACTTAAATCAGTATAACTTGGTATACATTGAAGAATAAAATATATCATGACCAATGACCTCTAAGTTAGTGTAGAATGCAAACCCAATCACATTAAACATATCGTATCATAAACCTTCAACATGAAGACCATGTATTTATAATGCTAACATATAATGACAAACATGTAAAATATGCTTGAACACTCTCACCAAGAAACAAGTGGAAGCGATAGTCAGAGTAGATATTAAAGCCTGCTTTGAAACCTCTATGACTAACATGACGGTTTCGTTCATGAAGAGACAGAAAACCAGAATCAAACTTCCAGAAATAGACAAAATGCATTTGATATCACATCTACGGGCAGCCTCTGGGTGACAAACACCCCACCGACAACAACTCCTGTTTATCTTCGCTTTCAAAGGGTTGAACGAACCCCCACTCGCCACAGGTGCTCCACCACCATCGACTCCGCTTGTTGGACATGCGGCTTTGAAGTCATCGACCAGGCTTTCAGTCTCCCAAAACATACCCATCGCCACTAAGTCGGTTCTGACTCACAGCACCCCAGACAAGGCTTCCAAGATTGTCAGCCTTTAAGGGGGCAGAGAGCCTCATATTTCTCCCTCAGAGCAGCCAGTTTCAACCGATGACCTTTTGGTTAGTGTCCACTGCCTAACCCACAGAGTCACTAGGGCTCCTTTCCCATAATCACCCTGGATGAGAGAGTAGAACTGCCCCCCTGTGGGGTTTCTCTGTAGGACCCAAACACTCCATCTTTCTCCTTCAGAGTGGCTGGTGGTTTTGAACTGAGGTGCGTGCAGGTTAGCAGCCCAACTCCATACCCCGTCTGTCCCTCGTGTCTCTGCTTGCACTCAAGTAAGGCTAACTCAACTTCAAGCCCCATCGGTTTCACTGGTGAATTCTACCAAATCATTTAGAACGAAATTATGTCCATTCCACATAAAGTTTTCTAGAGATTTGAAACAGAAATCATTCTCCCCAAGTCATTTTAGAAGACCGGCTTTATCCTCATTTTAACACCAAGCAGAAATATTGCCAGAAAAGATCATTTCAAACAATTGTGATTATAGATTGAAAAACATTGATAATTATTGTCATAAAATTACTTTATCTGAAATTGACAACGATACACAAAATTAACTCACAATTGATTATAGATCTAGAAGTAAAATCTAAAGTTAAAAAACTTCTGGATGAAATAGGGTGAATTGATTTTGCTCTTTGTTGAGGCAAAGATGTCTTAGATGTGGTAACCACAATTTTGATATTTCATCCCCACTAACCTTTCCACGGGCAAAAGATGAGGCTGTCTGTTGCTGTAAAGATGTGCATCCTTGGAAACTTTATACAGGATTGCTAAGAGTTGGAAAGTAGCCCTGAGGGTCTAAGGGGTGATGAATTCAGCTGCTAACCACAAGTTTCATGGTTCAAAGCCACCAGAAAGATGAGGTTGTCTAGCCCTATAAAGATTTAAAGCCTCAGCAAAACAAAGCGGCAATTCTAAGCTGAGACAGAATTGAGCCAATGGCAGTGAGTGAGAAAAGTCAGAATCTACTAAGAGTCAGTGGTTTGGGGTTTATTTTTGTTCAACAAAGAAAAATAAAATGAAACTGAAATTCATTAAAATGAAATTTTCTGCTTTTCTTAAGGCAAAGTTAGGTGGGTGCTTTGGGCTTTCCACTGTCAGGTTAGGTAAACCCGAAGGGTATGCTAATGGCTAATGTTTTATACAGCAAAGAATAGAGATTAGTAGCTACAGGGGGGAAATCTGCACTGAGTAGAGTCCAGAGAGATTAGCCATAGGCTTCTGAGTATTAAGCACTTGTGGACACACTGGACACGCTTTCTGCAGAGCAGCAAACCACAGGAGCAGGGGCAGAAAGCCTCGGCCCCAGAGCACCCTTTCTAATCTCAGCGGGCAAGACTTTTATGGAAGGCTGGTTAAGTAGATGCATTCAAGATCCCAGCAATGAAATCATATTCGCATGATTTATTCAGTTGTGTACACAGAGTCCCTTGCTAGGAAGGCGTTATCCGTTGTTTAAATTGTGCATCCCAAATCATGAACCATGAACACAGAGACTCTCCGGAGGTCCACCTTTTCAGTCTGGGTAAAGAGTCATCATGGTCCGGTTCCCCTCGGAGGTGTGGAGAAGGGCTGCGGAACAAGACCTGGTGTGCTCTTTCCTCACAGAGCATGAGAAGACCTAGAGGTTTGTACTTTATATTAGAAAGGTTTAGCTTCTTGACAAACTCCAGAGAGAACGTTTGCAAACTGTATCGCTTACACAGGAAAATTTCCCTACACACACAAAGAATTCTCGACAGTAATAAGGAACCTGCCACCCAAAATAATTTTAAAAGAACAGGTATCTCACCAAAGAAGATAGCAAATAAAATCATTGGGGGGGGGGGGGAAGAAAAAGGTCCAAATCGTGTCGTATGAGTGAAATGGTGATCAAAACTCTATAAGGTACCGTTCCCCACTGATTGTTGCTACTGTTCAGTGCTGCCAAGGCAGGCCCTTCTCAGAGAGAGCCTCTGTATCACTGATCCTGTGCCATCCTCACCATTGTGGCTCCATGTGAGCCCATCGTTTGCATCACTGGCTCAATCCATCTGGGTGAGGGTCTTTCTCTTTTCCACTGCCTCTCTACTTTACGAAGCATGATGTTCTTTTTCAGGGACTTGTCTCCCCTGGTGACGTGTCCAAATTGTTAGAACGCCTCAAGTTAAAAACAAAAACAAGTAGCAAGGCAGCAAACCAGAGGAAGGCCTTCAACTAGAGAGTATGTCAGAGGTAGCAGAGGCGGTCTTGTGCAGGGGTGCCAATGGGTCAGATCCAGACCACGCTTGCTGCGGCCCTTCAACAGCTGTAGGGACTTGTCCCACTCATGGAACTGAATGCCACCAAGAGTGACATGGTTGGGGGAGAAAAAAATTATCATAAAAAACAGGAGGAATGAAAGGAAGAACATTTATAATTTATATTAGAAAGCGTTAGCTTCTTGCCAAACTCCAGAGAGAAAGTGAATAGAATGAGATAATGCACTCTTTATCTCAGAAAACAATTGGTAATAATCCCTTCTCTTCCTTGCCTTCCACGGAGGACCGATCCTTGGGAAAACTTTTGTTTCCTGAGCTGCCAAGAGAGAGGCGCGAGCATGAATCCGAGCAGATGCTGCACATGACAAGATGGAGAAGAGGGAGAGGCAGGAAGGAGCGTGGGGCAGGCACGTGCAATGAGGGCTACGTTGACTGGGAGCTGAGCTTCCCTGAAGAGGAAGAGGAATTTTAGATGGGGAAGCAAGGCTCTAACGCGACTTTTATTCAAGTTCGTTTCATGAGGAAACCTGCTTTCATGAGATCTTTAATACATCTTTGGCTTCTGAGCATACATGGGAGAAGGTAAGGAGTTACAGGTGTGTTAGGATCACGAGAAACACGCCAACAAAAGCCAGCATGAACCACACTCATGCAGAACTGAAGGACACACTGAGAAACATTACAGCCCAGGGCACACTCCCAGGCAGGCTGGTCTCTTCGATTTGTCAAAATACAACCTGCCAGTCGCAGAACTCCTGTTCATGAATTAATACTCTGGGAATTAATTCGTGGATGGTAACGCAAACCTCCAGGCGGGGCCACTGTCTTAAAGTATCTCCTGCTTCCTGGAGGCTGAGGGGCTGCAGCCTGGGACAATCCTCTTGCTTTTGCTCGTTCTGTGACTTTATGAAGAACTTCAGTGTGCACCCTGTCCAAAGCAAATCCTATTGCTAGCGTAGATACAGAAGCATTTGACAGCTCCATCTGCATGGCTCTCTTGCTCCCTTTTTTTTTGACTCTCGCCCTTCTTCCCGCCTCCTTGCTGTGTCCTCCTTGTAACCCTGAGATCTCCTCTCCTTCTTACCTAGACTTGCCCCATCTTAAGTGCCACTCACCCTCTGTCCTGTTGGAGGGTTCTTAGAAAGAAGAACAAGCCCTTATTGGTGGGAAATCAAGTTCAAACAAATGCAAGTCAGAGGCACCTTTGTTTGGAGAGGAAACCAAAACCTTTCTCTCATTAGAACAAGCAACTTGTCTCACATAAAATAGTTGGAGGTTAACGGCTGGGAGGTTACTCTTTTACTTTCAAAATCAATTTGCTCTACTCTGTTTTTTTTCTGCCCCATTAAAACAACAACAACAACAAGAAGTCGTTTCTCCCAGGAAACATCAGGCCAAGGGCGTGTCAATCTGAAGGAAGGAGACTGACAGGCACCCATGTTGGAGCTTCCTGCCTGTGCTCAGGGCCCCCACTCTGCAGCTCTAACGCGGACTTCAACCAGGCAAGGGTTCATTCTGCATTTGAAATGTAGAACGTTGACTGACCTTGAATTCACTTGTGATACAGTTATTTGGATACTGTGGCATCAGTTGCATGAAGAAAAGCTCTCCCTGGGTCTGACTTTGATTTTGTCAATGTCCCTACCCCCTTAATAAGGCCGACTGAGTTTCTATCCCTGTGACTGAATGTTCACTTCATCGGCTCATTTCCTTCGAAATGCAAATGTTCTACAAGCGCTGAGAATTGTTTGCCTTCTTTATACACTTGTATATGGCATATTTTCCACCATAAGCACAGATTTTAAAATTAGAAAATCAGGCAATAGACGTTATTTTGTGAATGCCAAGACTACTGAGATTGGTTGCACAGAGAAAGTGAGTGCTGGCTTTCCCAGGAGTTCGTTCATTCATTTGTTCATAGTTAGTTAGTTAGTTGGTTAGTTAGTTAGTTAGTTAGTTAGTTAGTTAGTTAGCTGTTAACTATCAGAGAGCCAGGGCTCCTCTGGGGAATGAGGCTGTAAGCAGCTGCAGAACTCCAGGACTTTGCTGGAAGGAAGGGGCCAGAAATAAACTTTAATCTTTTCAAACTACATTTCAACATGAATGAAGAAAAGAGAAATGCTGCCGTCTCTTGCTCCTTCCTTCAGAATGACTGGTTCTGTCTCTTACAAGCAGAAACCAAAAAAGCGCCCAGTTACTCTCTTTTCCCCCCGCCCAATGCAATCTGATCGAACACGATGTCCCTTCGAATAGTCTATGTTTGCATCTCCTGCTGACAGCTGAAAGGTTGGCAGTTCAAAGCCCTGAGCTGCTTGTGAGGGACAAAGATGAGGCTTTCTGCTTCCATAAAGAGACACAATCTTGGAAACCCACCGGGGCAGTTTTACTCTGTCCTATAGGGTCACTATGAGTTGAAATGAACTCAATAGCAATGGATTGCTTGGTGTGATTTATTGTTTGGGGTCACCTTTGGGCAAAAGGACTTACTGTGATAGCTTGTTTTCAAGTCGCAAGAGTGAACAAAGACATTTAGACAGCTCAGATTATGTCTTGTTTACTTCTGGTAACCTTTCTTTAAGAAGCATACAGGCATGCTAATTGACATGTTTGAATGTAAGATTCTTTAATAATAACAATAAAGTATTTCTCCCTGAGTTCTTCAATGGTTGTGCAGTTGACAGAGTGCCTCTAGAAAGGGGAGAAGATCTAGTTCTCAGAAAAAGGACAGACAGGGAGGGAACAACAATGTTTTCTGTTTTGAGAAGTCTGGAGAGGGATGGAAGAGCCTGGGACATTAACATGGTTAACTGCCTAATCTAAGATCATGACCATTCCAGGCTTAATCTCAGAGAAATGATTTTGAGGAGAGGAGAACGTAAAAATCAGAAGTGATAAATGCGACACATTGGCTGGGTATAATTTTTGAGGCATCTTCCGACGCGAGTGTAGGGTTCAGCATAGGGTCTGCACTATCTTGGCATCAAGAGAACTGGAGTCAAGAGAGTGAGGGGACCGGGTATTATTCAGCGAGGGAAGCAAGTGGAATTCAGTTGAAGCTGTCCCCTGGGCATAATTAGTTAAGTTATTGGTCTAAGATTACTTGTGTTTACTTCTACCCTGTGATCAACAGTCGCATTTGTGAAGGATCCCATGGCCGCAGGACTTCATATTATTATAAGCTGGGTCCAGAGTCAGTTTTAGTAAATCAGGTGACTAGACCTAAGTGCAGATTGCTGATCTACTTTGCCCATTTAGCCGTTTAACAGGGCCTTTCAGAGGCCCTTCAGCGCAAATGCCATTGTTATCGAGAAAATGATACTCCCATTCAGAACACATTCTGTTTGTTAACAGGGCCAGAAAATATATTTTTGAGAACATTAACTAAAAGCTTTACTCTTGGTTTTGCTTGAGTCTGAGGGGAGAAACTAATACCGCTGAGACAAACGTCACATTGCGAGGCCAAATTACATTTCAGATCATCAAAGGAGAATTCATTTTTCTCTTTTTCCCTTTGTCTCTTCAGTTAATATCTGTGCAAATCTGGTTTTTCAGCTTCAAATCCATTTGGTGTGTATAATTCTACCATAAACCATTCATTTGTCCCCAACATTACACTCCATTTTCTTTTACTTAGCAGTGGGGTCCTTTAATGACAGCACAGGTACCTGGGACGCCCAGACACAGTGTATCAGCAAGCCATGTATTCAGAATTTCATTATTTCTGATGTTCTTTAAGGGCATGTAGTACCCTTGAGAAGTCAACAATTTTATGCACTAATGGAAGCCTGAGAGCAGAATGTCATTAATGAGTCACCAGATCACAGTGTCAAGCCTGGTCATAGTGTGAGATTCCCAAAGCTTATCAGAGAGATGGAAAGGGATCATTTTTCATTAAAAAAGCCTTAGACTGCCAAACCTGATATGATTAGATGCCTTTTCCATTTTCAAAGACTGTATAGAATTTGTGATCGAAAAAAAATGGATATTCCTTCCAGTGGTTAATTTTCTGGGCAGACTAAAGTTGACCAATTGTTGCCAAATGGCTTTGCCATTTCCAGTCTCTTTCTTGTTCCTTCCGATGCATTTCTTTGTTGATGGGAAGCCTTCTGCCCTCCCTTCAAGCATTTCGTTGGTTGATGTGAGATTGAGTTTTCCATGACTATTCATTGATCATAGAGATAAATCTTCAACCCCAGAAGGTAAAAGGAAAGCTTTTAAAGCAGCAATTCTGGGTTTCCGCAGCCCTCCAATACCCCCGAGATTCTTTCCTACTGAACATTAGCAAAGAGAATATGTCATAATCACAAAGCATTGTTGTCACTGTTGTTGGAGGTGCCACCAAGTCAATTCTGCCTCATCGTTCAACAGAGCAAAACCATGCGTAGCCTGGCACCATCCTCACAAGTGTCCCTGTACTTGAGCCCATGGTTGCAGCCTCTGTGTTACTCCACCCAGGGCTGTCCTATTACTTTACCCAGCATGACACCCTCTCCAAGGATTCGTTTCTCCTGAGGACATGTCCCAACTATGTGAGACGAAGGCTCACTTTCCTTGGGACCATTCTGTACTTCTTCCAAGACAGACTTGCTTGGTTTTTTGACAGTGCGTGGGACCTTCCGTATTCTTCACAGAACCATAATTCCAACACATATATTTTTCCTGTGTTTTCCTTATTCAATGTCCAAATTTCACTGAAAATACTATGACTTGGGTCCGTCGTACCGCAGTCCTCTGTGACACCCTTCTTTTTCAGCACATTAGAAAAGTCTTATACAGCAGATTTAATCAAGGGATTGCTTTGTTTGATGTCCTGATTGCTGCTTCCAGGAGCCTTGATTGTGGATCCAAGCAAGATAGAATCCTTGACCATTTCAATCTTTTCTCCATTGTTCATGATGTTACCGCTCAGTCCAATTGTGGGGATTTGGCACTTCTTCACATTGAGTTGTAATCCATGCTGAAGGCTGCGATCCTCGATCTTCATCAGCAAGTGCTTCAAGTCCCTGTCACTGTCGGCAAACAAGGTGGTACTACCTGCTATTGCAGGTTGTTAATAACCCTTCTGCCCATTCTTCTTCATATCACTCAGCTCCTCTGATTATTTACTCAACACAGAGTTTGCCTAAGTGTGGTGAGAGGATACAAGGCACACACTCTCTCCACTTCTAATCCATGCAGTATTCCTTGTTCTGGTCACACAACTTCCTTTGATCCGTGAACAAGGGCACAGTACAGCTTTTTTAGGTAGGAAGAATCTTCAAATATGAGCAAAGTAGCAGAGTCTTGATGGGAGAATGGCCGCATGCAAAGGGAGGATCAGTAAGAAAAACGAATGAAGACACCGAGGTCTTCCTGAGAGCCAAACTTGCTAGTGATCGCCCTGATGATACTGGCCATCACCACTCCCGAGGGAGTTGGGTAGGTTTGTAGAGACTAGCAGTACCACAAGATCAAGGTATTTTTCCTTTCTTTTTAAAATTCTTAGTTATTATATAATAGTTGAAATGATGAAGGCAGAGAAGAGCCTAAGATCTACTTTAGATTTCAGTTCTCACTTTTTTCCTCTGAAAAATGAGGGTATCAGATGATCTCTATGGCACCAATACTCTGGCATTTAATTATGTATTTCTCTCTGATTATGCTGACTTTGCATATATGTAATTTTCTTTTTCCCTGCTCCATTTGCCAAGTAAAATGAAAGTTAACCTCTAGGGGAAACTGGAATGGCTGTTTTAGATGCTGCAGGACCAGATGTTCAACTTAATTCTAAAGAAAACATATTTATTGACTGTCTACTATGCACTCAGCTAACAATGTATTAAGGACCCCAATAGGATTCAGAAGAAAAATATGGCCTACTCTCTTTCAATAAGGAACTAATTGTGGTAAAACATCAAATAATTAAAGAATAGCCTCGGGTGCTAATAACCTTCTGAATCAAATATAATCAAACTATAAAGTGTATTATTCACTAGAGATTTACTTAGCGTCATTGTAAATCTCTTCCCTTCATTTGAAGGTGATTCTTTGATTAGCTTTTGCTCCAGTCAAGGGTACTGTGGTCTGTGGTCAGATATGATAGGTAGTCAAGGGTGCATGCAATATGTTTGCTACTATGCCTGGAAGGGCTGATACAGTAGCCAAGTCTATCTTCCAAGTGGACCCATCACTGCCCCTGGCCTCACCTCCAGATCTGTGCCCATCTCTGCTACCCTGGCCTCCACCGAGTACAGATCTATTAGAAATCTACATCGAAAACCCTGAAGAGCAACTTGACAAACTCTGTCATTTAGCTCCAGGTATATCCATCCTGGAGGAGCTCAGGTGGCCAATGCTTCCACTTTGGGCTGCTGACTGCAAGACCTGCAGTTTGAAACCTCCAACTCCCCCGAGGGAGAAAGACATGGCTGTCCATTCCCATCAAGCGTTAGAGCCTTGAAAACCCACAGGGGTGGTTTTATGGTTGCTATGAGTCAGAATCAACTCTGTGAGTTGAGTTTATATTCATCCAACTAAGGGCCCAAATTTCTGACCATGTTGTTTACATATTACACATCAGACTATTTGTATTATACAGAGAAGAGAAAATAAGGTTAAATGTAAATAATAATAGTGTGAGTTTATGCAAGAACTAATTGGGGAGAAATTGGAGTCTGATATCTTTGGGAAAAAAACTGAAAGAGAATAGAATATTTTCCTTTTTCTTAAATCACAGGTATGGCAGTCAGGGATAGTGTTCAGGATGACCTGCGTCTGGCACCATCCAATAAAAATACAACGTATTAAAAAATGTCCGTGGGAATGCAGACAATCCAGAATGAAGAGGCTGTGGGTACTAGTTATTCTTTTGGGAGTTGGAGTCATTCATATGGAACTACAGAATGAGGTGTGGGTGGTTCAGTGTTAGCATTTTTATCTCCCGTTGAGGAGACCTGGCTTTAATTCCTGCCCAGGACCCCATAGGCACGGCCCCATCCCTCTGTCATGAATGGTGTACATTTTCCAGCAGAGCATTCAGACTAAGACAGACCAAGAAAAAGACATTGCAAACGACTTCAGGAAAAAACCAAAACCAAAAAACAAGACAAAATTAATACAACATCCAGTGAGCTTTGTGGATCACCGCGGTCTGTGGTGCCACTGGTTGTGGGGATGGCATGGGAGTAGGTCATGTGTTATTCTGTGGTTCATAGGTTCACGGTCATTTGGGGATGGCTTCAAGGCAACTAGAAACAACAAATTGAGTTGAAGGAACCACAGAGACAAATTTGACAGGTGAGCATTGTAGGTAAAAAAGAGAAATGACTTACTCAAGGACAGTGTATTAGCTCTTGAAACACAAGCAAAATGTCTTCAAGTTCAACAGATCCTACCTGCCACCCTCATTAAGGCAGCCCAACATATCTTTATAACCCACAGGAAATTGATTGAAGAAGAACAAGTCTAGGAGTTGAACCCTCAAACCGCAAGCTCACGGCTCTTGAGTCAATTCCATCGTGATCCAATAGGACAGGGTAGGATTACCTCTGTGGGTGTCTGAAGTTATAAATCTTTGTGGGAGTAGAAAGCCTTATCTTTCTCCCATGGAGCGGCTGATTGGTTTGAACTGCTGATCTCGAGGTTAGCAACCCAATGCTAACCCCCAGTGCTCCTTATAGGTTGGAATAGACCATTTTAATTTCTTCTCTCCAGAATTTGAACTAAAGGATACATAAAAGGTGGCCCATTGTTTCTTGATCGAGAGTCAGGACTGTACACAGTGATCATCCATATAAGTCACAGGCAACCCTAAGTTGCAAGTGAGCAGGAAACACAGGAGTAGGTGATATGGACATGCCGAGAGCCAGGCAGGAAGTGCTAAGACCCAAAGAACATCAGTGAGTGTGGAGGGAGAGCACCCCAAATCAGGTATTACCTGTCCAGATCATGGCTTCAGGTCCCATGTAGCTTGGCATGGCTTCTGTTCAGGGTGACATATTTTCTCAAAAGTTACATCTCATGCCTTTACTTTCACTGGTCTGAGTTTGTTATTCTACTTCCAACATGAAAGCTACCGAGGGACTTGTCAAGTGTGGGTCAGGTTAAAGATTACCAGGCTTCCACCCTGCCAGGCCACTGATTTATGCTGTGTACTGTACCACCAGCCACCCAGCCTCAGGCTCCCTAGGCTAATTCCCTTCTTCCCAAGGTTTGTTGCATTGTTTTATTGCACTTAGTAAGTTCACTCTTTTCCACTGGAATTAAAAAATCTTGAAAACTATTAAGAGAAAACCTCATAGGGTTCTAAGTGATATATTAAGTAATAGAGTCTGGAGAGCGTTTGCTCAAACAATAGGCTTGCTTCTAGCAGTTTCAAGTCTTCTTAGGATCAGCACTGCATTTTCTTATTCTAGTGAAATGTTGAATATGGTTTTTATCTATGTATAATTTATCTAAACTGCTTATATTATCACAATCATTTTCCTTAGGAAACTCACACTATTAAGTGGGGGTAAAAGCCTAAAGAGTAGTATGCATAGTACAAGCTCAATTTCTTTAAAAAAAAATATGTTGAAGTAGCTAACATTTATTAAGCACTTGACATATGTCATGTCTATGTATTCATACATGTCTATGTCTTCATACATTTATTACTTTGAGTAGCCTTAGAAAGTAAGTGCTGTTATTATCAGATGGGAAAGTGAGATAGATCCCTACAGGAGAAGTCACCACATTTTAAAGCAGAAACCCAGGCATTCTCACTGTATGGCCTGGGTTTTTAACTACTGCAATTTATTTCCATTTTACCGACCCACACAAACCACCTGAAGAAAATCCAGTAACTCTATACATAAGAACACCAACAATTGCGATTTAATTTTGGTTCTTGGGTGTCAGGAACATTAGTATCAGGATTCTAATGTTTAAAGCTGAGTAAGGACTAGTGGTCTTGGAGAGCTTGCTAAAAACTGTTCCACATTAACTCATTCAGCAAATATTTTTAAGACCAAAAGATCTAGTGATCGGCTCCCATAAAGATTATTGCCTAGGAACCCCCCTGGGGAACCTCAACTTTTTCTAGAGCAGTGGTTCTCAACCTTCCTAATGCTGTGACCCTTTAATGCAGTTCCTCATGTTGTGGTGACCCCTTTTGTGGGTGTCTCTGCATGTGGGCAGACCTGCCTGGAGATGGATAGAGGAGCAGTGTGTAGGTTCCTAAGACCATCGGAAATATCTTCTTAGGCAACCCCTGTGAAAGGGTCCTTGACCCACAGGTTGAGAACCACTCTTCTGGAGAATCACTGTGAGTCAGAATCACCCTGATGGCACCTATCTACATCAACAGTAACAACAAGAACCACCATGTCTGCACAAAGAATTAGGACCTACCATTGAACCTAACAAAGATTCTTGCCCTCCTGAGGGTGCAAAAAAACCTTTAAAGTTTGCAAATGGTGTTGTTTGAGAGGAGCAGAAATCAAAGCAAGACCAAACGCCTGTGAAATGTATAGTCAGTGAAGTGTAGAAGAGGAATTTGGTATCAGGGAGGCAGTAAGAGTTTATGTGAAAGAACTTCAAAAAGGTTGTGGAACAGTGAAATGAAAAGGTAACGGCATCGTTTTCATGAGCTTTTCGAGGTCTCCACGTATAACTGGCCCTGGACCCCTCTTTGAGAAGATGAAGGCAGTGGGGATGCTACTCAATTGGGCATTTGGTGAACAGAGTTTCAGACAAAGAGAATATCCAGCACAAAGGTTAAAGAAGTTCGAGTACTCAAAACACTTTACTCCCTTTGAGTTGATTCTGACTCATAGTGACCCTGTAGGACAGATAAAACTGCCTGTTTGGCTTTCCAAGTTTGTCATTTATTTTGTTAACGATTTTATTGGCACTTAATCCACAGATCACGTAATTCAATAGTTCAATATATCAAGAAGTGTTGCACAATCATTACCACAATCAATTTTAGAACACTTTCTTTCCTCCCGCCCCCCATGGTTAAATCACTTTTTAAATGAGTTGTGTAATCACCATCTAGTGCTCTCTCCTCCCTCCCACATACATTGTTATCCCCCCTATTTCCTCATCCTCCATATCTCCCTTACATCAGTTCTTATCTACACTTTCTGTGCTTCACACACTGGACAACCCAACAGAAACAATATAAAACCAAAACAAAATAAAGTGGTATAAAATAAAGTATATAAAATAATAATAATGCAGAGATGAAAATACAAATAGTGAGTAAGAAAGAAAAGACCACTGAGAATATTTAAAAGGACAGGGAAGAAATTTTGGCCATGGAACTAAGGAAAAATACTTGCACCTAGACAAATTCAGGTTGGGTCAAGAGGGAAGTCAACTGACCAAGTATCATGTTTGATCCAGCATAATCATGATTACAATGATCTCTATCTGATAGTAAAACTGTTGAAGGTGCTGTGCATGGCTAGTGGGGATTTGTCAGTGGCTTTATCTGACTAGATTCTCTGCAGATGGGTTTTGGTAGCCCACTGTTTCCATAGCCTTCTACTAATGAGTGTTCTCAATTTAGGCTCTGATACTTTTCTCTTTGTCTTATTTAAATGTTGTTCTTGTCATCTTTGGACCACACAAGCTGGTGTGCTTCTTCCATGTGGACTTAGTTGACTCCTTGCTTATATGGCTCCTTGTTTGAATTAAAGCCATTAAGACCCCAGGCACTATTCGGATTAATAGCCGGGCACCATCTGCTTTCTTCACCACACTTTGCTGTAGCACTCTTATCTTTTTCATTTCATGAAGGTGAGTATCGAGTAGGGCCATGTTATCATAACTATCTGGTTTTGGATTGGGACTAGAGTTCAGGGGGGATCTAGAATCCACTTGTTTGTCCTTGGGCTATGCCTGACTCAGGTTTACTTTGATGGTCCTATTATGACAAATTCAAAACTCCATAAGACCAACTACTCCAACAACAGCAACAAACAAACTAGCAGACAACAAAAGACAAACAAAAACAAGCAAGCTAAAGGCAGGAAAACAAAACCCCATGGAGGCAGAAACATAAAACGTTTCAATCATCCCCCTGGGGTATAAGGCTATTGCACTTGTAACGTAATCAGTTTTCCCAATGCTGCACTCTGGACATTGTGGGTGTGAGGAGTCTACACAAGTACAGCTCCACAATGAGCCTCAGTCCATGAGTTGTTTCTCCGCACACTTCGATCGCCCATTTGATTGGGCTCTGTTTTCCCTAAGCATGGGGGTTGGTGCTAGGGGGAAATTTGCTGGATCAGTTCTTCTAACCCTATAATGCCTGAATTTTTAATTTCAGGGAAAAAAATTTGTGTCCTTTACTTTCATAGTTATCAATATATTAACAACCAAAGTATATTAAAAATATATAAAATTTGCAATGTTTTTTAAATTTAACCAAATCATCACATTCATCCATGGATTTATAATAGAAGAATAAAAAAAATGCACCTTCATTTCTATATTATTTTTCATCTTATTTTATTATTAAATAAAAAAACAAACTGAAAACTTATTTATAAAACGTAATAAAAATTTTATTTGTTTGTAATTTTAGTTAGTGTGAAACTGAACAAAACAATTTTTTTCTTTTGTGATACAAAGATGAACTTTGCATTTGCTGCAGAAAAATACTGGTGCACTCTTGCAATTGACGTTGCATCTTCCTCTGTTTGTGACCTCAGGGTAATGGTAAAGACCATCCAAATGGGTATCTCTTCCAGGGATACTTTCGGTGGCAGGACCTCTTCTTTCTTTGTTAGCTAATTCAACATCAGTAAAGCTGGTAGAAGGTCGGCCTCTTTTTGTTGGTCTATTAATTTTTCCTTCAAGAAGAAGAGCTTTGGCGATGCTCATTTTGAACTCTTGCAGACTTTGGGAATTTGTGAATTATCACTGAAGTGAATCTTGGACTTTACATCTTCACATCTATCTCTACTCATCACTTCTTATACAATAGGACAGTTTAGTTTGCTCTTCCAATATAAACGTGAATTTGAAAGCTTCACCATCGACATAGCAAGCAGTGTACCCCCAAATTGCTCAAGTTCCTGGCTACTCAGTGCAAGAGGTTTATTGGGATGTTTCTGGATTGCATAAAGATTTGGATGGCCAACACTATGAGTAATGATATCCTTCAAGAAAAAGTGTCTAAAATATTCAACAGGACGTTTTACTACCCCAGAAGAATCTATTTGTCCTAACCATTCAGGCATAGGTCTAGCTGTCCTGTCTCCAGAAATGTGCCGCCAAAGAGGAATTTTTCGATTTCTTGATGTAGATGGCTTTGAATTTGTAATTATTGGAACTGATTCTTCAACTTCAACAACTGAAGTTTCTAACTCATCTTCCCTAGTATTATCATTACTAACTACGAAGTCTTCTAATTCATCCATATCAGAATAGTTGGGCATATATTCACTTCCTATCATGGGAAAAAAATAAATATTCTTATCAAAATAGTTTGAATAGCTCTTGGATTGTTTTTCCCTTTGTCCTCTTCTGGAATCCCTATAAGATGCAGGGTGCTCCTCTGAATCGTGTCTCACATTGTTCTCAAGCTTTTCTTGGTCTCTTTTGCACTCTTGTTATTTTTTCTTCTTTTAAGTTGGACTCTATAGATTTGTCGTACAGCTCACCAGTTCAGGTTCCCATCTCTTCAATTCTGTTTCTTTTTCTTTGATAGCCCCGGGCTGTTCCTTTAGAGTGTTGATTAATTCTGTTGTTTTAGAGTTTCATTTTAGTGTTTCTTTTTGGAGTTTCTTGAGTGAGGTTTCTAGCTCTTCCATTTTTCACCTTTTCTCTCAGGTTCTTCCATCAACTGTTGCCTGAGTGTAATCATCAGTATTTCAATTTTTTCAGGTAAATCTATAGCCTGTTGAGTTTCAGGCATTACATATAAGTCTGGCTGGTAGTCAGTTATCTGTTTCTTTTTCTCTTGTATGTTTGTTTTGTGTGCATCAATATCTTCTGTTGTTTCCTTGACATCTTGGAGTCACTATTAGGGGTGTCAGTAGAGTGGTTAACTCTATTAGGTGGTACAGTAGAAGGGTGATGGACAGTTTGCATTAAGTATCTGGAGAACAGTGATAGATTAAGTATTCAGGGAGTTGATCTGAAAGGGGAGGAAGTGAAGGGGAGGGGGAGTGAAATGAGTAGTAGTTTAAAAAAATGTGGGAGGGATCAGGTAGTGTTATTTAGTGGGTTAAAGGGAGATTAGGCCCCCAAAGTACCTGATTTACAATGCTGGAGGAATGGGTACTAGTATTTGATAGGAAAAACTATTAAAAGAGGTAGTAATAGTGCCAGGTTTTGATTTTATGAGGATGCCACAGTAAAAAAGTTTGATGAGAGAAAAAGTAAAAATAAAAAACAGTTTGATAGTGTGATGAGGTAAAACTTTAGATATTTAGATTAAAGAAAAGAAATTAAAGAAAAGGGCAAGAGATGAAAGTTTGAATAACAATCATAGGAAAAATAATAAGATGCAGGAGATCTGTTAATGTATGTTTATTCATGCTCTCAGCTTTACCCAGGAGCTTAGTCTCTGTTGTGGGTGCTAACTTTAAGGTAGATGCTGTGTTATGGGACTAGGGAAAAATTATATATATATTATCTCCCCTTGTCCTTATGTATACCCCTGTGTGGCTTGGTAGGCTGTATTGTCCCCACTATTGGGCAGCCCTGGTTGTGGGGTACCCACCGGGGGTTGTCTGGTCTGGGCAGAGAGCCAAAACAATTACTTTTTTTATTTGCCCCATTCTGGTCTGGCCCCTTAGAATTATGAACCTGCTGCTCCGAGGCACCCCTCCATGCCCCCCCCCCCACTTTCCTGCCACCTAGCCTCTCGATTTGCATACCCAGGAGTCTGCGCTCAGCTGGCCATGTGCCTTGAGGAGGTTACCAAGGAGATCCCAATGGGCCGACGTTGCTGCTCTCTAATTTTAATAACTTCGTGTCACTTATCTTTATGTTGAAAATCCTGCACTCTGGAAGTGATGTCCCTTTCAGTGGCTCCTTGCACTGTTCACTGTGGAGTCCCTGTCCTGTGTGCTGCTCAGTCATTATCTTGCCAGGATCCCTCCCACCCTTAACTTTTTTTCTAGAGACTACTCCGGCAAAGTGGATGCTGGTCCAACAGTGGCTGGGAATTCCCAGGGGAGCACCAAGCCCAGCAGCAAAGTGCCCAGTGACCTTCCTCCTGCCTGCTGCTCTCTGGCCTCCCGCCTCCTGCCACTCTCCAAGTTTGTAAATCTTTATGGCAGCAGAAAGTCTCTTCTTTCTCTCATGAAATGGCTGGTAGATTTGAACTGCTGAATTTGTGGCTAGATGTCCAACTCATAGCCCACTGGCAATTGGAGGAACGACCAGGGTGCCAGAGAGACTGCATTGAGTGGAGGAATCTGGGAGGGACGACTTCTGAAAAATAATCTGTCGCCTATCTCTTACAAGGGTTTGACTATTGTTAGTCAAATGGAAAGTCATTGGGTAACACAAATCACTTCCTTGGATAAAAATAAGAGACTGTAATCACCAAAACGGTTCCCACAACACCTGCACCTTTTGCATTCAGATCAGAATCCAGATCAGGTAAGGGAGAGTCAGTCGCTCCTTAGGGGCCATGGAGTTTCTGTTGATGGTGGTGGAAACATTTAGAAGTGGATAGTGATAATGATTGAACAACATGATGAACAGAACCCAGGTCACTTAATTATACATGTGAAAATGCTAAATTGGCAATTTTAATGTATGCTTACCACAATGAAAACAACTTGAAAAGATGAAAATAAGAGCATATGCTAATTATGGCCCATACTGCTTAAATTGCTAAGTAAAACAATCGGAGACCCCAGTCAAAGGATGGGGGTGTATACCTGCTTCTGCAGTTGATGGCTTAGTTACTTGTTCCTTCTTGAAGGGGTATTGCTATCATAATCCTCTTCTAACTCACTGTTACTTTAGGATTAAAATATTTGCTAAGGTTTAAGATTGTGAAAAATTAGAGTTCCAGTCTCTGATGCTTAATGCCCTGGTACCAGGATTTGTTTATTTTATTTTCTGTTAAGATGGGTTATGTTATGATAAATAAATGAGTATTCATAAGAGCTTAGGCATGATCTAATTCCATTGTCTCATTTACAAGCTTCTCTAATTTCTTTTGTGATTATGCATTACTCCCATTATCAGGTACATTAAGGCAAAACAAAGTTAAATACTTAAAAGTAAAACATTTGTTTTTCAAAAGTAGCTTAAAGTATTACATAGTAAATTTTCAGAGGATATTTCTTTAAGATTAGAAAGGGATCATCATTTATATTTGGCATTCCAATTATTGGCACATACACAGATGTTTACTGGCAGCTTCTAGATATTTGAAAAGGGTTGATTTTTTAAAACATTGTAACTTTGCTTTTGCAATAAATTCTCATACCAAGAGTTTCTAAACAAAAGCAAGCTCTAGGTTATATTCCTCTACAAAGTAGGAAGCTGAATTTTCTCTTCATTCTTTCTTAAGATCTCCACAATATTATCTTCAAATTTCATGACATTCATCACAATTGTTGACATCAGATCAAATTAATTATGAGCTAATATATTAATAGCTGTGCACCCTCCAAGATTTGACCCTACTTGATAGTGAGCAATGTACCTTGTTACAGTTTCAGTGATACTGGAAGAAAACAAAATATTTTTTGACTAAAAACTGAACTCAAGATCAGCAGGTCAGGCTTGTGGCTGCAGAAGCAAATCCATTTAAATCAGCAGGTTCGATGGCCGTCCACTGATGATTCCCAGAATTTGCAGGCAATATGGCAGGCCATTGACTCAAGTCCAAAGAACTGGAGGTCGGTGAGCCAGATGCAGGATGCAGAACCATCAAAAAGCAAGCAAGCTTTTCTGTGTTATTCAGTTCAAGAAGTTGGCCATACACCAATTGTTTATATCAGGGCTATCTTCTGAGAAATGGTGTTGCACCAAACCCTAATCTTACAAATGATTCACTGACTGGAAATGCTGACATTGTGTTTGATCACATTTGGGGGAATTATTATATCTTAACTGCCAAGCCTACTCACTAGGGCATGTCCTTGCCCAAACAAATTGATACAAAAACTAACTATCTTTCCAGATTATCATCTTTTTTCTGTTTGTTTGTTTTTGTTTTTGCTGTTGCTGCTGTTGTTTGGGTTCTCACAGAGCAATTGGAAAAGTATCACATGACTCTTGCATAAATGGTTAGTTGCTTTACAGAAAAGGAACCCCACTTTTAGGGAACCTCCACCTCTTATAACGGGCAATAATGCTGCCTGGCCTTTGTACTGGAGGAAAATATATTTATTATGCTGGAAAATTAGCATGTTTGCCTTTCTCTCCAGAAAAACAAAACAAAGCAAAACAAAAAAATTCATCAAAGACTGTTTTCAATACTTACATCCTGGAAAATAAATTAAAGTACAAAACTGGTCAGTAATGCCTCTCCTCATCATCTACATATAAACAAAATCAAGAGACCTAAGAATAATCATCTCTCAAAAATGGGAATCAATTGGACTTTGCAATCACAACCTAGGTAGAGAGTAACACCCAGTCATGGACAGTCCTTAAAAGTGCTGTGTTTAGTATAAGTACGTTTTCACGGAACTGTAGCGTGTGCTTGCTAACACTAATATTACAAAAAATAAATATTTGGAATGGAAACATTCCAAGAGTATATAATACTTCCTATGTTATCTTAAAGAGAAAACAGAAACTGTGCAAACCATATATTTGCATACAGGCACAAAATACTAGTCAAAACCTGTTTTGTAATCTTATTGTGCTTTGGGGAAATCTGACTGGTGCTTGTATTAAAGGCTCACTAAAAGTAAACATGATACCACCATAGGGAGGATTTGTCTAGCCATCTAGTGAGACTCAGATGACGAATGCTACAGAGCCAGAAGTTGGTTACACAGTTTTTCAGCAATCCCTCCTTGGCTATCACTTCTAGAAATGAAGGAATTGTAGTATTTTATATGCTGTCCATGTAGTGATGGAGCATCTCCCCAATCCACTCATCAATTTTAACCAATGGAATCCCCTTTCTTGCACCCATTATGTTACACCATAGCCACTCTTTACCCCAATGGAAACCTATTTCTAGCACTTGGTATGCTAATAACAAAACTTCCAGGGTGGACCAGACTTTTTAAATATGCTTGTGCTGATGGCTGTTTCAATGTGAAATGCTGCAACGAGTACTCTTAATTAGAGCAAAAGATTGCCTTCAGAGTGTGGCGCCAAACAAACTAGATGCATAAAGTGCCCCACGCTGAAAGAGGACAGGGAGACAGAGGAGTTACAGGACGTGCTCTCGATCACACAGGTAGGAAATGATGGATCCCATTCAGAGTCCACATCCACTATTGTTCCAGGCTATAACTCACTACTGGGCTCCAATTCTTTAATTCCCTCTCACCACCTATATTTTGCCACTACCAAGTAGTCCACTTGTATATTTCTCATCGTTTAAGGCCATCTTTGCTTGGCTACAAATATCTGGGAGCTGCAAAAAAAAAAAAAAAGTTCTTTGAACTTTTTGCTTCAAATGGCGTCAGTAGGACTGAATGAAAGAAGGAATTGGGTCTGGCGTTAAGACTGGAGCTGTGAAAGCCACTTCCATGAGGCCTAAAGGCTGTGGAAATCTGGTCCCTCAATAAGTGGTTTGTGACTGTGCTTAATTTTAAGGTTAACAATGGGGAAACTGGGAGCAGGTGATGGCTGGGATGCGATTGATGACTCCGGCTCCATTCAGGAGCACGTTTCTGTGGTGACAGGCTGGTATTGTGTAAGGATGATTACTAATTCCAACTATCAGCAGGGTCTCAGCCAGATTAATCTCCATATGGCAGAGAGACAGGAGAGATCCGAGAGCAACCATTGAGATGCACGGGTCCCAACCTTATCTCCATGCCCGCGCAGAGCGTGTCAGTTTCTAATTCTTCTCGGGGAATATATCATTTGATTCATGTGTGGAAGATCAGTGAGGGAGGAGTATAAATCCCACTTTTGTTCAGCCTTCTGGGCAGTTGGAGCTGCTAATTTCTGCAATATGCGTGGTGTACAAGCACATGGCGACCTCTCAGATTTACAGTTTCTCCTTCCAGTCCAAATGAAACAGTCAACCATTTATTAACATTTCAAAGGCAGGGGCCCCAGTACTGGGTGAGCACCACACGTTTAGAGAATTTTAGTAAGTGAACTGCCCTTCGAACTCTCTTTACCCACGCTGTTGATTGACGGGCATGAGCAAGCACATGCGAGTTTGGGAAGTGTGTTTTCAGTCTGTTCCCCACCGTGTCCGCCTGGCTCACTCTTCATTGTCCAGTCTCTGGTCTTTGGTCAGATGTTTCCTAATCAAACTCATCCTCCCAGGCCACGTTAAATAAAAAGGACCCCTCATCCCATCCCCTGACATTTTCTCTCACTTCCTCCCTACCTGTTTCGTATCTTCATAGAGTTTATCGCTATCTAATACATATTGTACTTGCTGGTGGTCTCGTTCCCTCAATGAAAAGTTAAGCTCAGTGAACAAAAGGTCTATATCTTGCTCATGGTTACATCTGCAGAGCCTAGAACACTCCCTGGTACACAGTAGGGGTTCAATAAATGTTTGATAAAGGAATATAAAATGAAATGTTGATTAAGTTATTTCCTCTCTCTCCAGTGGCAGTGGAGAAAAAGTAGTTAATAGCAGTCAACATTCAAAGTAAAGAACTTAATTTGCACAGTGCTGTTGGCTGAGAATATTTCATTTAACTGTTGTTAGCCCTTGTCCTGGAATGACTCCATGCTGTTGAATTGCAAATATATCTGCTTGTCCTTGGATGAGGCTTTGGAATTGTGTGATAGCAACTAAATTTTCTTTCTCTCTCTCTTTTCTTAAACATGCAATTTGCTATCTATAGAATAACTCAATTATCTTTAATGGCAAAGCACAAATAATAAGCATTTTGATTAAGACAAGTTGGAGAAAGGCCAAAAACTATTAAAAGTAAAGGAGAAAAAAATTAATTTGGTCTCCTCAAATAAAGGAAACTGACTGCATAATGAGGGGAGGGGGATCACGTTAAAGTTAATTAACCAAGTCAAACAAAATCTACTGTTGTCCTGTCGATGAATACGAACCCTGAAACAGACGAGAAGTGCCCCTGAGGGTTTGCGAGACTGTGAGTCTTCATGGAAGCAGGTCATCACCTCTCTCTCCCACCGATTAGCTCGTGGGTTCAAACCACCCACCTTTTGGTTAGCAGCCCAGCACGTGAACCAATGTGTAACTGGCCCCCTTCAATTCATTGCCTAATGTCCCTCAACTGAAATGTGATTCGTGTTTAATGCTAGAAATCCGCAGACTAGAATATTAATTATTCTTTTCTTTTTCTTTGGCCTGATTTAACCAGTGGCCAGAAACCAACCATTGTCTAGTTGATTCTGGTTTCTAATGACCCTGTAGGACAGAGTAAGACCACTCCCTTCAGTCTCCCAGACTTGAAATCTTTATGGGAACAGCTCATATTTCTTCACTCAAGAGACTGGTGGGTTCAAACTGTCCACCTTGCAGTTAGCAGCTCCATGACACCACCAAGTCTTCTGGGGAAGAAGGTTATTGGGGAAAAGACTGATGAAATTGTCCCAGGAACTCTGAAACCAAATCATATCCACTTTTATCAAGGCCATTCCAAACACACAGCGACCCTGTATAAGGTGTCCAAGATTTTGTTAATCTTACAGGGACAGACAGCCTCATCTTTTTCTTATAGAATGACTGGTGGGTTTGAATCACCTGCCTTTCAATTAGCAATCCAATACTTACCTGACAGTGGCTGCAACACCCATTCATAGTTCACAACAGGCGTTTTCTAGAGCTGCCAGTCTTCATGAAACAATTCCTGGCATGTCTCCAGAAATTTGTGGCTGAATTCTAAAATTCAATAGGACAATGGTTCCCAGGATGTTCCACGAATCTTCCTCTTCTGTGTCTTTGGTGTGGTGAAATCCAAGGTCAGGTAAATGTTAAACTACCTCCCTGTATACAAGTTGAAGCTTTCACACTTTGAGAGGCCATGGTCAAAGACACTTTTTGAGCAAGTTCTCAGTTGGTCTTATCTACTCAAATTCACTAGGATTTTTGTCACATTTGTAAAGGGCTTCCTTCACCTTACATCACTCTCGGGATTACAACCCATCTGATACCCCATCCCTTATATTTAGGGCCAATTGCAGTACTACATCTTCTAGGAAGCTGAGACAGTTTATTGTGCCAGCCTGGCTGATAAACGCAGGTGGGATTGACTGAGGGGCGGAGAGATGGATGGCTTGGTGAGCCTTGCCTTTCTTGTCTCTCGCTCTGTGATCATCGGACCAGTGTGCGGCTGCCTTGCTTGTTCTGTGCTTTAATTTAAAGGCTACAGAGCCTGTGGGACGCCTAGCCTGTGGACTGTGTTGCTGTAAGTTGAGGTCCCTTTAAGACTTCTCTGGAGCTGGGAACTGGCAATTGGTGACCTGCCTTGTGATTGGCTGCTGTGCTGACATAACCTAGCTCTCTCTACAAATACAGGAAGATCTGGCATCAGATAGAGACTGGAAGGACTGCTAGTCTCTCAACTTTCTCTCACGGACGTGAGTTGCACTAAGCCGTTTATAGTGCTTCTAATTTAACTGTTTATTTCTTGTGTATTTATCTGTATATGATTGTATATTTATGTGTATATGATTTAAGATTGTATATTTATCTGTATATGATTTAACATTTCATTTCTCGTTATATATCTAATTATCTTTATGATTTAACATTTCATTTTTTGTTATATATTAATTACCTTTATAAATAAATATATTATATTATCAAGAAGTTGGTTTTATCTCTCTAGAGAATCCTGTCTAACACAGAAGCGTTCCTGACTCCTCAGCTCATGGGTCTGAAAACTCATTGTCAGGTTCAAGTAAAACTATGATGGTGGTGTTAGTAATATAGTAACACACATGCTTGGACCTATAAAAAACACCGGGCAACTGCAGTTTACATCCATTGTCTCATTTAGTTTCTCAATAGCAGTGAGGTAGATTCTACTTTAACCCACATTTAGCAAATGAGGTTTAGAGGCATTACGTGGCTTGAGGCCATTTCCTGGGTAAAGTTGAGGTCAGCAATCAACCCAGTGAGTGAGTCCTCATCACAAATGATTTAATTTCATGGTCCTTTATTGTCCCTTTTGTCTCCGGTTGTCATTTTGATCACTAAGCATAAACCTGTGACACATAGATTGCAGGCTTTGGTGATCGCCTGCTGTAATTCCAGAAATAAT
This sequence comes from Echinops telfairi, assembly GCF_000313985.2. Lineage (NCBI taxonomy): Eukaryota > Metazoa > Chordata > Mammalia > Afrosoricida > Tenrecidae > Echinops > Echinops telfairi. Next base: position 38,461,044 of record NW_022111300.1, read on the forward strand.
TGCTGATTGATTGGTAGCTATGGTCTAGCACTAATTCCTTTTGTAGAGCCCAAAAGGAGACATATCTCTTTATTTTATCTTTTATCTCTATCCTGTTTATCTTTTATCATCAGATCCTTGAGAGGTTTTTTTGAGGCAGTTTCTCTACTAAGAGATATGAGTGCTTGATTTACCTAAACACAAGGATCTGATGTCTTGGCCAAGCTATGTAATACCCATGCCTGTATTCATTCCTTATCAAAATAACTTAAAATATCTTTGATCATCCATACAAGGTGCCAGTCAACTATAGTTTATTAGTCTTGGCTGATCTGTGACAAACCATTCATTGTTGTGAAATCAATCATAGAATATCTGAGTTGAGATGAGGCAACAGGTGTACATATGTGCTTGACTCAATGGATGGATGTATGGACTGTGATAAGAATTGCACGAGCCCTCATTAAAATAATTTTTAAAAAAAAGAAGAATGAGGGTAACAAATGTACAAATGTGCTTTATACAATTGATGTACGTATGGATTGTGATGAGTTGTATGAGCCCCCAATAAAATGACTTAAAAAAAAAAAGAATATCTGAGCTGAAAATGGCTAATGGGAAAAAGCAATTCATTCTATCTATCTTAATGTTGATTCCTATGTTAGAAGCTCTGGTGGTGCAATGGATTAAGTGTTGGCCTGCTAATCACAAGGTCAGATGTTCAAACAGCTGCTTTGCTGGAGAAAGAGGAAGTTGTCTGGTCCCATAAATATTTATCACCCCTGAAACGCTATGAGGTAGTTCTACCTTCTTTTGTTTTTGTTTTAGTTTTAAAGTCACTATGAGTCAGAATCTACTGCCCATGGCTTTCTTATTATACAGAGAGAAAACTGAGACTGGTTGGTGAAAGCAGGCACCGTGCTAATTGGTACCTGTGTGTGTCTTTGTATTACTGTCAATTCTCTCTTCAGTGCTCAATCCACTGTTGAAGGCTATGAAGGGTCTCAAGTACGACAGGGATCATCATCTGTCTCTTCTATCTGGTATCACACGCTCAGTAAGTGCTGTCTTCAGGCGTTGAGCGGAGGCAGCGATTGCCGGGTGGATTTAGACTGGTCAGAGACAGCTTCCCAGAGGAAGGTACAACTGAACTAAGGCTTAGAGCTCTGAGAGATATTGACAAGTAGAAAGAATGGGTCAGTGTAGGAGTGATAGGGTCAAAATCACAAGTGGAAGTTATGAGATATTTGATCTGAGTGGATGACATCTTGGAAGAGTATGAAAAAAACAATCCCCTTTGCAAAACAGCCGTACATTGGGATAGCAAACCTAAGGCATTTAGTAAATACAAGTTGCAAACAATGGTCAGGATGTAGGTGATGCAACAGTGATGTTTCACAAGCGTCGATCTTATTACGATTTACAAGTTGGGCTGCACAAAGGAGAACTGGAAACAGGCCCACCAATTTGGCGGCTACTTGAGTCACATTCGCACGTGATTGCCAGGCGTACTGTCTCAGAGTGCCCACATTACAATGAAATCAGTCAGAATCTTATGACTCAGAGAAATGAGAGTGAATTCATGATCCAAATGTCTTCTTCGTAGATGGAAAGAGATCATTTCGAGGGGGAACTGTGTTAGACACACAGGTGCTCTGTTCAGATGTCTCTTTAAAGAAGGATTTGATGCACACCTAGCAAGGCCCAGCAAGGAAAACAGGAGTGCCCACTTATACCCATGTGATTTGAAGTGTCTTCGTGATTGGATAATAATGACAGCTCTGACTGGTGCCCATTCCAACTCAAATCCGTCTCACTGCCATCTAGTTAGTGCTGACTCCTCGCGACCCTAGTGGACAGGGTAGAACTGTCCCTCTGCGTTTCCAAGAATGTAAACTCTTAGAGGAGTAGGAAGTCTGCTCTTTCTCCAGCAGAGTGGCTGGTGGTTTCAAACTGCTGACTTTGATGGTCGCAGCCCAAAGTGTAACCACTAGACAAGTTCAAGAACTAAATCAGCATGGATTAAAGCCTTGTAGGTATGCGCCAAAACTTCAGCAAGTCCATACGAAAATTCCACTGCCTTCTAATTCCACTTTTTCAGAAACTTTCAGAAGCCCCATCATAGTGATCTATATATTCTTGACTTACAGAAACAATTTTTTTATCACTAACTACAGGATATCTATATTTTAAATGATATATTTCTCTCCCGAAACACTGCATAAAAATTGTGCGGACATTCATTTTGTTCCCGCCTCCTTTGACCGTTTCACCAGTGTAATCTGCACCCTTGTACCACCTTAGCGGTGCCCCCATCTCTTCTATTTCCTCTGGCTCTTTTGAAATGTTGGAATCCCACTTAGCTTACTTTTAACTCAGTTGTCCCTCTGCATGCCCACCAACACTGCTGATGGGCTATTGGGTTTTCTGGGGATTACGGCTGTCATCAAGACTTCCCTCCCTGCCTGAAACAAGGCTTGCTGTGTGTCCCATTTGGTGCAACCCAGAGAGCAGTGAATGAAGAATCTTTCTTGGTGGAATTGAGTTAAGTATCTTCATAGCAACACAAAATGGGGGAGGGAGGCTGTTGGGCGGGGAAGAAAAGGTATAATGGAAATCCCATTTTGGTGTTCATTATAATGTCACTCCTACAGAAAAATTATCTTATATCCCTGACAGAGATGAAAGGTTTTACTCCTCCTGGTTATCAGGAACAACTCCTCTCATTAACCATTCATCTCACCACCTACAGAGTCATTTATCCAAATCTATTTGTAAAATTAAAAATAAACAAAAGGACTAATCCACAAGGGCACACTGGCATAGAAAGGGAAGGGAATGAGGTGGTAGAAATTAGAGGGAAAAAATGAAAAATAATATTAAACCCATATTTCACTAGGCACAGGAAAGAGATTTCTCATTAACCCATCCATCTCATTATCTTCCCGGAAGACATTTCAATATTCGCTTTCATGAAGCCAGTTTTCAAAGACTGAATTTTTGTCTTGTTTAAAAATAGGTTCAAATAACTAAAGAAAAATGTGTATTTTCTAGCAGTGTGTGCTGTTACCTGTGATTTTGTCTCAGTTTGGGGATTAATAAATCGTTCTTCAAAAGCTAGCCATCTAAATGCCTTAAGCCTTACTGAGGGCTCAACAATGAGGAGCAGAGCAGGATTTCAATTAGAATAATTCAAGTTAGAGAACAAAGGCATTTCTTGGCCGAAAAGTTTACTGCGCATGGAAACTGTTTATGGAAACAAAGAGAACTACAATGTGTGTGTGTGTGGGGGGGTGTTCAAAAAAATCTGTGTTGAATACCTTATCCATCTTATAATGATTCCAAGATGTGAGCATATAATAGTATTCCAAGACTGAGAAAGGTGGAATAATTTGCCAAAAGTGAGACAGAATAAGAGAAGTAGGGACAAGAAGCAAATCCAGAACATCTGGACGTGTTTGATAAAGTGGGAGAAATCACCTTTCTATAAGTGACGATGATTATAATAATGATGTAATAATGGCCATTACAACCTAGGGTTATTGGGTGAATTCTAACTCTTGACCTTATAGGACCAGGAGAACTGCCCTCAGAGTTCCCAAGGTTGTAATTTTCACAGAAGCAGACTTTCATTTCTACCTTCTTGAGAATGGCAGGTGGGCTTGAACTGCTGACCTTTCAGTTAGCATCTCAGCACGTACCCATTGTGCCATGTGCCAATCTCTTCCCTAAGCACTTTAGATGGACGGTGAAACCTGTGAGAGTCAGAGCTTCATGGGACTGTTTTGTCTTATCCTGACCTTTTTTTCCCCTACTTTTGACCTGGTTTAGTCTTACCACTTTTCTGTAGCTTGTTTTAGTGTAACAAAGTGCTGGCTCATGTAATACTCAAGATAATCAATAAAAATCATTGTTGATACCCCATTTTGCAGATGAAGAGATTGATGGAAAACAAAAGAGGTTAGTGTAGTATGGTGTTTGTTATCATGGGCTGATTTAGAGGAACTACCAAGAGAAGACACAGTTGTTGTGTGCAGTGGAGATGCTTTCAACTGATAAGAACCCTGCAAAGCAGGGTACCACTGCTTCTGCAGGTGCCCCAGGCTGTCATCTCGGTGGAAGCAGACTGCCACATCTCATTGTCATGGAGTGGCTGGTGGTTTGGAGATGAACCTTTAGGTTAATAGCCAAGTACTTAACCCAGATAGAAGTCAAAGCATCAAGAAAACTTAGAGCACTGTAACATTTTTGTAAACTTTACTTCATTGCTATCCATTGCAAGTAGCCGTGACCCCCAGGGAGTTATGAAAGAGCATGGTTTAGCAAGTGATAAGCTTTGGAGCCAATGTGTGTATACTCTTAATCATAGCTGAGTGAATCTTAAGGAACCTTGTGGAAAGTCTGTATCTAGATTTTTCAAGAATAAAGTGGGAAGAAAAGCGACATGTGTGTCATAGGACTATTTCAACGCTCAACGTTTCCTGAGCACTCCATGTATCTTAGTGTTCGGCCTAGAGCAAATGCTGTTCAAGTGTTTACTCTTTTAATTACATGACTTGTGTCTCCTTGAACCTTTTGAGGATCAAGAGATGTTTGAACGCTGGTCTTATGAAAAACAAATGTGTGCACTCCCCCTGCCAGTCCTTTTATTTTCCTGCAAATTAATAAAGGTGATGGGGAGAATTAGGACTTGCAGAGCCCCATTTCGATGCAGCAAGTCAAACTTGGATCCTGATCAATGTAACAACAAAGTAAGTTCAATACACGAGTCATGCTCTATATAGCAACATAACAAGATAGGATTCCGTTCTATACCATTGCAGGGGGCAGATGTTTCCCATTGCTTTCTCTAGTCTATTATCTTTCTTTGCCCTGTCAGGGTTTCCATCGAGTGAGATGTATACACTACATCAAACGGAGCGTTCACTGTGGCCCAACCATAAGACATCATCAAGTTCTGTCAGCAAATAAATGAATTCAAAATCCAAAACAAACCAATTGCATTGGCTACAATGAATAAAATGACATTTTAGCTCAGGGCTTGCTGCCACTCTGTCCTGAAACAAATTAAAATAAGATTTTCTGAAATGATGAATGTATACAAGGGGGAACCACCCCCAACAGGGAATTTCTTTTTAAAGGTATACACTTAAATTTTTTTACAAAACAACCTTATCACCTTCAAAATACTTTCCAGTATACTTGTCAAATGTACAATTCCATTTTTGGAAACACTTTTCAAATTCCTCTGTTTGGATGGCTGACAGCACCTCTCCCAGTTGTTGGGGTTTTTTTTGGTTTTTTTCTCACAACCTCTTCTGTGTCATCAAATCACTATCCTTTTATGTCCCTCTCCATTCACAGAAACAAAAAGAAATGCACGGAGTGAGGTCCAGTGAGTAAGGTGCATGGGGTAAGAGAGGCATGCTGTTGTTTGCCCAAAATAGTGCACTGTGTGACCAGGTGCTTTGTCATGGTGGCAAAAAACGGTCCCCCGTATGCCACAAATCAGGCCTTTTTTGTCGCACACTGTTACTAGGACTTGCAGAACCTCTAAATAGAAAGCTTGATGAACAGTCTGACCTAGTGGAATGAACTCTGAATGCACTAAGAGTTGACATTTTCATTCATTCAGGAAGTTGACAGGCATCTAGAATGTTTGTCATCAATCAGCATTTCACGTTTTTTGAAATGAGAAAACCACTCATATCCTTGAGTTTTCCCCATGTCCTTGCAATCTGTGTTTAATATCACAAAAGCATTTTTTCTGCAGCATTTTTTCCAAGCAGGAAACAAAATTTCACAGCTGCACGCTGTTCTCTTAAATTGGCCATCACAAAACACGAAGGTTGAGTGAAATTGCTTTCACAAAAAAATTCACTGTGACTAGAGAGAACCTTCCCAGAAGACGCCACTGGATGCACTAACTCAGATTGAGTTTGATGCTCACCTCATGGGAAAAATTCGTACTGTGAAAGTTCTGCCCAGTGGAATTTTTTACAGTTTTTTGGGCAGGAGTACCCCCTTGGATATGTTTTAAAAATAGATCCTGTATTCAGTTACTCATTCTGCTTAGTATTTAATAATAAACCTATGCACACTATTACTTCACGCAGTCCGTGTTTCTCTTTGGTTATATTGCTGTTGGGTGCCACTAAGTCAATTCTGACTCAGCAACTCTATGTGCCACAGAATGAACCCTCCAGGTCCTATGCCAGCCTCACAATTGTTCTTCTATGTTTGAGTCCATTACTGCAGCCACTGTATTAATCCATATCCTTGGAGGGCTTCCATTTTTTGCTACCACTCCACTTTACCAAACATGATATCCTTCTCCAGGAACTGGTCTCTCCTGATATTAGATGTCCATGTGAGACAAGTCTTGCCATCCTTGCCTCTAACAAGCATTCTGCCTGTACAGACAGCTCTTCCAAGACAGATCTACCTGTTCTTTTGGAAGTACCTTCAATATTTTGCCATCACCATCATTCAAATGCATTGATTCATCTTCAGTCTTCCTTATTCAATGTTGAATTTTCATATGCATATGAAACTATTGAAAATATCATGGCTTGGGCCAGGTACACTTTAGTCCTCACAGTAGCATTCTCACTTTTCAACACTTTAAAGCGGTCTTGTGCAGCAGATTTGCCCAATGCAATGTGTTCCTTGATCTCTTAAATGCTGCTCCCATGAGCATCGATTGTGGATACAAGCAAGATGAAAGCATTACCAACTTCAAACTTTTCCGTGTTTACCATGATGTTACCTATTGGTCCAGCAGTGAAGATCTGGGTTTTCTTGACATTGTGCTGCAATCCATACTGAAGGTTATAATCCCCAATCTTTATCAGCAAATCCTCCTCACTTACAGCAAGCAAGGTCACGTCATCTGCATATCACAAGTTGTAAATAAGACTTCCTCCAATCCCGATGCCACATTCTTCTGCATATAATTCAGATGCTATGATTACATGCTCTGAATATAGATTGAATAAGTATCATGAGACTATACAACCCTGATGCATACCTTCCCTCATTTAAAATCATGCAGTTTGCACTTGTTCTATTAGCCTAACTGCCTCTTGATCCATGTATAGATTGCACATGAGTACAATGTAATGTTCTGGAACTCTCATTTTTTTCATGGCTATCTATAGTTTGAAATGGACTATGACATACAAAATGAATTCCATGTTTTACAGCCTATCGGTCCCCCCACCTACCCCCAGGTTTTTTTTCATTCCATTATCAAAGTTATACTTGAGTCAAACAAACAAACTCACTTCCATGGAATCATTGCTAATAGCCACCCCATAGAACAGGTAGAACTGCCCCTGTGGGTTTCTAAGACTATAACTCTGTATGGGAGTAGAAAGTTTCATCTTTCTCCTGAAAAGTGGCTGGTGGTTTCGAACTGCTGACTTTGTAGTTTGTACCTCATGTCTTCCCTATTTAATGTGTTTCAACCCTTTATCAAAGATCAGCTGTCAAGGTAGATGGATTTACCTCTGGATTCTCAATCCTGTTTCAGTGGTCTATTTGTCAATCACTGTACTGGTTGGAACCTCTTCTGAATACTGCAGCTCTATAGCAGGTTTTGTAGTCAGGTTGAATGAGGCCTCCTACTTTTTTCCTTTTTCTTTTAGTTATGCTTTGCTTTTCTGAGATCCCTTTCTTTTCATAGGAAATTGGTCATTAGTTTTTTTAAAGAATGATAGTGGGATCTAGATCAGGGTTGTATTATATCTGTAGATTGCCTTGGGTTGCCTTGATATTTTCACAATGTTATATCTTCCTGTCAGTGGGCATGGTATATTCTTCCATTTACCCTGACCTCTTTTGGTTTCTTCTAGTATTATGTTTTTCATTGAACATATCTTTTGATTTTCTGGTGAAATTTATTCTAAATATGTCATCTTTGGGGTGGCTACTTTAAATGGTATTGTCTTCCCGATTTCCCTCTAAGATCTCTCTTTGCTAGTGTATATTTTCAGAAGATGGAAACAGGACCCATATATCACACCCTAATAAAAGTGAACTCTAAGTGGATCCAACACCTTGATGTAAACCTAAAGCTATAAAGATCATCAACGAAAAAAATAGGAGAGACTTCAGGACTCTAGTGCAACACAAAATACACTGTCAAACTCTGAAACACACACCAACACCCAAAGACAAAGCAGATGGCTGGGACCTCCTGAAAAATAGACAGCGATATGCATGAAAAGATTTTACACCAAAAGTCTAAAAAGAGGACCCACAGACTGGGGAAAATATTTGGTGATGACATATTGAACAAGAAACTAGTTTCTAAAATTTACAGAAAACATCAACACCTCAACAGGAAAAAGACAAAGATCCCATTTAAAAAATGTAAATCACTATGGAAGCAAACTGCCTGCTTCCTCTGTCTTATGTGTCTTCAAACCACCAACCTTTGGCTTAGCAGCTCGATGCTGAACTCACTGCTGCTCAACCCAGTTTCCCCACCTCGCCTCCTGCTTTCTCTGGAGAATTGTATTTTTTTCTTAAATTACTTGTTCCTCTCATGTAATTATATTTGTCCCAAAAGTAGATATTATGCCTAGTGTAACTTTTAAAATGAGAGGCTTAGAAAATGTCCCCAGAGTCTTCAGACCATGGTCAAACTGTAATTTCTAATCATCCTCATCACATTTAAAATGATGCAAGTGTGTAAATGGATGGCTCCCTGTGGCCTGGGGAGGAAATGTGATCTGCAAGCCAAATGTGTCCACTGCCTGATTGTCATGAACTGTGAGCTAGCAATGTTTTTACATTTTTACATGCTTAATATATATATATATATTAAGCATGTAAGCAGGACATATATATATATGTCCTGACATATGGCAATTAATATTCAAAGTTCATAAATAAATTTTTATCGGTGTGTGCACACACACACACACACACACACACACACACACAAATGACCAGAGGACACAAACAGACTTCACCCAAGAAGATATTCAGGTGGCCAACAGACATATAAAGAGCTGCTCGAGATCATTAGCCATTTAGAGATCAAATCAAAGCACCAATGAGTTTTTACAGCATTAATAGCAAAAATAGAAAAACAATCAAACAAAAATATGCTGGTGAGGATATGGAGAGATTGGGTGTCTCATACACTGCTGGTAAGATTGTAAACCACGTGCAGCGTGATGGAAAGCAGTATGGCACTTCTTCAAAAAGTGGGACATTTTGATACCCTGTGTCTTAGAAATGGCTCTATGTGAGCTATAGCCTATAGAAATATAAACCTCAAAATGAACAGGAAAAAAACAAAGACCCCAAAGTAGGCATGTGCTTACCCATGCTCATCAGAGCGCTATTGACATTAGCAAAGGGATGGAAACAACCCAAAGCCCCACTGGTAGAAAGTTTGGTACATGCAAACAATGAATAAACACAACATTAAAGAATAACAGTCGATCTGCAAATTAATGAATAAAATGGGTTAACTGAAGGGCATTATGCAGAGTGAAATTAGTCAATCACGCAAGGCAAATATTGTATGACATCAATAATATAAACAGTGATGAAAGGATTTCCAAACTAAAAGAGACATTTTTTGATGATTACCAGGAATGGGGAGGATGAGACAAAAGGACTATCACTAGATAAAGGTAGGTAGTTACATAATTTCATGTCAACTTGATAAATAAAGTGAAGGGTTGGGGTTTAGCCTGTCAAACAGTTTAGCCTGCCTCCTGGTGGGTGTGACCTTCTCATGAGGTTTCTGGGGACTTCCTCTCTTTCTCCTTGGAGATGGGCCACACACAACAATTTAGGAGTATTTCTTAGACATAACCAAACATCTTAAAGGAATGAGTTGCTGGTTCGGGGGGATCAGGGCAGTAGTGCTAGGGAAACCAAGGACAAATGGCAGAACAGCATTGACGATGTAGATGTAGATGTAGACAGTGTTGCAACTAAGGTCTTAAAACTCACAAATAGCCATTTAATGTGCAACTATTGGACGCTCCCTATCCGGAGGCAAGATGAATGATGAGAACTGAGAAGCACCTGCCACCATGAAAACAGCAGCCTCCATGCCCGAGGGGCCCGAACCAGACGGTACCCAACATCACTCCCCAAAGGAACCCATCCTGGAGAGAGTGGGAGGAAATCTGGAACAAAACCCCAAATCATAAAGGCGAACAGGCTTACAGGTGGCATAAGGACATGTGGAACAGCAAAGATGCTGGCCCTTCATCCCTCTTTAAATCTGGGCTAACCATTTTAGAATCATCAACCATTTCAGGTCAAAGGGGCAGCATTTGCCTAAGGACAAACACGGAGGGCTTGGAAAGGAGAGAAACAAAAAAGAAAGGGGCAGGGGAAGAAACGAAGGTGCCTTGAGGGCAGGGCAGTGATGGGTTGAAGCCAACTGTGTCTGAGTTGTTAACTGTCAAACGAATGAGCTGCTCTGTAAACCTCACCTAATCCCGTGAAAATGCACATGAAAAAGATGCAGTGAAGAAAAGCCATTCTGGTAGTCCTTGAAAAACGTTTTAAAAGCAGTTAATAAGGAAGACCTTATAGTCACATGTCTACCTGACTTCCCTCCAAAGAGAATGGGCTGTTTATTTTTAGAAAACTGTCCTGGGCTATGGGGAGAATATTTGGTTTGATTTAAATTGACCTCCAAGAATCAGTATTGGCCTGATATCCTTGTCTGCCATGGCTCCTGGGGCTACCATTTCAGCTGCTTTAAAATGCAGGGCTGGGTCCCAAGCATTTTAGATCTACACCTTTGCTTCGAAATTCAGTCTGCATCATCAGTGAGTATTTGCAAGCGTAGCCAAAGTAACCCAAAGCACTTTGTAAATTGGCCTTTTTGGTGGATCTACCAAAAAAAAAAAAAGTCAAATTAAACAAAAGGAAAATAGAGAAGTCAGTTCATTTAGAAGGAAGAAGCCCCAGCGACCACGCTACTAGGATATATTGTGAGAAAGAATGTAACTGCATTTGGAGAAAGAATTCAACTTTCAGCTCTTCCACTTTTTCACAGTCTTTTAATCTCCTTAGGTTTCCATTTGCTTTAAGTGTAGGATGGGAATGTCAGGGCTGTCTCTACTCACCATCTGGGCTTCCATGGTAAGTTAGTGACATTTCTACTTGCAAGTCCTATGCAAGCTATACAGTGGTCTGGCCTGTGCCTCTTCCCTTGGAGATGCACTGACCACAAAGAACCCAGGCATTTTTTAAAGTGAGAACATCACATGTCATTGATCTCTAGCCTCTTCCTCACACAACACCAGGACACCTTAGCTCTGTGCATGACTCAGCAGCCAACACAATGTCTTGTTGTTGCTGTGTACTTTGGGCCTTTTAAGGGGGCAGCAAACATTCTGAACCCCTATGTCTGAAGTGCTCATGTATTTCTGGGGTTGGGGCTTCTGGTCTTACGTGTTTCTTGACTGTCTACCATCCCGAGAAAGAAACCATGGATCTTTGTCCTGCCGTTCTAGGCCGTAAGGGGTCTGGCACTACTCTCTGAACATTTCTTTAGCTCTGAAATATCCTCTGTCTGCCTTAGGAACTCAGCTGCGTCAAACATCTCCACTCTTCAGGCCCTCTTGAGTTAGCCTTTGTGCGAATACAGGGCACCTCTTTCATTCTCCTTCTTTAGATACGTTCCTTAAATTTTTCATTCTCCTGAAAAGATGGAGGAAATCTTTTGCCCGGTGTATTCCACTTTGTCTTTTAGTTTATTACAGGGGCTCATGAAATTACTGTTTTTCAGAGTTTTACTTCACTGCTGTTGACATACTGTGAAGTACTGGTTTGTATTAATTCTCTGTGGAAATGCTCAAATCAGATGGCTTTCCAGCGGTTTGCTTAAAAAATCAAAGAGGGGAACCTGAGAAAGAGAATCTGCATTCACCAGATCACATGCATTGCCCTCTTTTCAACTCGTGAGCATGAGCTCCATCTCTGTAGACCCAGTCCCGGACTTTTCTGGTGACCTTGTTCCATCCTTGATGTTCAGGTGGCATTGACAAATCTTTTTTGAATGTCAAGAGTGATGGGTATGATAGAGCCCCACCTCACAGCTGCAAATGAGATTAAAACCACCATGGCTTTAAAGAAGAAAGTTGGGAGCCTAATGCAGTATAATTGCTAAGCATCCTCAATGTTGATTAGTCTATTGAAGGAGAGCAATGAGTCAGTAACTGTCACCCACTGCTATCCAACAAGTGAAAGGATAGTGTGTGTTGGCAGGAACTTTATGAATATCCTGTGCCTTCGTGGAGTGGAAATGACTCAGAGACCACTTTAAGAATGTATAGCAGCCCAACAGAGCTGCATTCCCTCAGCTAGTTCGTTTTCTGAGCCAGCACCAGGATATTTGGAGTCAATTAACGTTTGCATGGCCATCTAGTGAATCCATCAAATCTCTACCTCTTCCAGTGTCTCTCTTTTACCCTCTGCTTTACCAGATTTATTGAGGTTTCAATGTATCATTCTTTGCTTCTTAGTACATTTACAGAGTTAAGCAACCATCACCTCAATCCAACTTAGAATGTTCTCATCACCGCAAAGGATCCCTCGTGCCAATTTGCAGTGAATTAGCATTCCCACTCTAGTTCCAAATCTCCTTTATTTCTCCATATGTTCATCTTCTCTGGTCATAATCTATATATCAAATTGTACATTATGTAGTTGTAAAAAAAAAGGTATGAGGTAGCATCGGAATGCCTCCTATTTCTCAAGGGAGAAGCTGAATTACCATTGGCAGCATCCGCTGTGAGGTGAAGGTCTGTCGTGGCTCGCCCTCCAGCCTTCTTAACTCATTCTAACATCCACCATCCTTCCTACCACACTCGCTGCTTCTCAGCTGGGTTCTATAGTTCATTTCAATGGCCACAAAATGTATTCAAGAAAACGGGCTTTATTAAGGAAGCTAACAGCATACAATCCATGGTCAGTGATGTTCAGGACACAGTTCTTTGGTCAGGGCAGCCTCTTTTCTGTTGTAGCTTCAGATACTTCTCTCTCTGCCCCCTGGCCCCTTGCCCTGGTTTCAGCCCTGCTCAAAAAATGCTACAAAACTCTTTTAGCCCTGCTCAGAAATGTCCAAAGGACACTCTATACCACCATAAGCATTAGCCAAAAGGTGTTCATCTTTAATTTGGTGAGTCAACAAACGTAGTTCTTCAATTAAGTGCTTGAAGTCGCCTCACTTTTCAACGGAGCCTCCTGCCTGAAATAACTCAGGGTTATTCACTCCATGGTCCAGGAAGTCCTCCAGTGTGTCACCCGTTGGCTCTTAGTTCTGATCCTCCCTCTCCTCTGCCGTTCTTTGATATCTCCACCTTTAGTTTCTGGATTGAGGTATTTCGATGTACCTGTGTGTTGTCCCAGTTGGCTACAGAAATATTCATAGACAATCATATGTGTTCAAGAAAGAGCTTAATATGAAAGAGTAATTGTATATTAAGAAAACATCCCAGCCCAGTCCAGCTCAAATTCGTAAGTCTGATATTATCCCATATGCCGGGTACCAGTCTATAAATTCCTCTTCACACTCACAAACACATGCAATGACACCAAATGCAGGAAGATCACAGGCCAGTGTATAGAAAGTCTTATGGATCCAGTGGTGGTGGAAGCATCTCTGCACTGGTGTGGGTCTCCATGTGTCTCCTCCAGCTCCAGGGCTATGGCTCCATCATGGTTTATAGCTTCATGTAGCTTGTCAGCAGGAAGATAAATCAGAGTGAGTATGTGTCCCACCTCCAGGGAGAAAGACCAGAGTTCTCAGAATCCTCAGGAGCAGGCCATGCCCACACGGAGGCATTATTACCTGATTAACAGGCTAGACTCCACCCCTTCACAAGTTGACAAGAGATGATGTAACTGCCACAACATGGATCTCCCCTTCCTGCTTCTGAGATGATTTATTTTCTACTCAGCAGGATGGTAAAATTGACCACTCTTCTTGTTAGAGTTCTAAGTTTTTGTAACCCCAACTTGCCTCGTTAAGAATCGCTAACTACTGAGTAGTATAATCCTACCAGCTTCTTCTTCCATCTGCTCCTACTCAGGTCCATGCCAGAAAAAGAGGAAACACACCAAATCTGCCTGGGTCCCAGCCAATCGTTTGGTGGTAGTTACAACTGTGGCTAGAAGAGCCTTCTCTAGTAGTTCACTACAATACACGAGTCTTTTGTGTGTTGCTTCTTTCATTCAGTTTTTGAGATCTTTCCAAGATGTATCCTGAATCATCAGTTCATTATTATTTTATATAAGAACAGCATTGCACTGAACAGCTATATCACAGAGTATTTATCCATTGACACAGGGATAAACATTGGGTGGTTTTTACTTTTTAGCAATTAAGAATAATGCTGCAATGATTACTCATATACATATTTCTGGCCATTCACTTTCCAGCTAGAGTCTTTACAGTTTAAAAAGCACAATGACATATGCATGTTTTCTTAATGTTTTTATGTCCAGAATTCCATCAAACGTGTGTGTTACACATATACCCATGAAGCAATATATGTACTTATATGACTATGTTTTTCTACTGTTTAATTCATGAGGCATCATTAAAGGGTGACTCTCACTTTGTTAGTAGGGAAGGAAAATATAGATGAATTTCCAAACATTCCTATGGTGATTCATTTACTACTTAGGACAAACAGATAGGACAAACCTCAGGGAAAGTAGTGCTTTGGGTCATTCTACCTTCTCACTTCTAAGGTTTTGTATCAAACTGACTCAAAGTCAGAGAGGTGGTAGGGAAGGGAGGGCAGGGGAGAGACAGTTTCCATAAGTCTATGTAAAATGAAGAAAAGAAGGTAATTGACATTTATTATAAACACATTGTTACCTATTCTGTTAGTTGTTTTACATTGCTCTTACGTCTAATCTTCACAAGTTGCCTTGGATTTATGCACCTATTTAATAAGAGAAGGTCAGAGCAATGTTAAATTACTAAATGTATCCCAGGATACACTAGTCATAAGAGAGACCAGTTTCAAACCCACTAGATACTCACTGGTATCAAGTTGAATCGGACCAGACTCATCTCAAGCCCGCAGGGCGAAGAGAACCGCTCCCGATGACTTCTGAGGCGATCAATCTTGATGGAAGTGGAATGCCTCATCTTCATGCCCCTGAAGACCGTAATTTCTCTTCATAACAGAGCCTGCAGTCTAAGGACAGAAATGTTCCCCGAACTTCCAAGTCTTCCTTGATGGTTGTAAAGACAGCTTTGCAAGTCTAGATCATCCGTTCTGATTGACTTCAGAAAGGAAGAAACAAGAACAAACATTTCCTTCTGCAGCCCAGGAGGGCACGCAATTCACTTCAGCAGATTCTTCTTGAAAGGAGCCAAGGATATTATAATAAAAATATGTAGTGTTTGACACCTAAGTTGTGTGTGTGTGTGTACATTCATGTGATACACAAGGGGGCTTCAAAATGTTTGTGGAACATTGGATTTTAAAAAGATCATAGGACTTTTGAATCCTCCTCAAATGTTTACATGTATAGGCACACATGCATACAGGTATTCATGCATACATATGTATGTGTATCTCTACTCAGCTCATTATACTGGGGTAGCTTGCATGTTACTGTGGGGCTGGAGGCCACGCCTCTGGTAAGGTCATTCACAGTGAACACATTTCAACGTAGCTTCCAGACTATGAGTAGACTACGGAGAAAGGAAAGGCAAACCACGTCTGAAGATTTAGCTCCTGGAAATCTTATAAGTAGCAGCAGAACATTGTCTGATGCAGTGCCTGAAGATGAGTCCCTCACATTCGAAGGTCTTCAAAATATGACTGTGAAAGCAAGCTGCCTTCTTAAAATGCAGTCGATCTTAATGACGTGGAGGGAAGGAAGCTTTGGAGACCTGCGTTTGCTGACGGGTACAACTCCAAAGTAGCTGCTGCAAACATTCATTAATAATCAAAACAAGGACTGTACAAAGTACTAATCTAGGGAAATTGGAAGTCATCAAGACGTACATGCTCGGCATTAGTGAAGGGAACTCAAACGAACCGGTTTGGCCATTTAGAATCGGACAGACATGTGGCTTACTATGCCAGGGATGGAGAATTCAAGAGGAATGATATCACATTCATTATTGCATAAAGATTATAAAGCTCTATCTTGAAGTACAAGGCTGGCTTTGATAGCATAATATCCAGATGCCAACGAGGACGAACAGCTAATACATCTATTATTCAATTTTATACACCAGTCACTAAAACCAATAATGAAGAAATTGATCAAACATGATCAAATTTCATTGGTAATTTTTGATGACAAGAATGTGGCAGTTGGAAGCAAAGATAAGTAGTTGGGAAAATATGGCCTTTGTGACATAAACATAGCAAGCTAGAGATGGCATGATAGAATTTTACAAGGCAGTGATTTCTTTTGTATGCATGTAGCTTTTCTCAACAAAAATGGTGACTATATATGTTTACCTCAACAAATGGAACACACAGGAATCAAAGTGATTATATCTTTGGGAACAGATGATGGGAAAGCTCAGTATCAACAGCCAAGAGAAGGCCAACTATGGCATAGGCATTTACAAGTTCAGGTGGAAGCAGAAGGAAGCAAAAACAAGTCTATAAGATCCCAAATACAATCTTGAGTTTACCTGCGTGCATTTAGGGAACAGCTAAAGAATATGTTTGACACACTGAACACTAATCTCAGAAGACATGTCAGGATGTGGAATGGCATCAAGAGCATCATCCATGAAGTAAGCAAAAGCTCATAAAAACATAGAAAAGAAAGAAAATACCAAAGTGGATATCAGAGAGACTCTGAGAGTTGTTCTTAAATGTCAAGTAAGTAAAGGAAATGGGGGGAAAAAAAGTAAGAGAGCTGGACAGAAAAATTAAAAGGGCAACTCAAGAAACCAAAGTAAAGCATTAAAATGAAACATGCAAAGACCTGAAGTTTAAAAACCAAAATGGAAGAATATGCTCAACATTTCACAAGCTCACAGAATAGAAGAAAAGTTCAGGCCTTGAGTTGCAAAGTTGAAATATTCTGTGGACAAAATATGGAATGATGAATGAGCAGACAAAGATGTAAGGAAATGTTAAAAAAAAATGTTAGTCGTTGTACCAAAAAGAATTGTGGGCATTTGATCCTTTTAAGAGGAAGAGTCCTATTAAGGACTGCTATGCCAATCTACTTAGATAGCGATTGCAGTCTAGAAGACCCCATGAAAGAGTTTTCTGTCTCATAGGGTTACTATGCATTAAAATCGACCATGATGGCACCTCAGAACAGCATTCTATATATCTACTTGTGTGTGCATGCGTGTGTGTTAGGAGCCCTAAGTTAAGGTGTTGGAAGTCTAACTAAAAGATCACTGCTTAGAAACCCGCCAACTACTTGAGAGAAGGGCTCACTGTTGCTGTAAGAATCACAGTCTCGGAAATCCCATGGCAGGTCTGCATGGGTCAGAATTAGCCCGACGGCAGAGGGTGGATTTTTAATGCACGTGCCACTTTTCCTCATGTGCAATCTCCAGAAACAAGTCACATTAGCCAGTCCTACATTCCTGGTGGCAGAGAAACACAATCCTATCATGTACCCAGGAATGGAGAGAAACTGAAAACACCCCGTGAACAGTTTTACTGGTGACCATGGTTCACCCTCAGTATCAACACACACTTGGCTCAATCTCTTGTCTCCATGCCACAGTGAGGGGGGCAGCACCAAAGTTCCTCGAACCGTGGCATCCATTGATGGTGATGTGCAGCGGTTCCTTCATTACAATGCTGGATGCACAGTGGTTTCTATACCAAATACAGATACGGCTTACTTTGGGCTAGAGATGTCTCAACTAATGGTACTATAAGTTACTCTCTCTTCTCATGGGTAAAATAGAGGGATAGGACAGAGGCAAGATGCTCACAATGAACAATAATTTCCAAGAAAGAGCAAGAGAGAGATCCACAGCAGTTACGTTGACATCTTCGTGTACAGGCACCATGCGGAGAATGTCCTTCACTGAGAATGCCCCTGAGGGGGCTCCTTTTCCATTGTCTCCCTATGAAAACGGATGTAAAAAATTAACAAGCACACACGACAGCGTGCTAGAAATACACCAAGAGAACTGTATTTCAGAAATATTCGTCTACATCTACTCATACGATCCATCATATATATGTATCTAACGATGAAACACACACACAAATAAAACATTCACATAGGAGCTGAATGATTCTTCCTTTCAGTGCCAACTAAATATAACCCAATCATCTGAAACAGCAGAGGATTTCCTGCTGATATTAGGAGCAAGCTATGAAAGTCTGCAGTATTCACTTTGGGTGAGAAACAAGACCTTGGGACCCCACCACATGTTCATCATACTTCTCTTATGGCCTTAAGCACACGGAGACTAATGTGCTAATGACTCGCAGCTTGTCTGTTGAGATGGGGATTTGAGAGGATTTCATTCTCTGTCCATACAAACCTCCCCACCTTACCAAGGCTAAGACTATGCTGCTCTCTGCAGTACTGAGTGTAGTGGGTGTCTAGTTAATGGATTGCAAATCCCAGTGAAACGTTAGCAAAATATGAGCCCGCACCCCTCCAAAGTCAGCATTATCTAGTCCGGCCTCTCTTGCTGGTACAATGAATGAATATGCAGCCCACGTTAACCAAGATGGAAACCCACTGCCATCCAGTCTACTCTGACTCAAAGTGAACCTCCAGGATAGTGTAAAAGTGAGCATCATTGAGGTTATAAATCTTTTTGAAAAGATTTCCTTATCTTTTCCCCATCTGACTGGGGGGTTTGAACTGTGACCTTCCAGTTGGTAGCCCACTGCTTAATTCGCTGCACCATTAACACGGTTAGCTTTCTGGTTCTTTCCTTTACTGCTTTGTCACCTTGGGCAAGATATTTCACCTTTGTGTGTTTCCATTTACTTTAAGTGATGGTGGGAAAGAAGATAGTAATCTGTCCACCGGGTGATGGGTTAAATGATTTATTTTCCATACTTATCTCATGCTTGAATTGATCAGTGAGTATTTAACCTGGACTCATTTTTTAAAGATAGGCTTCTAGGCCTTCAAAAATTATACATCTGTGTTAATCAAAGGGGTTGTTTGAGTGCTTTGGTTCATTTGTCCACTTGCAGTAGAAGTTGAATCATTGAATAGCATTCCTTGGCCAATTGTGAAGGAATGGACACTGGTCCATTGGGGAATGGATGATGGTCTGCCAAGGCCCATCTTAGATGTGGTACTTCATTATCCCTAAATGTGTCATCTCTTCAAATATGCCATTGCTGTAACGTCTGACGACCATAATAATACTTGACACGAACAGCAGCTATGCTCTTAATCAGATGCAGTGTGCTTACAGGTACATGTAGAAAGCTTTGTTATTTTTATTGATTTTTCTTTTAAGTGTGCATAAACGTCATCTGTTTATTATGTAAGTAGAGTCTCAACATGCATCTGTCATCTCCTCCTTCCACCTCTAAGCCCCTTCTCTAACAGATATCTGGTGCTATTAGTTAATTGGGTTTATTGGTGAGTGTCAACTCTGAAACCATTTGTGAGAAGAGAGAGATGTCAAATGAATCCCTTCAGAGTCTGCCCCGTATCTCAGGGAACAGAACCCATGTCTGCTCATATGTCTACTCTTTTTCATGTAGAATTAACCTTTAGTTCAGAATTAAATGTAGACACTTGTTTAAAAGACCAGAACTTGGAATAATTAAATGTATTTTAAACAAACACTACTAAAACCAAAAGCAAAACTTAAACATAAAACAAGACAATAAACTACTTAGCCTGGAGGAAGTAAAATAGCCAACCCTGAGGTTTACATGCAACTCTGAGCAACAGGGCTGTCAAAGAATGGAGTGCCTGTAAGATATTTGTTTCCATTAAATTAGCAAAGAGCTGAATCAGAATTTCTGATTGGAACTTGTAGGGAAAAGGAGAGCATCACATGCCAGAGAGAGTAGTCAGGTTGTACCAGGTATTAGGGACTTGGCTAAACATAGAAAGCAGTCCTTGGTGACATAAAAAGCCAAGAAGGTTTGTATTTAGGAATTGGGGTTCCAGGCAAGACTATGCAGGCAGATGATCCAGCCAGGAATTCAGTGACTGGGGAAATAAGAACCCACACCAGAATGGCACTGGCAATAGAGAAAGGGAACTGGTGGAGTCAGCTCTTTTTCATAAGACATCTCATTGAGAAACGGCTGACTCAGTACCCATCTGCTAAACTACCAGAGGGCTCTCTGCATTCCCCTTTCGAGGGGCAGGCCCAGGCCCAGAGCCTGGAATTGGGCCAGGCAATGGGAAGAAGAGACTAAGTGTAACTTGTTTCTAAGTTTAGAGATATTAGAAGACCAGGATCCCACGCGAGCCTTTAGGAAAAATGACTTCCCTGAATGTCTGCTCTCCTCCCAAAGGTCTTCTGCAAAGCCACTCTGGAAAGGGAAAAGGACTGAGATCCACCTGGCTCCCCCTTTGGGTTCTATCCCTCACTACCTGTCTCGTCTTGGTCAATGTCCTTAACATCTCTGAGCCACCACGTTGTTATCTAGCCAAAGATGATCCTAACAGAGAAGAAGGTTTTCAGGAAGTTAGAACAGAAAGGTTAAGTGGAAAATCTGATCTGGGTAAGTTATCAAAAATCGATAGCTCTGATTTTGAACTCACATAGAGGGATCACAAAAAACTATATTTAAATGTTTCCTTTTGTTTTTCTAAGCCATTCAGGGTGAAAATGTGGCCTCATAATTTGATGACCAATATTTTATTAAAATTATAAATGAGCATGTGCACTTGTCTAAATGTTATGTTTTTAGAAATGTCCCCAGGGATATGGAAATATGTATGTACAAACACATTTACTTTGATATCATTTGTAACTGACATAAATTGGAACTAACCTAAATACCAATTAACAGAGGTAAAATTTAATATCTAATTCAGTCTCAAAAGAATATGTCTACCAGGACTGATTTTAAAATATGGTCAACATCTTTGTTTAATATAATTCCATTTATGTAAATAAAGGAGAGTAAGCTGTATATATTTGAATATGTATTTACTTTATGAAAAGACACAAAAATCTTTTTACTTTAACTGTGATGCATTTAAGGAGTGGAATAAATACATGGAGTTTAGAGAGCAGAAAATTTAATATTTAGTTTATATTGCATCATAATATTTACATTGCAACCCTAAACATTTGTTGTTTTTATTATTTAAATATAATTTTATAAAAATGACTGAACTCAACTTCTTTAATTCATTGGATTGGAAAAATGAAGAGAATTTGGATTAGTCACAGAACACTTTGTTCTAATAACCTGGCATTCTGTGATGCTCACCTTTCTGAAACAATCGCAGAAGACAAAATGGGTGCATAAGCAAATGTGGTGAAGAAAGCTGATGGTGCCCGGCTATATCAAAAGATATAGCATCTGGTGTCTTAAGGCTTGAAGATAAACAAGTGGCCATCTAGCTGAGATGCAACTAAGCCCACATGAAAGAAGCACACCAGCTTGTGTGATCATGCGGTATCGATGGGATTAGGTATCAGGCATCAAAGACCCAGAACAAAAAAAATCATATCAATGTGAATGAGGGGGCATGCAAAGTGGAGACCCAAAACCTATCTGTAAACAATTGGACATCCCCTCACAGAAGGGTTACAAGGAAGAGATGAGCCAGGCAGGGTGCAGTATAGCACCAAATGAAACATTTCCTCCTTTGATCTATCAAGTCTAAATATTTTCTTTGCAATATTTGCTAGGGCGAATTTTTCTTCATGAAAGAACACTAACATAGTGTTATTTTTTTTTTCATGGGAGTTGTTACAGAAGCCCTTGTAATAGTTACACAGGGAAGAAGCCAGTTCTCGGCAGTAGAAAATGTCAGTTATTGTACACATTCATGGAGGCACTTGCAAGGGAATTTGTCAGTTTAGTCCAGAGACTGGATTCTTCCACTGTTATGCAAATGTTGGTGCTCTGTGCCTTTGAGTCCGTTCTTCCCAGTTGTTCTGATGTTTGAGCCTATCTGAGCAACCACTGAGTCCAGCCATCTCTTTGAAGGCCTTACTCTTTTTCATTGCCCGGCTACTTGACCAGGAATGATGTCCTCCAGGGTCTGGTCTTTCCTGACATGTGCGAAGTCTGTGAGACACAGTCTTGCCACCATTACTTGTCAGGACCCTACTGGTTGTACTTCTTCCAAGATAGATTTGTTCATTTGAGATTAATCTTAGAAGTAACATCCTTGCGAGCACCCTTGGATCTCTTGGCTGTGGCTTCCATGAGCATTGGTTGTGCATCCAAGCAAGATGAAACCCTTGACAACTTCACCCTTTTCTCTAGGTATCATGATATGACATCTTTGTCCAGTTGTGATGATTTTCATTTTCTTTATATTTTTTGTAAGCCATACTGAATGCTGCAATCCTTGATCTTTATCGGCAAGTGCTTCGAGTCCTCACATTCATCAAGCAAAGCTTGCTAATAGCCTTCCTCCAATCTTGATACTGCATTCTTCTTCAGATAATCTGGTTTCTCTAGGGATGTGCTCCATCTGCAGGCAGTCTTTGTGTTCATAAGACCACGTATGCACCTAACCAAAAGGAACAACCACTCCCCGCCGTCAATCCATGAAGGGTAGAACGGCCCTTTGAAGTTGCTGAGCCTGTAACGCTTTCCTTTCAGGTGTAGAAAGACTCATCTTTCTCCCGTGGAGCACCTGGGGGTTTCTAACAGACTTTGCGGTTAGCAGTGCAATGTTTAACCAGTACCTCACCAGAGCTCCAGCAGAAAATATACATTATCGAAGAACCCAATTGATACTTCGCCTACACTACCTAGTTTCTAAATGCATATTTATTGGAATGTACTATTACCCATTCTTCTGTGCATTATTTAGGGCAACTTTCATGTGACAACATCAGAGTTAAGTAGTTGTAACAGAAAACCGAGGGCCTGAAAAAAGAAAACATTTACAATCTGGCCCTTAAGGAAAAAGTTTTCCAAAGAGTGACAAGGAGAAGACCAGAGCAGAAATTGTTGTGGTTGTTGTCAGTGCCATCAAGTTGTTCCCGACCCATAGCGACCCTGTGTGCAACAGGAGGAGACACGAGGACCGAGCCATCCTTACAACTGTTGCTATGCCGGAGCCCATGGTGACAGACACTGTGTCGGTCCATCTTGTCAAGGGTCTTCCTCTGTCCCTCTGCTTTACCAAATATGATGTCCTTCTACAGGGACGTATCTCTCCTACCAACACGTCCAAAGTCTGTAAGGTTAAAACCTGCCTTCCTGGCTCCCAAGGAGCCCTCCGGCTCTACTGCTTTCACGACCGATTTATTCTTCTGGTTAGCAGTCCATGATACTTTCCATGTTCTTCTTTGGCACCACAATTCGAAGGCGCTGAGTCTTCCTTGGTCTTCGTTATCCAGTGCCCACCATTTACAGGCACACAAGGTAATGGAAAACACCATGGCCCGAGTCAGGTGCACCTTACGCCTCAAAGTAACATCCTTGCTTTTCACTTCTCTAAAGGGGTCTTGGGCAGCAAGTTTACCTAATACAGTGCATCTTTTGATCTCTTGACTGCTGCTTCCACGAGCATTGATTGTGGATCCAAGAGAGACAAAATGCTTGACTTCAACTCTTCCTCAGTTTATCATCATGTTACTTATTGGTCCAGTTGTGAGGATTTGGGTCGGCCTTACATTGAGTCATAATCCATACTGAAGGCTGCAATCCTTGATGATCCTCAGCAATTGCTCGAGTCTTCCTCACTTTCAGCAAGCAAAGTTGCTTATCAGCAATCTGCACATTGAAGGTTGGTAATAAGCCTTTCTCCAATCCTGATGCCACATTCTTCTTCAAACAAGCCAGCTTCTTTGATGATTCATTCAGCATAGAGATTGAACAAGTATGGTAAGAGGATGCGAGCATGATACATGCCTTTGCTGATACGGAGCCAGGCAGCATTCCCTTGTTACATTCACACAACTGTCTCTTGATCCATGGAGAAGTTCCTCATGAGCACAATGAAGTGTTCTGGAATTCCCATTCTTCTCAAAGTTATCCATAGTTTATTATGGTCCACACAGTTAAATGCCTTTGCATGGTCTCTAAAGCACAATAAACATCCTCTGGTATTCTCTGCTTTAAGTCCGTATTTGTTGAACATTAGCAATGATATTTCTCTTTCCAGGTTCTCTTCTGAACCTCTGGAAGTTCCCTGTCATTGTGCTACTATGACTGTTGCTGGGTGATCTTCAGCAATATTTTACTTGCAGGCTACATCAGTGATATTGCTCTACAATTTGAGCAGTCTGTTGGATAACCTTTCTCTAGAATGGGGACAAATATGGATCTCTTCCAGTCAGTTAGCCAAGTAACTGTCTTCCAATTTTATAGTATACACACTTCAATTGATTAGCATATGTAGATCTTTTATTCCATAACCCTGTAGAATTATCTTAGTTTTTCTGCTGATTCTTTGTATTATTGATATGTGCCTGGCCCATGATATGGTGTTTTCAATCGCCTCACATGCACATGAAAGGTGGCAAATGAATTAGTGATAATCAGAGAAGTCCTGATAAGTTTAAATCATGGTGTTGGCAAAGACTAAATACAACCAGGATGGTCCTGAGTGGTGAGGATGGCAATACTTTGTCTCGGTGCTTTGGGCATGTGTGACCCAGGGAAGGACATCCTGTTTGGTAAAATGGGTCATGGGAAAATAGAAAGACCTGTGATTTGCACAGCTGCTATAAAGAGGAGATGAACAGTAACAACTGGGAGAGCAGGACCAGACTAGACAGTGTTTGGCTATTGTACACAGGGTCACTATTAATCCAGACACCTAATGACAACAATAGGAAGAGAACTTTAGCTCCTTCTACAGTTATTATATCCTTTATTTCATTTTTCTGACCTGTTGAATTCACTAGGACCATTGAGTGCTGCCAAGAACATTCTCTATCCTTACTTCTAGTTAACAATATACAAGTGGCAAATCGCATAAGGTACATTTTCAATGATTGATGATAAAAGGAAAGAGAAGCTACCTTAGTAATCAGAGAAATTCACATTAAAGCTACAAAGCAATACTGTTTAATACCCATCAAATTAACAGCATTGATGTATCAGACAATTCTCCTTGTGGATGATGAAGTAGAAAATCATGAATTTCTGGTCAATTGTCAATTTATACAAATACTTAAAGCAGTGCTGCTCTAAGTTTGGTTCCTCAATCAGCATCGCTTGAAGGCTTCTTATAAATGCACAATCTTAGGCTCCAGCCTATTGTTGTTGGATGTGATTGTGTCATTTCTGGTTATTAAGAAGCCACGTGTGATGCTTTAGAACTCCCACGTGGGGTTTTCTTGACTGACATCTTCACAGGAGTAGATTGCCAAGCCTTTCCACAGCGTGGCTGCTGTGTTCACACTGCCTACCTTTTAGCAACCTCTCAGCCTGGCAGCCATCCAACACGGTGCTACCAACCCGGCTTTCTGAATCAGAAGCTCTGGACACAGAGGAGGTAGGTGATCAGAGTTGAAAATTGTCCTCCTGACTATTCCAAAGCCTGGATAAACACTGAATGCCTTTGAGGAGGCAAGGAAGAGACAGTTTTAACTTGATTTAAATGTTTCATTACTGAAACATTGTGAAGCTAATAAAGCAAGATATTGGTATTTTACTTAGACAACAGCAACTAGCATTCTATGCATACAATTTGTTTATATTGTTAAAAATAGATGTTCTTTTGAAAAAGATGATGACAACATACGTACCGATGTGTTTGACACAATGGACATATGTATGGATTGTGGTAGGAGCTGTAAGAGCCCCCAATAAAATGATGAATATGTGTATATATATATACATGTTCTTCTAATAAAGCATAACTTATTCATCAGGCCATAGAATTCATTCAGTTTTTTTTTCACTTAAAAGTAGACTTTGAAGTAAAGTTTTAATTTACTGAGAAACCCAGGAATAGTTATGAAAAATCTTTTGAATCACCAAGATTTGAACTCATTACAACCTTCTGAGGGAGTAAGAACTGCCCCTATGAGTTTCAAAGAGTTTAATTCTTTATAAGAATTGAAAACTTCGTCATTCCTCTGCAGGGAGACTGATAGTTTTGACTGCTATCTTTGCAATTAGCAGCCCAATAAGCAAGCCATTATGCCACCAGGACTTTGTAGAGAATCAGGAATAATTTTGCATATGACATTCTGAGCAAATTAATTTATTATTAACCATCTTGGATGTGGAGATAATTGGAAGATTTACTTTCAAAAGACAAAGGCATTCTAAGAGCTATTGTACATTTTGAAATGTAAATGTAAGGACTTAAACATTTTGCAGGTGTTTCACCCAACACAAAGTCAGGATCTGGCTTACCTTGTAGAGATTTCAACCGTCTACTGAAAACTATCCAGAGCAAGAGATGTCTCACTTTCTGTAGTCTATGGAGAGGCCTGAACAGATTTCAGATCATCTACTATTATCACTAACTAATAGAGGCCAAGCTATTTCCACCTCCACATCATCAGATCTTAAACACCCTGTGTTCGGCCATCAGTCACAGTCAGAGGTAGACAGCATAAGAGGAACATCATCTGTTCCCCCTGCCGTGGTCATCCATCACTGCCTTGGGGAATTCCATAGAGCCTAAGGAAGAGCTTTCAGTAATGTTGAAAATGAACCGGGGTGAGAACTTTGGAGATATGTGAGCTTGCCCCAACAATGTTATAAAAATAATAGAATTTTAGAACGTTAGTGCTAAAGGGACCTCATAGATCATCGCGCCCAGTGCCGTCATTTGAAAGATGAGATTCAGCGTGAAGATGTGACTCGGCCAATGCCATTTCAAACCCAGCATCAATTATTTATTGAGAAACAGATGAAGTGACGTTGGAAGCATGCTCAGATACAAATCTTGAACTTAAAATTAAGGACTTGCTGCAAAACGATGTGACTGCTTCTGGATCAAAGGAGTATCCTCACTCTGGGTTCTTAATTCTCAGCATATGAAATGGGGAGCCTAGGAAGCCTCTGTCTGCCATTCTGGCTATTAGGAGAACAAGAAAGAAAAAAGAATTGGTTCCCCACTTTCCTCTGCTTTGCCTTTTGCTATACATTCAGTGATTCTGCCGTAACCCTTTTGTTTGTATTTTTAACGGATAAAGATCTTTCATCATTATTACCAAGGGGCCCTGGTGTCATTGTGGGTACACCTTAAGTGGCTAACTGCAAGGTCAGAGATTAGAAGCTACCGGCCACTCCGTGAGAGAAAGACCGGACTTTCTATTCTCATAAAGAGTTACAGCCTCAGAAACTCACCGGGCAGTTTGACCCTGTCCTAGAGGGTCGTATGAATCCGCATGGACTTGATGGCGAGTTTTGTTTTGTTTTGTTTGTTTGTTGCTTATAATCATTACAACTTCAAAGGATCATATTTTGGTTGTGTGCTATCAATTCTGACTTATTGCAAATAATCGATCTAAATCTAGGTGCCACTTTCTCCTTATAGAAGCATAAACTCTAATTAGGGATTGGCTCATCCATTATTTGATAGACTGTTACTTTTCCCACATAGCACACTCTACCAGAAGTGTGTGCGTATGTGTTTTTACTGATAATGGAGGCAAAGTAGAGGTCGATGGGGTAGAGGAAGATGAATGAGTGACCCAGGGAGAGGCAATACCTCAGTGGAAAACAACCTAATAAGGTACAATGGAAGGAGTTTGGAGCTGGATAATGAACTACCAATTTCAGCATTGGGCAAAATCCACTTCTTACTAAATTACACTTGTAGAGATTTGAAGACAAAAACATGGATGTCTCAAGCTATTTCTACCAACTAAACCCAACTCTTTTAAATCTCTTCATCTTTTACCCAGGAGAACCTTACAAAGATTCTTTCTCTACTGTAGTAGAATACTGTGGCCCTTAAAAACAGCTCAGGCAAGCCTTGAAAGGTGCTAACTAACTATGCCCCTTATTGCTAATAGAGCTGAACTCCCAGGCAAACTCTTCCACCAGTCAAATGACCAGTTGGCCTCACCACGGGTCTGTACTTCTCAGACCGGGGGTCCTTCTCTTGGTTTAACATGGGCCTTAAAGTCACAAAATAAGGATTAATTGGAGAACTAATTTTAGGAAATAGTTTCGGGAAGGAGAATACTAAAGTATTTAGTAAAACCTGCCTGCATTTACTAGAAACAAACATTTTCTGAGGTATGGACTGGTTACAACCCCAAATGACCGGAACCAGCAGGACATGCAGCTACTTCTTAGAGCCAGTAACCTGCATCCAGAGAATTGGCCTTGCACTCCGAGCAGAAAACGGCGACTTTCTGGTGAGCATGTCAAAGGACACAAAAGCCAGGTGGCCTTTTTTTCATTTGCCTTCACAATTCTCTAAGTCAGGCAAGCAACTCTCAGTGTGACAGAGAGTGAGCTCGGTCACAAGGGGAAACAACAAACCCCACGATGATGACACTTTCCATACGATGTACCATTCAACGTGGTCATCTCGAGTGAAGCTCGATGCACCTGGAGAATGGGCGAAGTATTTCTCCTTAGTCACAACCCACAATAATTTTGCTCTGAAGGTCATCCGCCGACATGGGATCCTGGCCATTTTCATATGCCTTAAGCTCTTGTCCCTTACAAAGTACCTGCACACAGACAATCACATCTCCAATGACAGAGGAACATTTAGATTTACTATTAAAGTGCAGTCTCATCTTACGTATAATAATCATCATTATTTTTTAAGATGGAAGTTTCTAAATTCATGTCCACATTCAGCATGTCTGGAAAGGTTGCATTTTTCTGTGGTGCGCAGGAAGTGTTTCTTGAGTTTCTGACATTGTTTCCAAATCATAGATGTGTATGTCTATATCTTTACTCCTACTTCTTCAACAATCCTAAATTTGTATTTCCAATAATACCCACATCTCTGTTCACATTGCAAGACTTTTTTTTTTTCATTTCCTGGAAGTATGGGTTGGAGTATTCCTATATTTTATTTGCTACACATCACGATTCTTCTAAAAAAGAAGGTACTAATATAATGGGTCCATGTAGCATGCATCACCAAATGCATACCAGCGCTTTCCACTCAAAGTTCACCCATGAACTTTTTCTTTGGAGTAGAAACTAGGACTATTCAGCAAATCGCTAAGATCCATGGGATCTGATTAAATACGTACAGAGTGAGCACTTGGCAAACCCTGAGGCTCAAGTTTTGCATTCCTCTATAGCATTCATTTGTCCAGGAGGGATTATTCCCATATTTCCCAGCCAACATACACAGAGCACAATGATAAGTGATCTAGTGATAAAGGACACTTTCTGTTTATGTGGTTTTCAACGTGAAGGGAGAAATAAAGAAATGGTGTCAATGTGTCAATACAGTGTGATAAGTTTACATCAGAGGCAAGCCCAAGGTTCTTGTAGCAAAAGGCACAAGACAGTGTGCTCTACGTAGATCAATCACTCCATTCCCCCGGCTTGCTCCTGTAAGTGGATTCCAAGATGGATATTTGCAAAATGGAAGTTTATGGGAATTACTGTTGGAATCAGCATCTATGGGGAAGCAAAGAGAGTAGGATTTGGTAGATGGCGAAGTTGAACTGTGAAGCAGTTAGAAGAGGTGTCATGTCATGAGGAGTTATAGCTAGGATGTCTTGCAGTGGAGAGCGCCTTTAACTCTCCACCCTCATATTCCCAGGCATTGGATGAGAGTTGTCCTCTCCATGAAATGAGGAAGGGTTGCTTGGACTGCAGTCAAATTCAATGGAGGAAGTCAACTGGCTGCCGTCAGCCACCAACTTCCCCCATGGGAGACCTCAGGTGTTTCCGTCCGAAAGGGAGATATGGGTGGAGTCACAGGGAATCTTCTATCCACTGTGTATGCTAGCTGCTCTCCACACAGGTTGGAGGTTACTGGCCTGTCTCACCAAGCCCTAGATTAAGAATGACCGGGACCGCCTTGTGTCTCTGTGTTGCAGCCTGAGAGAAAATGGCTGCCTCCATGAGCAGAATCAATGCACTCCTGTGATGGAGAGGTGGGTTACATCCAGAAGCAAGCAAACTCCGCAGATGCCATTTATTTACAAAATCGAAAACCAAAACCAAATCACGGCCATCGAGTACATTCCCATTCGGGGCGACCTTCTAGGAGAGAGTAGGATGGCTCCTGAGGGTTTCCAAGACTGTCGGTCTTTGTGGAAGCAAATGGCTTCATCTTCCTCCTGCAGACTCGGTGGGGGGGGGAGGGGGGGCGGTCACCCTGGGGAGCAGCAGAGGGCTTTAACAACTGCACCACTAGCATCCCTCTAAAGATCCCCAAATCAGCTTAGTTCACATAATTATGATTGCAGTTGATCCCCATCCTGTTCCAACATTATTTTCATCTTAGAACGTCTGGATTTGCACTTTGGGGACATTTGAGCAAGAAAAGCACGGCCTCTCTTTATGTATGTATTTGCCTGAATGTAGGATAATGATCCTAAATTCAAGCCTGATAGTTAGAACTTATAATACTCTTTATAGGGTAAAATTTGTCAGCCAAGCAATCATTCCCTTGGTTTTAAGAAAAGACTGTTTTATTCCCAGAAAGCAAGACAGAAAATATACTTTCACATGCCTGGAAGTGTTTTCTTTATATAAAAGTCTAGTCCTTCAAGATTTTAAAAGTTTATGAATATATGTTTTATTTCTTTATTAACTTGGAAACATTTTGACAAAGCATGAAACATCACGTTGATATAAGCTCGAGTGTAACGGGACCACTTGGCATGGCATGCTGGCATAAATGCTGTCGTCACTGAATTTTCTTGCTTCTTTTTCCTCATTACTAGAAAGAACTAATCAGAGGACTGGGGCAGGAGAAGGAGGAGTGCCTTTGAGCAGATAAGTCCTAGTAAATCCTAATAACTAAAGATAACAGGGCTGAGACGAACTAAATCTCCAAAAAATAAACTCAATCCTCTTGAGCCAGTTCTGACTCATAATGACCCTGTCGAATTGGGTAGAACTGCTCTTTGGGTTTCCAACACTGTAACTCTTTCCGAGAGTAGAAAGCCCTGTCTTTATCCCACAGAGCAGTTGGTGGTTTTGAACTGCTGGTTTGGTGCCTAGCAGCCCAGCATATATGACGTACATACATCCACCTGGATTCCAGTCAATGAAAGGGAGAGGAAGGCAAGGAAGTGAAGCCAAGCTAAGCAAAGTTACTACATTCATATGGATTTTGTGTTATTCACGGTTTCTGGTAGATGCTGAACATACTTATTTTCAGAGAGATTTAACAAAGAAGAAATATTGGTAGAAACGTATAAAAATATGTAATGTGTGTTGAAAGTCAATTATTGCATGGTTCTTGATTTATTTTTATCTAGTTATTTTAGTTTGCTCTTGTGGAATTACAAATTTCTTATTGTGTCAAAACTTGTAAATCATTATTGACTTTTAATCCATGATACCAGCTGTTTAGATTTTCTAGAGTGAAATAGTTAGTGTGCCTGCCAAAATTTCCTTACTTAGGGCTCTTTGAGGCCAATGGCCAGACCAATCCTTAAGTGAGTGCATCAGTTAGCAATTGTAGTGTTTATACACAAGACAAAACAAAGCTTATTTTCTGTGATACTGAGTTTGTAGCATGTGAATTTAGAGGAGCTTGAGCTATGCTTCCCAGAATTCCTTACCCTATGTATTTCTAGGTTAATGTGGACCACTAGGGTGGGAAGCAAAGAGGCCTGGTGGCATAGTGGTTACCTGTTTGGCTGCTAACCACAAGGTCAGCAGTTCATAAACCATCAACTCGTCTGTGGGAGAAATATGGGGCTTTCTACGTCCATAAAGAATTACAGTCTCAGAAACCCACAAGGGCAGTTCTACCCAGTCCTGTGGGTCACTGTGAGGGGGCACCAACTGGATGCCACTGGATGAGCATGGGAACCCTTGTGCTCAAGATGCTGAATGAAGGAGGGAGCTCCATCAACCCGCCCAAAGCCATTCCAAATAAGCATAGTATCTAAACAAATTTGAGTAGATTCTATGCAAATAGCACTTCCTTGACAAATCCTCTGCCCATTTTTGTTTATCTAATGTGGACCTTATGGATTTATTCATTTCCTTTTGTGGTCTATAAAAATGACCCGTTAATATGGTCCAATCTATAGAGCAATGAAAAAAATGTGTTCGTCCCCTTTGACGGTGCCTTCAAGATAGCTTCTGCATTTAACGCTGCTTCACACTTTCACCTACTCATGATAGTGGCTGCTGCCCTCCTGCTTGGCCTACTTGGTGGGCCAGACCAGACATCTGGGACACGGAAGTATTGTCACTCCCGGCAGGATCACAAGTCATCACAAGTATTGGGTACTAATAAACAAAGAATGCACTCAAGTCATTCCTTCTTCTGCGAAAATGTCAGCGTCCCCTGGAGGTATGCAGCCATTGTATTCTCTTGTTGGCACTTGAGCTACATAGGGATAATAACAGTCTCATATTTAAGGCAGTTTGACATGAGTGCCTTCCTGTTGAGTATTTTCTATGAGCCCCAACTAGCGCCTTATGTATATTTCCATTCGTTTTTTAAGTGGCAGTGATCATTATTATTTGCCTAGCAATTAGGGAATGGAATGGGTGAATGAGATGATATGTTTGGAAGAAAAGCGCAGAACGAGGAGAGCAAGTTAAGAATTGGGGAGCCGGGAGGGTTTCTTTTCCTTTGAGCTTCTTAAAAATAAAATCCTGTGTTTCTAGGTAAGGAGGATTGATACCTAGGAATTATACTTCTATTGGAACATACAAGCCAAAGTGTGAGCCTATCAGTCATCAGCATGAAAACTAAAATTAAATAATCATACATTAGTGCTCGTGTGAAATCTGAACCACCCATCAGGTTATCTGTCTTCTAGTGTCTGTTCCTCCTCACCTTCTCCGAGGAATGTGTTCACTTAGCAAATGTTTGACTCCTACCCAGAAGCCTGGGCAGTAGAAAGCAGTTCATTCCATTAGGGGGTATTTCTGATGAGTACAGAACTTTCCTAACTGAACTAAAATTTGCTTCTCTGAAATTTTCACCCTTTATCCTAATTTTCTTTCTCCGCTAGAAGACTGTTTAGAAAAACAATCTACTTCTGTTGCATAATAAAAGAGTTGGGATTTGTACTGTTGTATAAGTGTTGTAAATTGGAAAGCACTGTATGCAAATGTGTACTGTTATAATAATTCCCTATTTTAAAAATTAAGTATTTGAGATCAGTTATTAGGTCAATGGCTTGAATAATTTATTCAAAAATGACCTAAGCTTCTCGTTATAATTAAATTCTTAAGTTAGAGAAATATTATTCCGATACTAGCCATTCATACTTAATTGAAAATAGTATTTTTAGATGTTTTTTCCACAGGTGTAAATTGTTTTATACTTGCTCAAAGATGAATCAAGTGGTCAATATCATTAAATTAAGTATATAATCCAATCTTTGTATAGTTTATGTTCTTTAACCTAGAAAAAATACAACTATTTATGGATATTTTTATTAAAAGGACTAAGTAAATCTATAACCAGTGATCCTCTGTGTTATAAATAATGTAAGCAGCATACCCATCTTCTTGGCAACCCATCGTTTTCCATTGACTTCTATGCTAATGAAAGCCCTCGTAGATGAGAAAAGAACACATGTGATATGACAGCACATTCTTCTGGGAGTTCATGTCACTAGGAGATTATGGGAGATTTGTGTGTGTTTTTCCCCCCCATTTTAACTAATTTCTCCTCATAATCACACCTCATAATCACTAATTTCTCCTCATAATCACCACACCAAAGACTTTAAATAATGAAATCCAAATCTGAAGGAGGGAAGGGTATCAGAGCATAAAATGTGGACATCCAGTTTGCAGAGGGCTATGGATGAGAGCGGGAGCCCCCAAATCTGTATACAGGGCCTCCACAGGGATTACACCTTGGCGAATCCCCTTTTACCATAATGGAGGGATGTGAGTCATCTGGCTGTGAGACAGAGAGCATTGTAGGGTCCATGATGGCAGATGTAGTTAGGTTAAAATAGAATGCCTTAGTATTTGATCTCCTTTTTGACTCATTTTTAAAGCTGTTTCAATTTTTGATATTTGCTGCTTTCTTTTTGACTGGGATTTTCCTTTAATTTCTCTCTGGTCATTGTGGTTGGGTTCTGATTTGTTGATTTGTGTGCTTCCTGTTTGTGTTTGTATGATTGTCTGTGTGTGAAAGCCAGCACAGGTAGATCTACAGAGGGAGTAACTGGTTTGATAATTGCCTTGGGGCATGTCAGGGGAGATGGGAGAAAGTGGAAGGTAACAACATCACGGACAAGAAGAAACTACTCTGAAATTGATTGTGGTAATGATTGCATAAATCTTCTTAATATGAGTGAATGATTAAATAGTATGATGTGTGAAATAGGACCCAATAAAACTTTTTTTTTTTCAATCCAAAGGGCAGCAGTGGCTTGAGGTCTTTGTAACTACAGGGTTTATCTTATCTGTGGTTTGCTGAAAGTGAAGAAGGCTTGAGAAATGTATTGATGAACATCCAAGACATAGCCATCAGTATGGTTTATTCCTCAAATTTAAGAACTCAAATCCTCACAAGTAAGCCAATAGGCAAAAATGGAGAAAAGATTAAATTAGTCAAAAATTTCATTTTACTAGGCTGTACAATCAACATCCATGGAAGCAGTAGTCAAAAAGTCAAATGACTTATTTCTTTGGGGAAATATGCTATAAAAGACAATAAATAGGTGCATGTCTGTTGCGGGGAGGGGAGGGAGGGCTGACCTCAGGTGAAAGGGAGGAAGTACTAAGGATGCTCTGGGGAACAGTAGGTGAGGAGGGTCTTGAGTGGCATGCAGCAGGTGGGCAGACCTGACTTAGGACATCCGGGGTATCCCAGGAACCCAGACTGAGAACCATAGAACACGAGGACAATGAATCCTGCATCTTTGGGGGTGAATGGCATGCTTCCGAACAAACAGGAACTGGGTGAATTGGACTCTACCTCAGACACACTGTAACCTGAGGACTTAAGCTGGAAAGCACATGGTGTCTGAGGAAGCAGAAGACAGCTGTATCAAGAGCAGTGTACTATTGGCTGGTGAGCAAACAAGAGCTTGCTGCATCAATGCCTTGTGTGCTATGTTAAGATACATTTTATTCCTGCAATCTTGTGATGGCCTTTCCACTATATTTTACTTATCCTTGTGTATATTAGAGTGTATCTCAGAGGTGCATTGCCATTGGAGTTACCCTTTTGAAGCGATACTATTTTTTTCTTTGTTTTTCAGTAAATGAATCCCAAGGACATTGAGCCTGTAGGGAAAGAAAGCAAAGCAAGGGTTTGCGGGGAGGGATGGTAGAGAGGGATAGGGAGATAGGAAGGAAACAGTGTCAAGAAGCACAGGAAGGAAAAGTATATTTTGAGACTAATTATAGAAGCAATTGTACAATTATGATTCACATGATTGAACTATGGAATGATATGACCTATGTATTAATTCCCAAGTTATAGCAAATTAAAAAAAATAGATCCAGGAATGAGTTCTGAGCTCACACTTAATCCTAGCTCCAACTAATTAGTTCTTACATCATGACCCTGCTTGATACTCACTTTTATGAAATAACCACTAAAGATAAGGGTGCTACAGCAAAGTGTGGTGAAGAAAGTAAATGGTGCCTGGCTATCAATCCAAATAGTGTCTGGGGTCTTAAAGGCTTGTAGTCAAGCAAGCAGCCATCTAAGTGAGGAGTCAACTAAGTCCACACAGAAGAAACACACCAGCTTGTGTGTTCCAAAGATGACAATCACAAAATTCAAATATGGCGAAGAGGAATGTATCCAAGCTAAAATGATTAACACCCAATCTGCAGAAGGCTATTGGGGACAGTGGGAGCCCTAAACCCATCTGCAGAGTATCTCGTCCAAGGAGTGGTTGGCAGCTCCCTTCTGGCCTGGGCCGGGGTCCCGACAGGCCTTACTTTCAGGCAGAGACCACTGAGACATTGATCACGCTGGATCAAGCTCAGAGCTTGGCCGGTCGACCTCTCTCTAGACATGACCTGATTTTTACTGAGTAAAGTGTCTTAGTTGCCCCATGACCGAAATGGCTTCCCCTGGCTTTTTGAATGTTGGGAGGGGTTTACTCCCTCTTGTGCATTATTTGTATTCTTGTTTTTATACTGATGTGATCTGATCCTTAGCACATTAATGCAATTGTTTTTGTGATTGTTTTCTGTTGCTTTTCCCAGCTATGGAGCACAACTGATACAAGGTGGTATAGGGAAGGCAGGGGTGGGAGGTGGGCGATAGGAAGGGAGGGGATTTCTGGAGTACATAATGAAGGCAGGAGAGGGGAGGGAGTGCTAGAACTGATGGCGACTGCACAACTCATATGGAAGGCGATTTCATCATGGGGGGTGGGGAATGATCTAAGATAGGTGTGGTGGTGATTGTATAATTCCCCTTGATATGAGTGAATAAATGAACTATTCAACTATGATGTGCCAATAAAACTGTTGGGGGAGAAGTGTTTAAAATCCAAGATGTCACTTTCAGGACTAATGTGTGACTAAGCTAATTTATGGTATTTTTTAATTACCTTCTATGCTTCAAAAGCATCGCTGCATTTGAATTACGATGTTGGCAAAGAACATTGAACATCCCATGGACTGCCAGAACAGACAACCTTGTCTCCGGGAAGCACAACCAGAATGTTTCTTCGAAGGGAGGTTGGTGATTCTCTGTGGTGGGGATGGAGCCCAAATTCTGAAAATCCCAAATGTCTAATATGTTCTACGGTGATACCATTTTCCTTGCCGAGGACCACATAGTAAAATGCAAACTTGGAGCAATCGGGACGAATTTAAGGGGGAAAAGGTTATCCTTCAATCTTCACACACTTGCTTAAACTGCAATGAAAAGTCATTATCAAGCAGAAGTGTCCAATGACAAAATAGCTCAAAGCTCTTTGAGTTAACCTGCTGACTCACAAAGTGTGTTTGAATCAAAATCACACAATTCTATAGCAGACGATTTCTCCAGCACCATTGTGTTTATGTGCTGTGTTCATAAGACAGGCCCTGAGGCCTTCCTTCATTCTGAAACCTATGCAGTCTTATTGTAAGACCAGACCAAGAGACAACATGACAAAATAGAAGGATCTATGAAAGCCGGATCTAGACACAGGGTTAAGGTTGCATTCAAGCTTAAGTGGCGAGCAGGCCCTCAAGGAGATGATATGACACAATGGTTGCATCGATGCATAGGAGTGATTATGAGGATGGCACCGAATTGAGCAGGATTTCGTTCGGTTTGTGCATAGGGTGGCTGTCGCTGGAATGGGCTCCATAGCACCTGACAACAAAAATGGTAAATGTTCGCGAAGACATTCATTTATTGTTCTGACTTGAATGATGTTTGCTTTTGAACAGGAAACCATGTCTTAACTAACAGTGGCACAATTTTGTAAAAGATTGTCCAGGCATCGAGAACAAGCAGGAGTGGGGATACTTTCGATCCAAGGGTTTTGGGGGAGGGCTTGAAATGACACCCCTCTGGGAGTGGCTTATCCAGTCTATAAGGAAGGTCATTCTGGTTGCTCAGAGGGAGTCATTCGCCTTTCAGGCTCTCTTCAGGAGGCTTCCTGGGACTGCTCACTTGCCAGGCAGCTCAGAAGCCACCAGGGCAACAATGCCTCCTGCTGTTGGAGATGTAAATAATGAACTGACTTCAGTAGTTCTGCTCCATAGGGCCTCCTACCAATGCTATTCAATTGTAAATATCCCCAGTCCGGTGATGTGCCTGAGGGCAGAGAGTCATTGCTATATATTATGCTCAGTATTCCCTGGAATCCAACTCCAGGAAGACACGACAATGCAGGCGGTAAAACCAACTCATTAACTTGCTATACATCTGTTTTCATGAACCCATAACTCAAGGTGCTTAGACAGCTCAGGACTTCCCATGGAAAAGGACGAATATTGTTATAGGGAAAGGATGCATATAGTGGAGGCGGATGTATTGCTATTTGATTCCTTCAGGAGAACCTTCCTGCGATCCACTCCTGCCGTTCCTTTGTCCCTGCAGGGTTTTCCTTCTTTCAGCTAGTCGGACTTTCCTTTCACTGCTGCAGAGCCTTTCCCTCACACTATTAAATAGCTGGGGAGATCTGTCAGACATGCTTCCACTAATGTTTCTTTTGTCTTCAATCACCAGTGGTGTCATCAGGCCACTTGCTCGGATTCCAGACTCTTTTGAATTGAACTCTTTGCCTTGCTAGGAAAGGGCATCAGGCTTAGAAATATAAAGGATCAGTTAAAAAAAAAGCGGGGGTGGGGGGACCTTCCTCGAGGTGGGAGGACACAGTAATTCCAACAATGAACTTAAATAGACCAGTGATCAGGAAGATGAGAAAGGATCAGAAAATGTTGTGGTGATGCAGGATGTGTGCTGTCATTGGGGAGTCACAAAAATCCTGCATCAAAGAATCACTCAACAGCAACCAAGAGGAGTAACGACTATTTTCCTAAACACAATACTTTTACTGTGTCACTCCAAATCCTAACCTTCCTTCTGATGTCCTGCTCTTTAGCGTTTTAAAATCCTGAACTCTGTAATGATGATTTGGTCCTCTGGATGCCGTCTATTTCCATATCTCCACTGTTAATTTGGCATCCATATAAACTCCCTATGGCATCTATGAACTTAGAGATCTTTACCCTGCTGGACATTATATGAAGTAAATAAAGGCGTTCAAAATAAATAAATAAATAAACAGAAACCAGCAGCAAAACAAACACAAACAAACAACGATGAGCTTTAGAGCTAAAGGGGACTTTATCTTCTGTTTTAAGATGAAGACTAGGGGACCCAAGTGTTGCCAAAGTGACCCAAGTCAATGACATTCTAACCAGATGGCAGCGATTCTTTTATTCTCGACTGTCCCTCTTTGCAGACAGTCCACTCTGGTGTTTGTAGACTTGGAAAAGCTATATGCTCTCCTTCAATCTTATTCTGACTTGGCTCCAACCTTAGGTCCTGAAATGAACAGCTCTGAGAAATGCTGTGGTCTTTAAGGGCTTTGTCATCATCACAGTGCATTGGAGCATAAATTCTGAGCACCCTGTTTGCAGAAGTCTAGGAATGACAATGAAACCCCAAAGTCCATGGACAGAGTCCCCACATAAATGTAGCTTCCATTTAATTCCTCCTGAGCATTAACCAAGGATGTTGATAATATTGCCCTCAGGCATTGGGTGGTGGATTACCCTCCCACCCACCTCTAGGAAGTCCAGGAGGGGCAGGCAGTTTGCTGGTCCTTAATGGAGACCACCATACTGGGGACAGTGTAAGGGGTCCCATGGTCATGACTCGTGCCCTATCAGTGGCGCCGTGCCCTGGCTGCCATGGTCAGGTAGCCCTAGATCCATCTGGCAGGCTCTTCTATGTACCATGATGCACCTGTCCCAATCTTTGTCCTATTCCCACTTCTCTCATCTCACCCATAACTGTGATGTATTGATCTGCCACCAATCACACAAATTGGGATCGTTTCCTTTGTTCCATGCTTTATTAAACTGGCCTCCTGATTGTGAACCTTCGAATACCATTATGACCTGGTGCTAATATGACCTCCCTCATCTGCTGTCTGTGTCTTTGTGTTGTTTTTGTCCCTTTTAAGACTTGATAAATGTTCTTAAATTGTATGTGAGATTGGGGGCTCTTTTGTACCCTAAAACAATACCACCCAGTCTTTTAAGTGCCATCAATTCAAGTGTGTGCTTATGACAGACACTCCTAAAAGTTCAAGTCCTTTTTCAGCACAGCATGATACAACTTAAAAATAGAACACAACGATGGACATCTCCATTGCGAAAATGCTTTTAGTCCTGCACTTGAAGACATTTTCAGTGCCGTCTGTTTCAATAAGCCTCAATCTGGGGACAGAGTGCTCAGGCATCCCCTACTCTCATTACAGAAAAGCCCTCCAGACAGCTCTTACCGAGCTTCTCCGGAATGTCCTTCATTCCCTTTCATTTGTGTAGAGGAATTTAGTCTTCACTGTGTCACCATACACTGAAGGGTATGAATTTTGTTCATTACCGTCTCTCAAATCATTGTGAGAAAAGTAGGCCATATGATGGATAGAGGAATCATGGCCTTTGTAATTGGGGGAACTTGTGAGTTTAAGAAGCATTGTCTTCTCTGAAGCTCATTCATTCCTAGAGCGTAGGAAGAACAGTTGGGTATCAAGCACCAAAGGCGGGGGCGGGGGTGTGTGTGAAAAAAACAAAAAATCATATCATCGTGAATAAGGGGAGCGCGTGATGGAGACCCAATGCCCATCTGTAGACAACTGGACATCACTTGCAGAGGGGTAGTGGGGAGCAGATGAGTTACTCAGGGTTCAGTGTAGCAATAATGAAACTCACAACCTTCCTCTAGTTCTTAAACGCTTCCTCCCCCCTCCCCCCCCTATCATGATCCCAATTCTGCCTTGCAAACCTGGCTAGACCAGAGGATGCACAGTGGTGCAGATAGGAACTGGAAACACAGGGAGTCCAGGACAGATGAACCCTTCAGGACCAGTGGTGTGAATGGCAGGCGATACTGGAAGTGTACAGGGAGGGTGGGCTAGAAAGGGGGAACTGATTACAAGGATCTACATGTGACCTCCTCCCTCGGGGATGGACAACAGAAAAGTGGGTGAAGGGAGATGTCGGACAGTGTAAGATATGACAAAATAATAATATATGAATTATCAAGGGTTCTTGAGGGAGGGGGGAACGGGGAGGGGGCGGAAGGAAAATGAGGAGCTGATTCTAGGAGCCCAAGTGGAAAGCGAGTTTTGAGAATGATGAGGGCAACGAATGTAAAAGTGTGCTTTGCACAATTGATGTATGTGTGGATTGTGATAAGAGTTGTATGAGCCCCAATAAAATGATTTTAAAAAATAAAAATAAACTAGTTTCAAATTCCAAACTTCTTCCATTTTATAAACTCAATATTTTGAACATTTTTAATTAGACAAAGAGTCATTCACCTTGGGGTGCTTGATGAAATGATCTTTATTTCAGTTCTCTAAAGCATACACATTTGTTGGTGTCTTAAGTGCCAGCAAGGCAATTTTGAGAGAGAGGAACTAACCTAGAAATTGGACATTTGAACCCACCTTGTAGCTCTGTGGGATAAAGGCATGACAATTTGCCTCTGTAGACATGACAATTAAGAGAGAGCTATGAATACTCCCCCCGGCTGCGTGTGGTTCCTGTGAGAAGGAAATATGGACTGTGTTAAACACGATCTACATCAGCGCTGTCTTCTTCTCCTTCAGGGCTCTGCCAACATTTTCTATCCTGAGACCAACTTAGGCGGAAGGTTCATCCATTAGCTCACCTCAATGTCAGGGTAGTTAGTTGCAGCCAAAGAGCACGCTCCTGAGGAGCTACATTGGAGAGTGTGCCTGGCTGGACCTTTTGGTTCTTGGGTTCAACACAAGTTCTGCAAATAATTGCATCCCTTGGGCTAAGACAATTTACCTGTTTGGGATCTGATTTGTTGAGGAATACGTTGGTTGCAAGAAACAGAAAAATGAAGCAAGAGACATTTTATCAAAGAGAAGGTTATTCTCTCCTGTCACAAGGCACCTGAACATTGGCAGCCTCTGTGTTGTCTCAGCTGCTCCATCCTGTCTGGGCCAACACCTCCATCATGCTCCTGGACAAGCCTTAGTGTCTCTCGTTGCAGGTTTTATGTCTGCATTTAGGGAGGAAGGAGGAGGGGAGGGGAGGAAGGCACATATCTGTGCCCTTCTCTTTCATCAGCCAAAGGAAATGTCATCTTGAAGCTCCCAGAAAATTCACTGATTTGACAGACTCATGAATACTCTCGATCCAAGGGGAACTGAGAAACAGACCACTTCGCTGCTCCAGCCTCTGCGATAAACGCAGGCCGCAATAGTGATTGTGCGCTGAGCTGGCCAACTAGACCCACACTGATCACGTAAAATGCAGGGCTTGGGCTAGAAATGATCTTTAAGGCCTTTCCTAACCCACAGGGTATGAGAATCTCCAGCGAGGAAGGAAAACAAAACCCTTCCGTATGGGACATCAGTTTTATGTACATAGCAACTCCTGGCTTCAATGCAAGACCTCGTTTCGAAATGCTTCCTTCAGTCATGTATTGGATGGGGGAGGATCATAGGAAAAGTGTAGGAATAAAACTCAGGCTATAGATCTGTCTCTCTCTCCATGTCTTTGTTTCTCAGTGCTACCCTAATAAAAACAAACAAACAAAAAATAGTTTTCTTTAAGTTCTGGGGGTTCAAATCCAGACCAGGCTCTTAGCTGTGCTGATTCTGTTTTCAACCTTTCTCCAAGTTCAGGTGTCCGATGACAGTCCATGGTATTCCTTTGTTTAAAGAGAAGCTCTCAGGAAGAATCAGCCCTCCCCAATGTGTGTCCCTCTGCATTCTGTTCTTGGCATAATGTTCCACTCAGAAAGAACTCGGGTTTATGGCAAACCTATGCTGGTGCGAGGAGCCCTTTGACATCGTGGGTTAGATGTGGAGCTGCTGCTAACTGAAAGGTCGGCAGTTCAAAACTGCAAGCCATCTAGGGGAGAAAAATGAGGCTTTCTCTACTTGTAAAGAGTTACAGCCTGGGCTGCACACAGCAGCAGTTTGACCCTGTCCTACAGTGTTGCGATGAGTCCGAGAAGACTCGATAGCAAGGCGCTTGTTGAGTTTGTTTTAGGCTGGTCTGGCCTCATTGATGTCACAACAGAAAAGTCCCATTTCTATATGGGGTCGTATTTATAGGAATGGGAGTTAGGACTTCCACATTTCTTTTTAAGGAACACAATTCAATCCATGATAGTTATTTATTTATTTTCCATACGCTACCAGAGTGTTATCTGCCGAAGGTAGAAGAGTAATTATAAGATAATGCTCCTGCTGTCTTTATAGTTCTAGGCAAGGAAAAAAAAAGTCTCCCTATTGAGATGGACTAGGAGTCTGCAATCTTCAAGGTCAGCACTGTGAAACGGCTAACTGCTCCATGGGAGAAAGAAGGGGCGTTTTACTCTCGTCCACAGTGACTGCCTCAGAAAGGCACCAGGCTAGTTTTACCTTGCCCATTAGGATTGCTCTGAGGCAGCATAGACTTGATGGCAGTGGGTGTAGTTTGGGGCTTTATGAATATGGGCAAACCCTAGTGGTGTAGTGGGGCACTCATTGAGCTGCTATCTACAGTGTCAAGGGTTTGACTCACCAGGCACTCCAAAGGAGAAAGACGAGCTTGGCTGCTTGTGTAAAGATGTAAAAGTTTTAGAAACCCAAAGGGCTGGTTCAACTCTGAGCTCGGTCATATCGTGTCACTGTGAATCAGAATGGACAGTAGGGCAGTGAACTTTGTGTTTTGAGTTCATTGAGAGAGAAATCGCTAAGATCATTAAAGCTCTTATAGGAATTACGTAATATATTCATAATTGATTTTATATCGACAGTTTTCTCTTTTGGAAACTTTAGAAAGTTTTTTTTTTCACTTTTCATATTTCTCCT
Source organism: Echinops telfairi (assembly GCF_000313985.2). Taxonomy (NCBI): domain Eukaryota; kingdom Metazoa; phylum Chordata; class Mammalia; order Afrosoricida; family Tenrecidae; genus Echinops; species Echinops telfairi. Next base: position 38,504,695 of record NW_022111300.1, read on the forward strand.
AAGTCTTCGCTTATACATGTAATTCTAATTTTTCTGTTTATAGTTTTATAGGCATACGATTTCATGCTCTGAGTTTTCCATTGAACGGAATCAGGTTATTATCATTAGTTTTAACTTTCACAGAAAGTGGAGGAAGAGGCAGGAATGGCTATAGGAAAGTGCCATAAAACAGTGGAGAGAGGCAGACAGGAAAGTCCTGATGAGAGACTTGGCTCTTTCACAGATGTGTCCCCTTTGTCTCTGTGGCTATAAAGCAAGGCCCCTGGGTCTCCTTAGATGGGTGGGGTTCTCTTCAAGAATAGGAAACAGGCACCTAAGCTTCAACCACCCCTTGGCTCTTCTTAACTACTTGATGTAGAAATGAACTTCGAACCACTGCACTCACTTCCTGTGGATCAAACAGTTGTTCAAAAATTGCTTCATACTGTCCTTTGCAGGGCACGAGGTGTATTGTGTGCTTTAAGTATATCCCAAGGGGATAAAGTGCTCCCTGGTAAGAAAGGCATCCTTAGATGTCAGGGTCACATGCAAAAATATCTGCGGGACAACGGGACATCCTCCCACAGAGTGATCCTAGGGAAGGGATGAGTCAACCAGGGTGCAGTCAAGCACCGATGAAACACACAATACTCCTCTGGTTCCTTGACGCTTCCTCACCCCCCACTACCATGGCCCCAGTGCTGCCTCTCAGTTTGGACTAGACTGGAGCATGTGCACAGGCACAGATAAGACATAAGAGCTCATGACACACGGAATTCAGGACAGGAATGGGAATAGCGGTACCTGAAGGGTAGGGGGAAGGTGGGGAGAAGAGGGGAGGAAGGGGGAACCGATCGCAATGATTGACACATAGCCATAGCCCACCTTCCAGGGGGATGAACAACATTTCTGGGGGAAGGGAGACAGCGGTCAGTGTAAGATATGAAAATAATCATAATTAATAATTTATCAAGGGGTTACAAGGGGTGGGGTGAGGCAGGAAAAAAGAAGAGCTGATACCAAGGGCTCAATAGAAAGTAAATGTCAAGAAAAGATGATGGAAAGCTATGCAAAAATGTGCCTGATACAACTGATGTATGGATTGCTGTAAGAGCCCCAATCAAATGATCTTTTCATAAAAATAAAAGTTCTCTGGGAGTCAATCCAAGATGGTCAATGTGTTAGGTCACTAGGGAAAGGCAGTACAGAAGGATAGAGCTGGTGGTTACCTGAAGCATGACCAGATCTTCACCCATAATCTTAATTTAATATTTCATAAATCCCTGTATATTTTAGGAGCCTGCTCTGAAATGAAAAAAAAATGCTAATGTCAAATTTGATTTTTTAGGTGGTTCCTAAACCTATGTGGCTATCTTTATGTATATACTCATACGCGATTATGTGGAGAAATCAGATCTTTATATGTCTCTAAGTAGAACTGTAGAAGAATAGTAGTGCTGTGAACATTAAGGCACATACATTTTTATAAATTGCATATGTATTTGTGTTGGTTATATACACAATGAAGAGGAAACCTGGTTATGATCAGGCTCGGTAGACCCAGCCAAACATGCCCAGAAAGATGATACTTCCAGTGGGATTCTCCCTCGGTGCTGTGGGAAACCATATAAGGTACTTGAACGATGAGAAACTGGTCCAAACGGGTTTCTTCTGTACGTAGCCTCTTCTGTTTGTTCTGTGCAAGATGTGGAGGAATAATACTAGAAGTAAGGAGACTACATTGAATAGTCCCAAAGGGAATGAGAGTTTGGAATTATCAATTAGCATAAAGGAGAAAGTATGAAGATGCGTCACAGGATAATGGTTGAATCAGCTAAAGGATGAGGCTCCTGGATGAGGATGAAAGTATTATGCTTGAGTGTGCAGTAGTTCCAGGGGGGTGGAAGGGGTGAGTTCTGATAAGGTCTATCAGGGCAGGGCCAGCTTTTCATCAGAATTGTGTCCCTTCTCACTTGTTTTCTATTCCCGGAGGTCCTGAACTGCTCTCATGGACTTCCTGGGAAAATGCAACTTGCCAAATAAAAGACAATGGGATTTTCTACAAATCTTTGGAAGACCTGTAAGCATACGCATATGTATATGTCTGTGCCTGAGTCATAGATCTACGTATGTCCTTATGTATATATACATATGCATACACATGCATATATATTTATGCTTAAATGGTAATGCAGTCATTACAATAATGCAGGGTCCCAGTAACATAAAACGACTATTTTGAAGAATCTGCAATTACTGCCTTCCGCGTCATACTACTGTATGATTTTCATTTTGTGACACATACAAAAGTTCTTTAGAGGAGCTCATTGAGACTGACAGCGCCTGGGCTGCAGCTCCTCCCTCTGAAGCAAGCAGGAGAGCACCCACTCTCTGCCTAGGCAGTGCCACAGCCAGGGCTCCTTGTGCTCCATTCCAGCTCTCCATTTGAATGCCTGCTTGCTGTGCTCCTCCACAGCCCCCACTCCTGCACTCACAGGCAGGGACCTGATGGGGAGTTGGCTCAAGGAGACGAGAAGCCCAGGCTATCAGCAAACTCTGCAGATCATGCAGAAGCCCCCTTTTTGGAGCGAGCCTTCATCTTATCCACTGTTTACTTCAGTCTTCGAGCGCTGATAACATTTGCATGTGTAAACACTCTTTGCCCCTTCTGGACCCATCTGTTCTTGCTGTTAAATTTTCACCTGCAGCCATAATTATAACGAAATCCAGACAGATATGCCTGTGACATCACTGTCAGGAGATGAGGGTTTCGGGTGGGAAATAATTGTGGGAGCAGATGGGCATGGTCTGAGCAAAGATCCTGGTGCTTTGCAAATGTCCTCAGCATATGGATGAGAGCAACAGGGAATGCTGAAAACAGAAGCAAAGAAAAGAACTCCTAACCAGACTACATAATTTTCTCTGTCCTAACTGACCACATGGTGCTAGTTAATACAGTAAGTATTAGAACCACATTAAGTAGACCTGGTTTCCTTAGCCTATGGAAGTACCGGTAGATGAATCTGGTTTGCAGATTAAGAGGGGGCTTTATGGATTCCCACCAATGAGACCACATGCTAGGCATGGCCAATGCAGTATTTCCAAGTCCACTCATAGGAGGAGCTGCCACAAGGATTTATATAACCCACCTCTCTTCCCACATTGAAAATGCTTTCATAATTTTAAATTCCAGACTCTCATTCCATAACTAGTCAAGGAATGATTATTGCAGGAAACTGACAAAGGAGGGGAGTCTTGTAGGATATGAAGCTTTAGTCAATCAACTCTTAAAAAATTATGTCTGATTGATGAAGCTTCTGACAATGAATGAGCTGAGTATCTACAAGGTTTTGCTTGAAAAACGGAATGCATACTTAAATACCAAGACACTAGAAAGACATAGAATGTAGCAGTGTGCACACTGCTACAGACAAGAGCCTGCAACACAGGGAATCCAGGATAGATAAATTCCTCAAGGCCAACAAGGAGAATAGGGATGCCAGGAGGATTAGGGGATGGTGGGGGCAAAAAGGAGGAATCAATCACAAGGATCAACCTAGAACCCCCTCCCAGGGAATGAATAATAGAAAAGTGGGTGAGGGGTGGTGGAGGAAGATGTAAGATAAGAAAATAATAATCTATAATTTATCAAGGGTTTGTAAAGGAGGGTGGGCAGGGCAAGGACGGGGAAGAAATAGGGACCTGATATCAGGGGCTCAAGGGGAAGAAAATGCTTTGAAAGGGGAAGAGCATGCTTTGAAAATGATGATGGCGGCATATGTGAAAATGTGCTTGACACACTGGATGAATGTATGGATTGTGATAAGAGATGTAAAAGCCCCAATTAAAAAAAAAAAGAATCTTATGCCCACTTTCATAAAATAAAAGAATAAAAATGAATTCTGATATGTTACAATGTAGTTCTCACAAATGTTGTCCCAAAGAAAAATAATTCTAAGATTTAGACATACTCACTAAACTTTTATTGTGACATCCCATTCAGTCTACATTATTATAATGTCTACCTACCCAGGACCTTCAGGATAAAATGTATGCTGACTTCTCCAGCTTTATTTGAAGCAATGCAGGTGTACCTTCCTGAATCTTCCCTCTCTGCTTCGATGATCTGAAGGACCATGCCTTGGGTGTTTACTGTCAGATGGAAGTCATGCTCCAAAGCGTGGCCATCTCTAAGGCAGGACAGACTGGGAGGTAGAGTCCCATCTGTAATGCATGTCATTGAGGTGGGATTGTCTTTGACTATTGTGATTTCCTCTGTTCCCACAGCATTGTCCATATTTGGTGGTACTAAACAAAAATAAAAGACAGGCATAATTTTAAAAAAAAGAAAGACATTGAATGAGATAAAAATTGCAAATGATACAGGAAGGGTACAGGAAGGCAGACTGAGAATTCTAAGCTAATCTCTAAGCGGTAAAATGTGTGACTCCTATTTTCATATCTCCCTTTTTCAAAAAGATTTTCCAACAAGAGCTCTCTTATTTTGCTATTATATTAATGATATAAGATCATAAGTCACTTCTAAACAGGGTAAGTTAGGAATGGTCTTGAGTTGCAGGGCATAACAATTGGATGGGGCCTTGTTTTAGTCTGTATATGCATCGCATTTCCATTTCTAGGGACAAAACTAGTGGCAGGGTCTTTCCCACTAGATGGATGGCCCTTTATTCAGACACTCAGACCACAGAGAATGGGTTACATACTAGCAATCCTCTTACAAAAGGTTGGATCTAGTCAGCTGTAGATGCTATTGTGCTTTCTTTCTCAAAAGAACAGACCAAGGTCGTTCTCTTTCATCGCAATAACAACAGCAAAAAAAGAGATTTTGTCCATCTAGGTTCTGACTCCAATCTGCCTGCTGAATGTGAAAGAGAAGTCCGTCTCACCACTATCTGGACAAGTCTTCTAACCAAATACTCTTATGACCATTTTGGAAAAGCTGCTAAGCACAAGGTCAGTGCCTCAAATCCACTAGCCACTCCAAGAGAGAAAGAAGAGGCAGTCTGTTGCCCTAAACACTTATAGTTTTAGGAACACTACAGAATAGTTCTACTCTGTCCTATAGATTCATTGTGAGTCAGAATTGGTTCAGTGGTGGTGGATTATTATTATTATTAATTATTGGTTTTCAGTAGGAGTAAAAGACAAAAGTATTTCTCTTGGATATCCGCATCATCATCCCAACTAAAAGAATCTTCCTCTGCACCTTTGTGGTTTTAAGTAAGTGAGGGTGTTTTAGTAATAGGCACACATTATTGTTCATTTCATCTTCTGTGATGGTTTTTAAACATGTTATACAACTTCTTTAGGGTTCTTTGCGCAAAAGAAAAGGCAGAGGATAAAGTATTGGTCCACTGTCACAGCTAACCTCATCCCCATATGCAGCAGTCCCAGCTCAATATGCGATCTAAGTAACCTAACTTCATCCCTGAGCCTTGACTACTGTGTTGGCTCAGATTGACTATTTGTACCACTTTTAGACACTTGTGTACTGCAACAGGGTAAATAAATTTTAAAATGTAACATATGTAGGCAGTCCACAGTTTATTTATTTTGTTCTTATTTATGTTGTCCTGCAGTTGGTTGTTAGAAATTCAGGATTAATTTTTCCATAGAGAAATATTTTAAAGAAGGGATAGACCACCATATCTTATTTCTCTAGAGAATGCAGATGAATATTAAAATCTGTTGAAAACCCTGTTTTCTTCATTCTATTCTTTTATAAAATCCATTAAAAGTTTCCAGGCCTACATACTACGAGTACACCTTTCCAGGTATAATTTCCTCTCCTATACATGGGGCTCCCTAACCTCTCCTGCGGGGTCGGGACCAGGGGAAGTGCCAGTGGTAGCTGTGATAGAAGTGGAGAAAGGACAACGGAAAATGCTTATAGCAACTGCAGTTTGATTCCCAAGCCCTGAGTATCTTCTGTTTGTGTGTGTGGTTGAATGAAGGAAGATTCTACATGTCCCCACCAAGAACAAGAATTGATAAAACTTCAGCTTTCCATTTGTTGAGGTGATACTATAAGAGAGGAAGTATTTGTATGAAATGGAGATTTGTTAATTGGATATCTAAGGATCCAAGTTTTGTATCTTACTTGTTTTATCTTCACTACCTAACATAATGTCAAAAAAATAGTGGGATTTTAATATATGGAATTATCCAGAGATATTTTTATTGAAAGGCTGGAAATAAGCCACTGCATAGAGTGTAGCTAAAACAATCCTACTTAAATGTGCATTTTGCTCTCTAAAGGGTTGTGAACGCATAAATGTTTCTAAACCTTTACATGTAGAGTAGTGACAGAAACCATTGATAGAGATATCAATATGACCAGAAGGTTCCTGCTAATAGACTAAAATAAAAGCTGGGTCACCCCAATAATGATTCAAAACAGCTGTCTAAAAGCTTCAGGTGAGATTGAGGTAAGACACAGTTCACTTAGTGGGGTTTCCACATAAAATCCTTCTGGTGTGGCCTATGAGGTCAAAAGTCCCAGTAGGGCAGGATAAAAACTAGGTCAAGCTATACTTAGAGACAAATTAGTTTGTTAATTGATTTTATCTCTACATATAATTTAAAAATGTTGTTTAAAAGAAAAAAAAACTAGGTCAAAAGTGTCCAACCATCGTGTCAGGCATAGGCTCCCCCTTGGGTTCTACATCAGTATTGGCTGTTTACTTTCTAAATATTTTAGTTATATTAAATCTAAGATAGCCAAATCTATAGAGACAGTAACGGGATCAATGGTTTCTTGGGGGCATGACAGAGATGGTTGGGGAGTTAATAACAATGAGTATAAGAAAAATGAAAATGTTCTCAAATTGATTGTGGTGATAATTGTACAACTATTTTTAATTTGTTTGAATTATTGAGTTGTATGATATGTGAATCATATACCAATAAAAGTTTTTTAATTAAAAAAAAAGAATAGAAAGCACAAGAACACCTTTACTAGAATTAAACGGAACTGGATTTGAATTCTAGTTGTGAGGCAAGACCACCTGCCTATGTTTTTAAAACCTCCATGTCTCTATCAGTAAAGATAGAATTAATTTTAGAGAAAAATGTATGACATCAGGTTGTGATAAAAATTAAATGGGATAATGGATTTGATGTGCTGAGTGTACAGTAGGAACTCAATAAATGCTAGCTTATGGTATTTATTATGGCTTTGAATATTCATCACTTTCAGAAAACATTGCTTGACACTGAAATTAAAGCCATCCTCCGGACTTTGAGATTCAATAGCGATACCATTGAAAAGCGGCACATGAGCCTCGAATAAGGTGTGTGTGGAGGGGGGAGGGGGGGCGGATAAAAGCTCTTCTCCATACCTGAACTCTCTTGAATGCTGGCCGTAGATATTTCAACTCATCCAGGGGAGCGACAGAGAGGCATGTGGAGTGATCATCCCATGTCTCCTCTGGGGTTATGTCACCCACCATGACATACTTCCACAGCTTTTGGAGCCAGAATTTCCTATGAGATTCTCTTCCAGCAGTGTGTTCTTTAGGTCCATGCGTGGACATGGACATGGACATGGACATGGACAAAATCAGTGAGGCTCAAACCCAACCCCACTTCTGTCGACTCATAGCAACTCTATAACACACAGTTGAACTTCCCCATACAGTCGGCCAGGCTCCACATCTTTACAGAAACTCGTGGACACAGCATCAGTCCACGGAGTACCCATGAGTTTGAACTGTCAGCCATTTTTCAGCAGCCCAACCATGGAAGCGCCGTGCCACTAGAGCTCCTCAGCAGTGAAGGCACTGATGAGGGCAGGAAAAGATGATTGCTGCTGAAGGCTCATAAATGTGTGGGTGGGTTCCAAACAACAACAACAAACAAGTAAACATGTCTATACAATAAGTGGATGACTGAAGACAAGGTCCCGTAGGAATACACTCATCATAGCCTCATTCTCAAAACAAACAAACAAACAAACAAACAAACTCACAGCCATCAAATTGCTTCTGACTCTTGGTAACCACTGATTACCAGGGGCTCTGGAGTCTCATTAGTGTGCCTATAAAAAGGGGCGACAGTCGCACGGTCGGTCGATTCTAAGGGGATCCGTTTGGCAGTTACAATTCAAGGCAGAGGCACATCTCAGAAGTTTACAGTGATTGCTTTTTGAGATCCCAAATGAGTCATCCTGATAGTCTTTATCCAAGGCACGGAATGATCTCTGGGGCATATTGTGAAGAAATTCTAAGAACACCGAGAACTGTGTTGGCGAGACAAAGGTCAGGAGGGTTGCTTTGTGGTTTTATCCTCCCATCACAACAATGTACTTTCTCAGTCCAACTAACTTCCAGGAACCAGCACAGTATCAGAAAATGGTGATAATTCCTTACCCTATGGACTCCTAATATTACCTCTTCAGATTTCTTTTTGTTCTTCAACTCAAAAACACTTTTAAAAGGAACACATTTGACTCCCTTAAAAATGCCCAAACTGACATTGTGATGAGGTGTAAATCAAGGATCACAACACTGTTTGGGGAAAGGTTAGAGAGATGTATCTAGACTTAGAGGATATGCAGAGCAACTACAGCTTCAGACTTTTATTTACTTATTTTGTTTGTTTGTTCGTTTAATAAAAAGGTCAGTGATTTATGACAACACTTCTTGACTTTTCTTCGTATTAAACAAGGTTACCAGAACCCGAGGCTTCAGAGAATCTCCATCTGCAGTGACCTCACTGCTTGGCAGACATTGTTCAGGAATTTCCCAAAGTCTCCTTTGTTACCTGCTTCTATCACTTGTACCTGCAGCATGTCACTCTGAACTTACTAGCCTCACAATCAAACCTTTGACAAAACTCGCTGCCTTTTGATGGTATTATCTGCTTCTGGGCATCTGTGATATTGAGAGATTGTACTTTTATTCATCCAGGAAATGCCTACCTGGGATACCTTTCTTCCTCTGCCTTGAAGGCAGGGTCCTGAAGTCAATATGTCCTTCTCTCACCTGTCACCTATACTACTATCTTTTTATTAATCACGTGGTATACACTGTCATGATGTAAAACTTCACTTTGCTGGCTTCTGATTTCTCTTTCTCCTTCCTGACTTTCCCTTTCATCAATCTATAGTTCATGATTTTGTTGTCTGTCCTACATATCAGCCACCGTGCTAATCCTCACTCTTGGAAAATAGTATAAACACCTGTGTCCCTGACATCAGAAGCAGACTTGACACTTCTGAGCTCCCTCGTTTCTTTCCTAGAATACATCATGTCTGGATAGCACGGTTCGGGTTTGGATTCTGTGTGGAGTTTCAGTGCTTCTAGGAATGATCATTCCTGTGGTTTTTAAGTCATACATGGTCTAACTCATAAAATATATTTTGTGAGTTACTCTCATTTCTTGTTCCTCTCCTAACAGTCATCAGAGGGAATTGAACAAAAGTAAACTAATTTAATTATCAAACATTTTCTGACACTGTTCTGGTTTCTGGAAGTTACTGGGAATGAGAAAGACCCTGAGCAGGAGGAACAGAGAAGAGATGACAGAATCATGCTTGTGGACCATGGTATGCGAGTCGAAAACACATTATGAGCAATAATGAGCATTTTATGTACTGGGAACTATTTAAATATACTATTGATGTTGCTTGTAGATGTGGTCAAATCAGTCAAGATTCATACCCACCTGTACCATACTCACATGCATCTGTTTGTTGAATCCTTTTCTTTTTTTTATCATTGTCTACTTCATTTATTTTTATGTCATTTTATGGAACACTCAGTTTCTTAACTTGTAACATGGGTTTTAAAAATGCCTTTCTCATAAGACTTTCATAGGGTTTAAAGAAGAGAGTGCAATACTTTGTGTGGTGTTTGGCACGTAGTAATGAAAATTATTATTGCTCTAAAACAAAACCAACAACATTATTCTCATGTGACTGTCCAGAATTGTTTGCTATTGGGGAAATGTCTTTTGATCTTTAGAACTTTTCCTCATCAGGCCATCGATTCTTTTATTCCATTTGTTTAGTCCCTTCAGGGTGAAGGTAATGTGCTTAACTCATCTGTGTTAATGATTTAATTTGATTACCCCTCCATGTAACCTTTGTGTTGGAACCAGGAGACTTAGAGGGTCTTAGAAAAATAAGTGCTTAATGTAAGAAAGGAAGGGATCAGAGAAGGCCGGAGAGTGAGAGGCCTCCTTGCAGGGGCCACCCATCCCAGTGACTTCTAATTAGTCTACATAGGAGGCCACTTAGCCTGTGAAGGAGAAGGCTAGCCATGTTCTAGCGAGGAATAAATCTATGCAAAACCTATACTAGCTCCTGTTGTTTTCCAGTCTTGCTCCCCGTAGACACACAGTAGGAACTCAGTGAATGTAAAACTGGGCTTAATGATGGGCTTAAGGCACTCTTCACAAGAGGCAAAAAAATAACAAAGTCTCAGCCAAGATCAATTGAGCTCAGAGATGGAAAATGTAGCTCATTGAATATGACTTCTTTTCATTTTTAAAAAATTTGATCATGTCCTGCTCCTTTTTATTTTTTTAAGTAACATTCTTTAGTAACATGCAGTCTACGATGAATAGTACAATCACTCCAAATGACCAGAGCAAAATAAACAAAGTGATTTACAAATTAACTTTGCTTTCTTAGTTATCCAGTGGTGCCGACTGAGTGGCTTAACCACCAAAAACCCCACTCACTGTCCTGGAGTCAATGATGACTAACAGTGGCCCGCTGGTGGTTTCTGAGGCTGTAACTGTTTGTGGGAGGGGAAAGCCAAGCCGTTCTTAAAGAACAGAAGTCTACATCCAGGGCAATGGTGCTAAGTGAAGGACACCTTGATGGCGTAGTGGTATGACAACCGCCTGCGCAGTCAGCAGTTCAAAATCACCAGCCACTCTGCAGGAGAAAGCCTGAGTGTTCCACTCCCATTCCGGGTTATAATCTGGGTAACTCACAGGTCACTGGGAGTCCGAATCAAGTAGATGACAGTGAGCGGTGCCAGGTGAAGGATTTCTCAGGTTTGTTCTAGGGGAACACTCTGCTCTCTTTCAGCTTCAGGAACCATGAGCGTGCTTGGTTTGTAAAGGATGCTCACATGACATTTGTCTTTCTGTGGGGAAAGAACACGTTATGATTAAACAACTTCCAGTCACGCTTGTATAATCCATACAACAAAACAAACAACAACTAAAAATGTTTGGCTGCATACTTTTTTTTTTTTTAATTTTTTTAAAACATTTTATTAGGGGCTCATACAACTGTTATCCCAATCCATACACACATCAATTGTGTAAAGCGCATTTTTACATC